>NW_024070202.1:14662651-14998438 GCF_014754425.2 Oryx dammah | reverse complement strand
TAGAGGAGAACATAGGCAAAACACTCTCCGACATAAACCACAGCAGGATCCTCTATGATCCACCTCCCAGAATTCTGGAAATAAAAGCAAAAATAAACAAATGGGATCTAATTAAAATTAAAAGCTTCTGCACAAGAAAGGAAAACATAAGCAAAGTGAAAAGACAGCCTTCCGAATGGGAGAAAATAATAGCAAATGAAGCAACTGACAAACAACTGATCTCAAAAATATACAAGCAACTCCTGCAGCTCAATTCCAGAAAAATAAACGACCCAATCAAAAAATGGGCCAAAGAACTAAATAGGCATTTCTCCAAAGAAGACATACGGATGGCTAACAAACACATGAGAAGATGCTCAACATCACTCATTATTAGAGAAATGCAAATCAAAACCACAATGAGGTACCACTTCACACCAGTCAGAATGTCTGCGATCCAAAAATCTGCAAGCAATAAATGCTGGAGAGGATGTGGAGAGAAGGGAACCCTCCTACACTGTTGGTGGGAATGCAAACTAGTACAGCCACTATGGAGAACAGTGTGGAGATTCCTTAAAAAATTGCAAATAGAAATGCCTTATGACCCAGCAATCCCACTGTTGGGCATACACACAGAGGAAACCAGAATTGAAAGAGATACATGTACCCCAATGTTCATTGCAGCACTGTTTATAATAGCCAGGACATGGAAACAACCTAGATGTCCATCAGTAGATGAATGGATAAGAAAGCTGTGGTACATATACACAATGGAGTATTACTCAGCCATTAAAAAGAATACATTTGAATCAGTTCTGATGAGATGGATGAAACTGGAGCCGATTATACAGAGTGAAGTGAGCCAGAAAGAAAAACACCAATACAGTATACTAACACATATATATGGAATTTAGGAAGATGGCAATGATGACCCTTGTATGCAGGACAGCAAAAAAGACACAGATGTGTATAGCGGACTTTTGGACTCAGAGGGAGAGGGAGAGGGTGTGATGATTTGGGAGAATGGCATTGAAACATGTATAATATCATGTAAGAATCGAAATGCCAGTCTATGTCTGATGCAGGATATGACACGCTTGGGGCTGACACGCGGGGATGACCCAGAGAGATGTTGTGGGGAGGCGGGTGGGAGGGGGGTTCATGTTTTGGAGCGCATGTACACCTGTGGTGGATTCATGTCAATCTATGCCAAAACCAATACAGAATTGTAAAGTAAAAATTAAAAATAAATAAATAAATTTTAAAAATAAATAAATAAATAAAACTTCTATTCCTAGGACTTCCATGGTGGTTCAGTGACTAAGACCCCATGGTCTCAGTGCAGGGGGCCTGGGTTCCTTACCTGTCAGGGAACTAGATTCCACGTGCTGCAACTAAGAGTCTGTATCCTGCAACTAAAGATCAGGCATGCCACAGGGGAAATCAAGGATCCCGCATGCCGCAACCAAAACCTGACACAGTTAAACAAATAAATATTTTAAACAAACAAACAAAATAAATAAATAAATAAATATGTACAAATTTAAGTGCTAGATGTCTATATATTTATTTATGTAAATAGAGAAGTTGACAGAATGCCCACAGAAGTTTGGGGTGTGGTCTTTCACATTTTTTCTGAACATTTCATCTCTGTATCATTTTGATCTTTTACAAATGAACATTATTTCAATAGTTAACATTATTTAAGTAGTTAAATGGGAAGGAAAGAAAGCAAAGAGGAGAGAAGCTTATAGGAGAAATTTTAGAATGGAGGAAATTTATAACTGCTTTTTCATCACTTGTACAAGTTGCCTATTGTACTTAATTAACTCGGCAATAAAGATTAACAAAAGGAAATTCAAATTCCATTATTGTGTTTAATCACATTTGACCTTCTTTTTCCTTAAAGAAAATTACAACTAACTATCCCAAAAGTACAGTCAGAAACACTTTGGAACCTGTAAGAAACCATGACACATGAAAATTGAAACTGTCAAACTCTGTAAATAAAAGGACAATTGTATCCCCCCAAAATACTCATACTTAGAAATGCATTTATCATAGACCCCTTTAATGAAACCAAATGGTTTAAGATACCTATCTTGCTTTTGAACTACATAAATCATTATTAGTTCCATTATAAGACATATATAGTGCTGCCATACTCACAATTTCCTGAAAGGCTAAAATGACAGTAATTTTTCAGTTTTGGAGAACTAAATTATTTATATTCCTTAATGTAAACTCACAAACTGGATGACAACTATTAGATCTAAAAGGACAAAGTTCTTTCTGCCCAAGTTATTCAATTATTTTAGAATTTTATTTAGCAACACTGAATCAACAAACTTAAGTTTGGAGCATGTAGTCAAGCTTTCCCCCAGAGAACTGATTAAAAATGCCATGCCTCGTCCTCACGGAACAAAGCAACAAGAACACCCACCCTGTAAGAAACCTTTAAGTTACCTGAATTACAATGACTAAATTCAAAGACACCTTGGGGATTTGAGGCACAGCTGCCCAAGTCATTAATACAGAGTATTTTACATTACAGGAAAAAGGAATCTACGTTGACAATGATAATAAATTTGATTTCTTGGCTCTCTTTATTTAGGTTTTATGATTTTCAAGTCAAAGATGACAGATTATCCATTTTTACACCACACACACACAGACACACGCACACAAATCAAATAGCCACCGATGCAATCTCTTAGGCCCCAAACGCTCATAACACATCACACTGACTCACAGAACACAAACAAGAATAGAAAGCAGCACTGTGTCGCCAGTGTATTTCCCAGGTGGCCATGAAGCGGGGCCCCTCTGGAATCGAGTTCCCCAGGTTCACCTGCGCAGCACAGTAAACCAGACTGAGGACTCACCTTGTGACTCCAGAGACAAACAAAAAGGGGTATTAGTTGCAACTGTACTTAAAGCAGGAAAAACGACTAAAAACAAGAGCATGCAGAGTTCTTGGTTAGGGAAATAGTAAGGAAATGTAGACCATCTAGTTCACAAATGCTCTGTACACTTGTTTACTATGAATTCTATAGACACATACAAATCAAATATGTCATACTGGCAGAAATGGAAAGTCAGAACAAATAAGCACATTCCTGTTTATGAAATTCATCTAAAGTTCCAGAAGCCTATTAACAACAGACTGTACTTAAGGTGAACATTACTATGTAGAATTTTACTTAAAGGCAACTCTTCACCACCTAAAAATATATTCATAAAAGTACTTTGATGATGATCAAACCCAGGTCTCCTGCATTGCAGGCAGATTCTTTACTGTCTGAGACACTAGGGAAGCCCCCCAGCACCTAAAAATATATTCATAAAAGTAATTCGATGATCATTTTACTGATCATTTAGAGAACTATGAAATTAAATGGATATGAAATTATGCTTTATATAATAACTTTATTCCTTTTGTAACTTTATATAATTTGCCTAAGTTTTACAACAGGGGCTTCCCTGGTGGTTCAGCACTAAAGAATCCTCCTATTAACGCAGGAGATGTGGTTCTGTCCCTGGGTCGGGAAGATCCCCTGGAGAAGGGAATGGCAACCCACTCCAGTATTCTTGCCTGGGAAATACCATGGTCAGAGGAGCCTGGCGGGATATAGTCCATGGGGTAGAAGAGTTGGACACAACTTAGCAACTAAACAACAACAACAAAGTTTTACAATATTCAATTATGTTATAGATAATAGAATCAACCAATAATACTGGGACCCATTAACACAGGATATTGAAAAATGATTTTAAAATGTTACCAAGCAGTCCAATTAACTGGACATTCTTATTAGACCCACCAAATGTGTACTGTACAATGCTGTCGTGAGAATTAAATGGCAAGCTATTTTTTGAAAGGTGTTTGTATCCAGGCTGCAAACTACTATAGAACCCTCTTGGTGGTTATGTGTCTTTGGGAGTACTCCTGCTTGAAACACTCTTCTGGTAGCTGGCTGCTGCCTCTCCCTCAGGCCACAGCTTAAATGTCACTTCCTCAGAAAGGGCTTCCTTATCCACCTTATGTAACCATCACGTTCTTTCTCAGTACCCTAAATTTCCTGCTTGGCACTTATCCTAATATATTATTTTACTTCCCCCCCAGAATGAAAAAATCCACAAAAAATAGGAACACATCTGTCTTTCTCACTACTGAATTTCCTTGATCTCACATGGTGCCTGGATTAAAAAAACAAAACAAAACTGTTCGGTAATTATCATCTTAAAGATGAATAAATGACTGCTGTCCAAACATCTACTAGAAACTACTCTTCCAGGTACAATGTCAAATATCTAATCTTCAAATACACTCTAGGTTTTTAAAAGGATTCATAATATAAGATTTTGATATTTTCACTTTATGGAAACAGTGATACTACCCTTAAATATCCTATTTCTTACTGATGACATTTTCAAAGGTTGCCTTCTCCGCTCAGTGGTTCTCAAATGTTTTGGTCTCAGAATTCCTTTGTACTCTTCTAAAAAAGCAAAGAGTTTTTGTTATGTGGATTTTACCTATTTTATCTAAACATTTATCAATATTTATTGTATTAGAAATTTCATTAAAAATAATATAGGTATTACCCATGACTTCATAAGCTTGACAAATATACTCCCAAAATAACAGCACATTTTTATTTAAAAAATTTTTCAGAAAGAAAAAACTTCTCAGAAGAATGGCACTGTTTTTTAGTTCTGCAAATATAATGTCTGACTTATTAAAAGACAGCTGGATTCGCTTATCTGTTGGGATATATATAATTTTGGTTGAAGTATATATAAAGAACGCCTCACACTGACATAAGAGTTGGAAAAGGGAGTATTTTAGTACTTTTTTCTGATAACTGTAGATAGAATTTGACACTACAGCAAAACTAGACAATGCCAGTTTCTGAAATGTTAATTGCAATATATCACATCAATGAACATTTTTTACTCTACTGCATAAAAATTCATTGCTGTATTTCACCTTCTGAATAAATTTTCTAATCCATACATAATTCTCTAATATCATGCATTGGTCATTTGAAAACCATTGGCTCACTGGGTTATGCTGATCTCCCAAATCCTGACATTATACAATATAATATATACTTATTAATATCACCACTGATAAAAATGAGAGAAATCTTTAAGTGTGGGAACTGTCAAGCTTACAGTGGCAAATATAAGCTAAAAAAATCCTAATTTTTTTTTCTTGAAAGCTCAAATTTTATCTTTGGCAGTAAATGTCAGTTATTTTCCATGAAGTGATAAGCTCATTCTACTAGTTTTTGAGAAAATGCAAATACCTAAGTTTGAATAACGATTATTTGCCAGTTGTATTTTTTAGATAAAAATGTTGCACAAGTGAAAAAGTGACTGACATGCAACTCAAATATATGCACAAATGCTTTTACTCATGACAATCATGATACTTTGGTATGAAACTGTCAGGCGAGTGTAATCTTCTCAGTGCTGTCTCGTCTCAACAAAAATTTGAAGTGATGGACATTAAAGCCCTCGGCATGTCACAGTTCTCAGACAGACGTGTTATAGCTCTGGGGTCTTGAACAGACCTGGTTATAGCTCTTAGACAGATCGGTGTTACAACTCTGTATTACAGCTCAGTTTTATTTAGAGAATAGCAGGGAAATACATCCTTGAGGCACAAGGGCATGCCGACCCACCCAGCCCTTCGGCTCCTCTTTTATATGGTTTTCCTCCCCCTGGGCCTGCCCTATGTAAATTGGGCTAGCCAGGAGTGCTGTTCGTTCTACCTGAGGTCCTCATTCCGGTGTGGACCTTCCTTTGTTCTATTTTCACGGGCTTTTCCCTTCCTAGCCTTTTAGCCACCGCCATTCTGGCCTCCTTTTATTCCTATTCTAACTACCTAACAAAACCAAACTGCTTCATGAGTGCTTCCCATTTCTTTACAGAGAAAATTAAAAAGACATGTACTCAAAGGTCAGGGTTTAATGAAATTGTTAATGTTTACTGTTTTGTTAAGGCAAATATTAAACAAAACTGGCTTTTAAAAAGTGCAAGTGCAAGGCAGAGATGAACAGAATACTACCTGTGCCATGCCTCAATTCTGCTCAGGTGCCAGTAGTTCCCCCTAACACTGGTTTTGCACCATCAATTACACTCTTTCCCAAAGTGTCTTCCATGGATCTCTAATACCACTCTTCCTTAAAAAACAGAATTCTGTTTAGGTGTATCTGGAAAATGCTGCACGTTACATGCCATTATTAAGGGTTTGAAAAGTACCAAAGTAAAAAAATAATAGTAATAAAGACTATAAAATTGATTAATGCAATGTTCCAAAAACATGTCTACAGAACCTCTTTAATGAAGAGATTAAAAAGATCTCAAAGAACACACCTGCAAACATATCACTATGATCAGAAGCCCTAAGATGAAGATTCCACCTTGCCTCAGAGAAGAGCCACTATTCTTTCCTGATTCTGCATTTTTCTTTCATTAAATGCTTACTTCAGTTGTCAATTATCCATCTGATGTAAGGATTTCACAAAAATATAGTCTATTAAAAAACACAAATCTTTTTTACTTCTATTTAGGAGAAAACACAAGTCAAAATGAGACGTAGGGGCAACTCAGTAAGATATAAAATAAGTGAGACAAAACTCCTGGGAAAGAGGAAAATTATTTGCATATAACAGTTTTTAACAAAACTTTAAAAAATTGACTAAAACTATTAGGATAAATACAGGCACTCAGGAAAAAGGAGTCAGTATCAAAATGCACAGCAAAATTAAAACAAATCTATGTCAATTCCGCCCAAACTGATCCACAGATTCAGTGTAGTCGAAATCAGAACAACAGTAGGGTGCTTCTACAGGAACTGACATGTTGATCCTAAAACATCTATGTAGAGCCAAAGGAACTACAAGAGTACAGTTCTGGAAAACAGTAACAAAGTTGAAAGATTTGCTTACTTGATTTAAAGATTTTACTGTAAAACTACAATAATCCAGATAGTGTGGTACTGGCAAAACAAGGTAGACACAAAGAACAAAATGTAACAGAGAACCCAGGTCTAGCCCCCACAGCCAAATGGCTTTTTATAAGGTACAAAAACAACTCAATGGAAAAAGGATCATCTTTCCAATAAAATGTACTAGGACAACTGGAGATTCATATGCAAAAAAGTGAAACTCAATCCATACAGTACACAATTAACAAAAATTAACTCAAAATTGATCACATATCCAAAAGTTAAAACCTCTAGGGAAAAAAAATCAAGGAAAGATTTTTGTGACCTTCAGGTATACAAAACTTTCTTAAACATGACACTAGAAAATCCATATAGAAAAAAATTGGTAAACTGGGTTTAGTAAACATTTTAAGCATTTGCTTTTCTAAAGACACTGTTAGAAAAATGAAAAGGTAAGGCATAGGTTGGATGAATATATTTATCAAAGCATATCTGACAAAGGACTTATACTAATAACTCAATAAGGAGACAACCAATTCAATAAAGAGACAACCAATTGAAAGAAACCCTTGAGACTGACAGGGGTTAATTGACAAATAGCTCATACCACTCAGTACCAAAAAACAAACCACCCAATCAAAAAATGGACAAAAGACCTAAATAGACATTTCGCGAAAGAAGCTGGCCAACAGGCACATGAAAAGATGCTCAACATTGACAATAGTTAGAGGAATGAAAATCAAAACCACAATGAGGTATCACTTCACACAGATCAGAACGGTCATCATCAAAGACTCTACAAACAATAAATGCTGGAGAGGGTGTGCTGGAAAGCAACTCCCTGAGACAGTTGATGGGAATGTAAATTGGTACAGTCCCTATGGAGAACAGAATGGAGGTTCCTTAAAAAAACTAAAAATTGAGCTACCATATGATCTAGTAATCCCACCCCTAGGCATATATCCTGAAAGGACAAAAACTGTAACTTTAAAAGATACATATACTCCAGTGTTCATAGCAGCACTGTTTACAACAGCCAAGACACGGAAGCAACCGAAGTATCCATCAATAGATGGATGAATAAAGATGACGTGCTACATATATACAATACAATATTAGCCACAAAAAAGAAGATCGCCATTTTCAGCAACATGGATAGACCTAGTATATATCCTGAGTGAAGTTAGACAAAGACAAGTATTGTTATGATGTCATTTACATGTGAAATCTAAAAAAATTAATACAAATGAATCTATTTACAAAACTCAAACAGACTCACAGACATAGGTTACCAAAGTGGATGGTGGGAAGGGATAAATAGGAGTATGGGATTAATAGATATATAGTATTCTATACAAAACAGATAAGCAGCAAGGATTTACTGTGTAACACAAGTAATGATATTCAAGATATTGTAATAACCTACAATGGAAAATAATCTAAAAAAGAATATATGTAACGGAATCACTGTGCTATACACCTGAAACTAACACAATACTGTAAGTCAACTATACTTCAATTTTAAAAGGAGTGGAAGAAGGCAAAAAATTTGAACAGATACTTCACCAAAAATATAGGGATCACAATAAACACATGAAAAGATGCTCAAAATCATTATCAAGAACATGCAGAACTTCCTTGGTAGTCCAGTGGTCAGAGCAACTAAGCCTATGTGCCACAATTACCGAAGACCCGAGCTCTGGAGCCTGTGCTCCGCAATGAAAGAAGCCACTGCAACGAGAAGCCCACAGGGCACCACAGCAAGCGCCAGCTGCACCACCACTGGAGAAAGCCTGGGTGCAGTACCAAGACCCAATGCAGTGACAAATTATTTTTTAAAAAAAATTTAAAGAAATGCAAATTAAAACCACAGTGAGCCATATTAACACACCTATTAGAATGGCTAAAATTAAAAGGACTTACCATATAAAGTGTTAGCAAGGATGCAGAGAAACTAGAACTCTCAAACACCGCTGGTGGCAATGTAAAATGGTACAGTCACTTTGGAAAACAGTAGGGTAGTTTCTTAAAATGTGAAAAAAAAAAAAATGACCAAGCTATTTCAGTCTTAGATATTTACTCAAGAGAAATAAAAGCATATGCCATACAAAGACCTGAGCACATATGCTCATAGCAGATTTCTTTATAATAACCAAAATTAGAAACAACCCAAATTGTTCAACAAGGGATAAATGAATAGAAATCATTTTGTTTATTTTTGCTTTTATTTCCAGTATTCTGGGAGGTGGGTCATGGAGGATCCTGCTGTGATTTATGTTGGAGAGTGTTTTGCCTATGTTCTCCTCCAGGAGTTTTATAGTTTCTGGTCTTACGTTTAGATCTAATCCATTTTGAGTTTATTTTTGTGTATGGTGTTAGAAAAGTGTTCTAGTTTCATTCTTTTACAAGTGGCTGACCAGTTTTCCCAGCACCACTTGTTAAAGAGATTGTCTTTGCTCTATTGTATATTCTTGCCTCCTTTGTCAAAGATAAGGTGTCCATAGGTGTGTGGATTTATCTCTGGGCTTTCTATTTTGTTCCATGTATCTATATTTCTGTCTTTGTGCCAGTACCATACTGTCTTGATGACTGTAGCTTTGTAGTAGAGCCTGAAGTCAGGCAGGTTGATTCCTCCAGGTCCATTCTTCCTTCTCAAGATTGCTTTGGCTATTCGAGGTTTTTTTGTATTTCCACACAAACTGTGAAATTATTTGTTCTAGTTCTGTGAAAAATACTGTTGGTAGCTTGACAGGGATTGCATTGAATCTGTAGATTGCTTTGCGTAGTATACTCATTTTCACTATATTGATTCTTCTGATCCACGAACACAGTATATTTCTCCATTTTTTAGTGTCCTCTTTGATTTCTTTCACCAGTGTTTTATAGTTTTCTATATATAGGTCTTTAGTTTCTTTAGGTAGATATACTCCTAAGTATTTTATCCTTTTTGTTGCTATGATGAATGGAATTGTTTCCTTAATTTCTCTTTATATTTTCTCATTATTAGTGTATAGGATCTCAAAAATATACAAGCAACTCCTGCATCTCAATTCCAGAAAAATAAATGATACAATCAAAAAATGGGCCAAGGAACTAAATAGACATTTCTCCAAAGAAGACATACGGATGGCTAACAAACACATGAAAAGATGCTCAACATCACTTATTATCAGAGAAATGCAAATCAAAACCACAATGATGTACCATTTCACACCAGTCAGAATGGCTGCTATCAAAAAGTATACAAGAAATAAATGCTGGAGAGGATGTGAAGAAAAGGGAACCCTCTTACACTGTTGGTGGGAATGCAAACTAGTACAGCCACTATGGAGAACAGTGTGGAGATTCCTTAAAAAACTGGAAATACAACTGCCTTATGACCCAGCAATCCTACTGCTGGGCATACACACTGAGGAAACCAGAATTGAAAGAGACACGTGTACCCCAATGTTCATCGCAGCACTGTTTATAATAGCCAGGACATGGAAGCAACCTAGATGTCCATCAGGAGACGAATGGATAAGAAAGCTGTGGTACAGATACACAATAGAGTATTACTCAGCCATTAAAAAGAATACATTTGAATCAGTTCTAATGAGGTGGATGAAACTGGAGCCTATTATACAGAGTGAAGTAAACCAGAAAGAAAAACACCAATACAATATACTAACGCATATATATGGAATTTAGAAAGATGGTAATGATAACCCTGTATGCGAGACAGCAAAAGAGACACAGATGTATAGCACAGTCTTTTGGACTCTGTGGGAGAGGGAGAGAATGGGATGATTTGGGAGAATGGCACTGAAACATGTATAACATCATATATGAAACGAATTGCTAGTCCAGGTTTGATGCAGGTTACAGGATGCTTGGGGCTGGTGCACTGGGATGACCCAGAGGGATGGTACAGGGAAGGAGGTAGAAGGGGGGTGCAGGATGGGGAAGATGTGTACACCCGTGGTGGATTCATGTTGATGTATGGCAAAACCAATACAATACCGTAAAGTAATTAGCCTCCAATTAAAATAAATAAATTTATATTAAAAAAAAAAAAAGAAATCCTGTTAGGGCCATACAGTGCATTATTACTCAGCTGGGGGTTCAATCCCTAGGTCAGGAAGATCCCTTGGAGTAAGAAATGTCAATCTGCTCCAGTAGTCTTGCCTGGAAAATTCCATGGACAGAGGAGCCTGGCAAGCTATAGTCCATGGGGTTTCAGAGAGTCAGACATGACTGTGCACACACAGCACATTAGTCAGCTACAACACTGCTGCTGCTGCTGCTGCTAAGTCGCTTCAGTCGTGTCTGACTCTGTGCGACCCCACAGACGGCAGCCCACCAGGCTCCCCCGTCCTTGGGAGTCTCCAGGCAAGAACACTGGAGTGGGTTGCCATTTCCTTCTCCAATGCATGAAAGGGAAAAGGGAAAGTGAAGTTGCTCAGTTGTGTCCAACTCCTAGCGACCCCATGGACTGCAGCCTACCAGGCTCCTCCGTCCATGGGATTTTCCAGGCAAGAGTACTGGAGTGGGGTGCCATTGCCTTCTCTGGCAACACTGACAAATCCCCAAAGTAAGTATACTGAGTGAAAGTCAGACAAAAACAAGTACTTACTGAATAGTACTATTTACATAAAATTTTAAAAAATATAAACTTATCTATAGTGACCAAAAAAACAAAAAAGAGAAACAAACAGTGCTGTCTTGGACCCATGAGTAAGGGGAGGGATGCAATAGAGAACAGAATAAAGTAAGGCTCGTGGAATCTTTTTGGAGTGATGGTATTTTGTTACTGTGGTAGTGGTGATGGTTTCATGGGTGTCTAAACAGGTCAAAATTCACCCCATTTTACACTTTTAATGTGTGCAACTCACCATACATCAATGGTACCACAATAAAGCTTTTAAGAAAAAGGAACTAGCCAACTCCCTCCTTACCTACTCCCTATTTACAACTTGATGCCACTGAAGGGGAGGAAAGACCAGAAAATTACCTAGGAAATGAAATTAGCTATAATAGCTAAAGATGGCAAGAATACAGTGAAATAAAAATGCATATATATAACTGATGTAATAAATTAGCTTTCATTGCTAATACACCGATCAAAGACAAAATTCATAAGGCATTTAAAAAAATCCTCTTTCCTTATCAAATATGTATTAACCATTAGAATTTTTAAGCATCAAAAACAACTAGTTTAATAATAAACAATAGGGGGAAAAAAGGGAAGATAATACTATACAGAATTCAACATTATACTCTGATTTTTCTTTTCAAATTGATATAACCACCACACGCCACCCCCTACCCTGCCCCGTTATTTCATTTATACGAGAGAAAAAAAAAATCACAAAAACATACAAGAAATAAAATGATAAAATTTTTATAATTCACTTTTTCTTTTTCACTCTACAGCCACATATTTTGTAGATCAAAAGCTTACAAATTCTGCATATTTTCCTAAACTCAATTCGTTTCATTTACCAGTAGAGAAATTTTTTTTACTGTTACCTGTTTATCTATTAACAGTATCCTGTTAACAAAATTAACACAGGATAATTTTGTATCTTAAAAAAGAAAGAATAAATAAAACTATTATATAAACTAAGAAAAACAATGCATTCAAATCATACTTTCATGTAATCTTTTTTTAGAAAATCTTTGAGATTTTATCAAGAAAAGTAAATGAGCAGTATGTTTTCTAACTAATTACTGTTTAATATTCTGAGGTGCATGAAAAAAACTCATATTAACCCACAAAATTCTCAGACACTCTACAAAGATATCTATTAAATGATCAAGTGAGTTACTTTATCAAGTTAAAAATGTATTTTGAAGATCACATATGAAATTGGCAGTAATTTCACACTTCGATATTGGGTTGTATGTCACGATCCAAAACAGACTATTATTACATTAAATACTACTTTGTTTCTGAAAGACAAATTTTAACAGAAAATTAAAATATACTATGTCTTATTTTTCTACACTTAAATATTATTTGAATGAACCAGATGAAGGAATGTAGCATTATCATCACGACGATTATGTTTCATGAGCTACCCAGAAAACACGTATCTATAACTAAAACAGAAACAAGCAAACAAAAAATAACTCAATCACTAAAGAGGACTGCATGATGAAGCATACAAAAAACAAACTTTAGGATATTTTTTCATAGGTTTAGAAAAATAACAGGACAAGGAAACAAAAATCAGTTTATAGAGCAATGATTTTAAAATTTGTAAAAGGCATGAGGAAAACAAAAAGCGCAAATGTAAATCCATCTGAATACAGCCCTCTTTCATTGCCCTGGTGTGAAAAAAGGCACTGAATGTTTTAAGATGTTATCAATTATTTTCAAGTGAGAAACTAGAAATGAGTGTTTTGATCCTTGAGCACAACCTTATAGTAGAAAAGGTATATCACTGTAAAAGCTTAGTTGTAAAAGCCTTTAGACAGTTGCTGCTGCTGTTGTTCAGTTACCAAGTCGTGTCTGACTCTTTGTAACCCAATGAACTGCAGCATGCCAGACTTCTTTGTCCTTCACTGTCTCCCCACGTTTCCTCAAAACTCATGTCCATTGAGTTGGTGATACCCTTCAACCATCTCATTCTCTGTCACCCCCTTCTCCTCCTGCCCTCAAGTTTTCCCAGCATCAGAGTTTTTTCAAGTGAGTTAGTTCTTCGCCTCAGGTGGCCAAAGTATTGGAGCTTCAGCTTTAGCATCAGTCCTTCCAATGAATATTCAAGGTTGATTTCCTTTAGGATGGACTGGTTTGATCTCCTTGTTGCCCTAAGGACTCTCAAGAGTCTTCTCCAGCACCACAGTTGCTGCTGCTGCTAAGTCACTTCAGTCGTGTCCAACTCTGTGTGACCCCATAGACGGCAGCCCATCAGGCTCCCCTGTCCCTGGGATTCTCCAGGCAAGAACACTGGAGTAGGTTGCCATTTCCTTCTCCAGTGCATGAAAGTGAAAAGTGAAAGTGAAGTTGTTCAATCATGTCTGACTCTTAGCGACCCCATGGACTGCAGCCTACGAAGCTCCTTCATCCATGGGATTTTCCAGGCAAGAGTACTGGAGTGGGGTGCCATTACCTTCTCTGAGCACCACAGTTAAAAAGCATCAATTCTTCGGCACTCAGCTTTCTTTCTGGTCCAACTTTCACATCTGCACGTGGCTACTGGAAAAACCATAGCTTTGACTATAGGGACCTTTGTTGGCAAAGTGATATCTTTGCTTTTTAAAACACTGTTTTGACGTAGCTATTCTTCCAAGGAGCAAGCATCTTTTAATTTCATGGCTGCTGTCACCATCTGCATTGATTATGGAGCCCAAGAAAGTGAGTATGCTTAAGGAATAACTATCAGATATGCATTTGTTTCTTCAGACTTCGAGGATGGTAACTATTCTATCTACCTACTAATCTACTAATAAGATCCGTCATCATCTGGCCCCTGCTGACGTCACCAGCCTCATAACAAACTGCCTGTAGTTCCTAGGTGTGCTGCGGCTCATTCATGCATCGACAGCCACATCTTCTCTCTGTGTGGACCGTCCCTATACTTCATGGCAGAAAGCTTTAGGACTCAGCTCAAATGTCGCCTTCTTTCTGTGGTGACCGTGCCCTCGCCCTAGGTCTGCTTCTAGTGCTCTGTGGCACTCTGCACATCCTTCTTACAGCACTCATCTTAGGGCAGGCAGTTCGTCTATGTTATTACGTTGCTGGTGTCAGACTCTGAAGGCTTCACGAAGGAAACTGCCAGTTCAGCACTGTAGTCTAAATTACCACAGGAGCACAGGGAACTTGATACATCAATCTGAATAAACTTGCAAATTTAAAATCAGCCTTCAGACCCTGATTGATCCCAATAAAAAGGCTATTCAGTGAAGAGTAATATAAACATGATTATTTGAGGGTGGTTTTAAATTTCCCTTTATACTGTTTTACAAAATCTCCCCTAAGATCCCTTTATTTTTTAATCACAAATATTATTAAAGAGGCAGAAAGGTCTCTTTAATCCTGTATTTGAAAGTCAACTGTTAACTTTCAAATAAATAAAATACTTAAAAAACATATTAATAAAATACTAAACAGCAACCAAAATAAAAGCAAAACAAGCTACAAAACAAAAACAGGAAAAAAGTTTCAGATATTCTAATTTGAAGTCAAGAAATTAATTTTGCCACTTATACAACTGTATATACATTTATACAGTTGTATAAGTTCAATTGTAGCTTGACCTCTTAAAAATTCAACCTCAAAACATTTCTAAGAATATCCATACCTTTCCCTTTTCTCTCTATATATGTGAAACCTGCATCACTAAAAATAATAGTCTCTGTAGTAAATAATTTATCACATCAGTTTCCTTTAGCTTTTGTTTTTTTTTATTTAAAGGGTAGTTAGTATCAGTGAGGCTTCCTTTGTGGCTCAGACAGTAAAGAATCTGCCTGCAATGCGGGAGACCCAGGTTCCATCCCTGGGTCGGGAAGATCCCCTGGAGAAGGCAATGTTAATCCCCTCCAGTGTTCTTGCCTAGAGAATTCCATGAACAGAGAAGCTTGGCAGGCTAGACCATGGGGTTGCAAAGAGTCAGACAAGACTGAGTGATTTCACTTTTATCAATGTAGCTACTTTATTTATGTGTAAATTTTTCAATTGATGATAAATCCTTGACTGCTTAACAAAAACCATTGTTTTCAGAGGTGATTCTCATGAAGACACTGCCTCTTTGCTTTTCACAGCTACTACTTAATGTTTTAAAAAGTGAGTTACTCCACTGATAAGGGAACTCCAAGCTACTGGACTGAACTGAACGGAAGCTACTGCTTTCCACTAGAATTTCTTCATAGCCACGATGCATCATTTTAAACTATGTTCCTAATAAACTTATTTTGCTATCTTTCCTATAGTTTAAGTTCACTATATAGTTATTATATGATGATAATATATTGGCTTCGGTATGCAGCCAAATTATGAGAAATTATGTTAGTCTATCCTATCCTCTCTCCTTCCCCAAATTATAGGCTAGTTGGAGAAGGAAATGGCAACCCACTCCATTACTCTTGGCTGGAGAATCCTATGGAGGGAGGAGCCTGGTAGGCTACAGTCCTTGGGATCGCAGAGTTGGACACGACTGAGTGACTTCACTTTCACTTCACTTCACTTCACTTCACTCTGAAACTTCACCCCTAGTGATTCGCTGTGAACAACTCAAACAATTCATCAAGATGGCTGATGGCGTTAACAGTCAGAGCAATGTAAAAGAACCATCAATCACCTTGTGTTTAGTTTGGAGGTAATTATTACTTTGCCACAACACAGTTAGAAACAATGACATTAACATATTCATTCTTTTATGTTAGAAACCACAATGGTGTTCCAGTTCCCACTGGATCAAATTTAAATTCTATCAACCAACCCTAGACAACCAATCCAAAATTATTTTCAACTTAAATTTAATCGGTATTCTCTATTCCCACAGTAATGTAATACATATACAAATATATATATGTATGTATGTATCTCCAACTCTACTCTGGCTCTTATCATAGTTTTATTCATTTTTCATTTCTATATCTATCACAGTTATTGAGCCTAAATCTCCTCCTTGGGAGGAAAGATGTTTTTTTATTCACATAATAGACAATGAACCATCAATGAATGAACTAAGCAAGCAAATAAATACCAAATCACCTTTCTCATTGGAGCAATCTCTCTACCTGCTTTATCCTGCCTCTAAACTTCTACTCCAGCTATTCTCTCCACCTAAAATGCCCTTTTTTTCCTTGTTATTAATCTAAAACTTTATAGGAATGATAGGGAGACCAAAGCTGAAACTGTAGCTATAAAAGCCCTTCATATTTTGAGGTTCATATTATAAAAAGAACAACAATCCTAGACAGCAAAGTAAGGTCAGTATCAATGATATTTTATACATATTAAATCAGTATTATTTACTCAATTCTATTTATTTTTAATATTAGAAATGTTTATGCTTTCCCTTTTCTTCAACCATACGCTTATCAATTCTTTACTATATTACATATAGTAAAAAGGCATTTTTGTGTTCACGAGTGAGATCTATCAGCTGAACATTAATAATTATGTGACTTAGGACTTAAGTGGAGAAGGACATGGCAACCCACTCCAGAGTTCTTGCCTGGAGAATCCCAGGGACGTGAAGCGTGATTGTCTTTAGGAAGCAAAAATGCAGGAATGAAAAAGGAGAGGATAGGGTAATAATTTTTTTTAATTATATATGTTTTGACTTATTAAATAAATGTTTTGATAAAATTGACTTCTGAAACTATGCAAGCCTAAAACCATTAAAAAAATTTAAGAGAACATTTGATAACATTGTCTCTCTGGCAGGTAGGGTAGGTGTTTGTGAATTAGAAACCAATTTTTCCATAACTCTGTTACCTAACTGCCTCTTAGATTTCCAACCTGCCTTCATTTTTAGAGTGAAGTCTTCCTTCTGATTTCCCTGTCAACCTTATCTGTCTTAAGTTTCTGAAACAGAAAACAGTGTTGGCATCACCTGAGAACGTGTTAAATACACAAATATTCATATCTCATCCCAGATCTTCAAAATCAGAAACTCCAACTGGGATCCAACAATGTGTTTAAGAAGCCCTCCAGACAATCCTTAGGTACCCTAAAGTCTGAGAACAACTGCTCTAATGGCTTGACACTCTCTTTTCCTGACTCCTTCCTTGACAAAGGCCGCATCCTGTCAACTTCCACACAACATATATGTAAGTGCACAGTCCACACAGAAGCTCAGTTCTGCTTAACATAAATACCTAGGGAGAAAGGGAGAAGGCACCAATTGTGATAAATACTGCTCTTTATTCTGCCCTCTAATATCCAGGAACTGACAGGCATTTAGTCACAAATTTGAAATGTCTTTAAGTGTTTAATGAAAAGAATTAGTACAAAAAGGATGCCTTAGAGATCTTTTCACCAAATAAAAGTACCCTCCTTAACCGTAAGGTATAAAGACAACTATCAATACTCTATAACACTAAAAAAGTGGGTTTACTTTAAACATCACACTTTTTACCACTTTGACTTATCTTCTAATTCTTATAATCAAATAAAACCACAGAACATATTCCGTAGCACATGTTCATAAATGCTAATAAATCAAGATATAGCTTCTAAGGATTATTTTTAAACTTTAAAAACTTTATAATAGCAAAGCTTATCCAAATAAAAATACTACTATTTTTAAAGTCACATCACATGTCTTAAATACATCACACCAATAAATGCTTGCAAAAATCAACTCCCATTCTAAAGATAAAAAGCTAACGTGGACTCTGGAATGTTACTGAAACAACTGAATGTCTGTTGGAAAAGAAAGTAATAGAGTTAAATGGAATTTAACTTAGTACCAAAGTAAGTTTCAATAGAGGTACTGAAATCATAATTTTTCACTAGTTTTAGTTTCTAAAAAATTATCAGTATAAAATTAAAATGACTATAAAGGCCAGAGTTTTACTTAGTAAGATATTTTTGTAATTTTATTCTACTCTGGTATATCTTAAATTTCAAATTTTAAACAAACACAAAAATATTAACATTCAGATGCTATCAAGGGCTTAGAGGGGGGTTACTTTCTTCAATAAAATCTTTATTCAATGGAAATTTAACATATTCAATATGATCTCAGGATGAAAGTAAGAGACTTATACTTTATTATTAACCGAAGAAAAATATTCTACAATATACAGCTTTATGGACTGTGCCAAAGCCTTTGACTGTGTGGATCACAATAAACTGTGGAAAATTCTGAAAGAGATGGGAATACCAGACCACCTGACCTGCTTCTTGAGAAACCTATATGCAGGTCAGGAAGCAACAGTTAGAACTGGACATGGAACAACAGACTGGTTCCAAATAGGAAAAGGAGTCCATCAAGGCTGTATATTGTCACCCTGCTTATTTAACTTATATGCAGAGAACATGAGAAACACTGGGCTGAATGAAGCACAAGCTGGAATCAAGATTGCTGGGAGAAATATCAATAACCTCAGACATGCAGATGACACCACCTTATGGCAGAATGTGAAGAGGAACTAAAAAGCCTCTTGATAAGAGTGAAAGAGGAGAGTGGAAAAGTTGGCTTAAAGCTCAACATTCAGAAAACGAAGATCATGGCATCTGGTCCCATCACTTCATGGCAAATAGATGGGGAAACAGTGGAAACAGTGTCAGACTTTCTTTTTGGGGGCTCCAAAATCACTGCAGATGGTGATTGCAGCCATGAATTTAAAAGACGCTTACTCTTTGGAGGGAAACTTATGACCAACCTAGATAGTATATTCAAAAGCAGAGACATTACTTTGCCAATTAAGGTCCGGCTAGTCAAGGCTATGGTTTTTCCAGTGGTCATGTATGGATGTGAGAGTTGGACTGTGAAGAAAGCTGAGCACCGAAGAATTGATGCTTTTGAAGTGTGGTGTTGGAGAAGACTCTTGAGAGTCCCTTGGACTACAAGGAGATCCAACCAGTCCATTCTGAAGGAGATCAGCTCTGGGATTTCTTTGGAAGGAATGATGCTAAAGCTGAAACTCCAGTACTTTGGCCACCTCATGCGAAGAGTTGACTCACTGGAAAAGACTGATGCTGGGAGGGATTGAGGGCGGGAGGAGAAGGGGACGACAGAAGATGAGATGGCTGAATGGCATCACTGACTCGATGGACGTGAGTTTGAGTGAACTCCGGGAGATTGTGATGGACAAGGAGGCCTGGCGTGCTGCAATTCATGGGGTCGCAAAGAGTCAGACACGACTGAGCGACTGAACTGAACTGAACTATCATTTTGCACAGGAGAGCTTCTGGGATATTCATGGACATAAACACATTAGCCTAGACTTACAAAAAACTAAGTAGTGCAGGTTATGTTACATATAACAAATAATCCCACCATTATTAAGTAAAAATTCTAGACTTAAATCATAAGGAGAAACTAGACACGTTTGAATGATGGTCAATCATTACAATGACTCAATAAAAAATATGAAAAAGTTTCTGATCATTTATAATGCATGTGCCTACTCTACGTTACAAGTTCAACTGTAAGTTCTGGCTTACGTACTGTAGTAAAATCAGCTTAAGAAAAATAATTCTTTTACAAAACAAATGTGCCATTTCATACAGTCTTATCCAATCTTTTTTTAAAAAAATACTTAAACAGAATTCGGAACTTATCTTTTAAAAGACTCAAATATAACTTAACTACAAAACCCCAGTAAAATGTAAACATTATTAATTTCCATAACAAGCAATTCTCAATTATCATAGTAATGAAGAGACATACAGATCACACAGGGTTAAATCTGATGTACACTTGACTCAGTTTGATATACACTTCTCTTAGTATCTTTTTCCAAAGGTGGTCTGCCCTGCTAGACCACAGTTTTAAACAGGCTGAGATCAGAATCCCGAGAGCTACTAAAAATCTCAGTCCCTACACATTCCAAGAAGAATGAGACAATGACTGAGTAGGTGGGACCTGTCTCCCGTGCTGCCAAGTGACTAAAGGGGAACCCCGCCAGCATGCTCTGTCACTGTCTTCATTCCCCAGGTCTGTAAGGTCACATTAAGACAGTAAGAAAACACAGAAAAGCGGAGATGCTGCACTTGCAGGACACAGGATTCCTGTCCTTAAGTCCCTTTACAAGCTTCCCCATTTCATTGAGCTAGGCCCCGGCCTTATGAGACCAGCTTCCAAGGCGTGCACATGACCTCCAGTGCATAGAGACTACGTAAGTTTTTATAGTATTCCTACAGACCAGTGTAAGAATAAAGAATACATATTCACAAAACCGAATATTCAACTATGAACAGAATTTCCCTTAAAACTGTATACTTTATTAGTCCATTTACAAATTGTTAACATGATCTAAACCAATACGCAAGGGGAAATGCTTTTGGTGTTTCTAAAACCCAGTCTCTATAGTATACTGTCCTATTCCAATTTTTCTAAAATGTTACTACTTTGGTAAAATACACATAGGGAGCAATTAAAACTTCCCTGATCATATCCTTTCTCTTGCAGTCTAATTATGGATTGATTTTTAAAAGACAAATAACTTACAAGTCACTAGAGAGAAATTACTTTGAAACTCCCAAGAGGTTATAATTCAGTCTATATTATATTTATGGACTACAATCTTGAAATTTAATGGGATTTTTGGCAACTGCAAATAATTAAAGCCTCCAGTATTTTATTCAGGAAATTGGTGAAGTATACTGGAATTTTTATCAATTTCATCTCATTGCCTTTTCATAAATGCCTATAATTAAATATGAGAGAAATAAAGACTGAAAGGGAAAGGAGAATAGGAAGAATTGGAAAACAGGGTAAGGTTGGTTTGAATACTTGGACGACTGACTAGATAACAGAAAGTTGTGTGTGCATGCTCAGTTGTGTCTGACTCTTTGTGACCCCATGCTAGGCTCTTCTGTTCATGGGATTTTCCCAGCAAGAATACTGGAGTGGATTTCCATTGTTAGTTTCACTAAATTGGTTGTTCACAATGATTCAGCAGAGATTTTTAAAGTTCCAGCATTAATGGTAAATACAAATAATCTACCTGAGCTTGAAAAGGGGTGAGGAATTGACAAAGTGAAAGAAAAATAACAAATCAGCAGTCCTTTGATTCAAAACTAAGCAGAGATATACTACAATTGGAATAATTCCTTCTTCCAATCCCAACCAATAGCAGTTAATTGTGGAGTCCCATAGACTATGTACACTAACTTTTTCAGAAATGACAGAAATTGACTCAATTAGAAACTGATGTGCTAGTTTACATCAAATTCCAAAAATAATGTTCCCAAAAATTATTTTTGAAAAAGAAGTGCTACTGCACCACACTATTTCCTTTTACACAACTATACTGTAGGCCATTCTCCAAATCTAAGGCCTCAGCAGCTCTTTACTATTCTTTCTACAAATTCACTTCCAAGTTCCAAGGGTTCAACACCACCAAATCCAAAGTCTGATCTCAAACCCTGACACCTCTGCCTTTCACTACAGTCCCACATTTACAACTGCCTACATATTTATCCATTTGGGTACTCTTCCATTAGTATCCAATGTGTAACATCTCCTTGTCATTATTACCTCTTGTTTCCTAATGTGCTAGGATAGAACCATTCTTGAACATTAAAAATTGTAGAACCAGATGTCAACAACAATGGTGGAATAGGGAACTCCCCAATAATTAACTCCTCCAGAAAAGTAACAGATACACTGGCAAAAACTGTCAAAACCAACTTTTTCAGAACTCTAGAAACTAATAAAAACTTTGTGATAATCAGGTAAATGTTACAGAAACTCAAGGGAAAAAAGTTGAATCCCAGTCAGAGAGCTCCGTGTATTTTAACTAAGTTTGGTTCTGTCCCACGCTCTCAGATGAAGGGCTGTCCTGGAAGCTAACAGTTCCTAGTCCCAGAACAGGTTCCCAGTATCAGAGAGAATAGAACAAACCTTATCCTTGAACAACTGGGATTGCTGTGACCTGTTTGGTGACTCCCTGGAGGAGCAGCATTCCTTTATCTCCTCCTACTTGGAACCTGCCCAGTGCTGGGGGACCTCCAAGACACATTTGTCAGAAACATGTAAGATAAATGCACACTGATACCTGAGACAAGGGATAACAGCTGAGGCAAACAACAGAATACCCGAAAGCCCAAGAAGGAGAGGCTGCTGAATGACATGCCTTGGGGACTAACAATGAAATATTACCCAGCCAGTAAAAAGGAGGAAATAAGGCCATTTGCAGAAACATGGATGGACCCAGAGAGTGTCATCCTGAGTGAAGTAAGTCAGAGAAAGAGAAATATCATATGGCATCCCTTATATCTGGAATCTAGAAAGAAATGATACAAATGAACTTACTTTCAAAACAGAAAGAGATTCACAGACTGAGAAAACGAACTCATGGTTGCCGCGGGGAAGGGACAGTTAAGGACTTTGGGAAAGTCATGTACACAGTAGTATATTTAAAATGGATAACCAACAAAAACCTATTGTATAGCACATGGAACTCTGCTCAATGTTATGTGCCAGCCTGGATGGTAGAGAAGTTTGGGGGAGAATGGATACATATATATGTATGGCTGAGTCCCTTCATAGTTCACCTGAAACTATCACAACATTGTTAATTGGCTATACCCAAATACAAAACGTTTTCATGTTCAAAAAAAAATAAAAGAGTTTTGAAAAATACCCACATATTTCCGAGACTTTAAAAGGTCACACAATTGGCCACAAGTGTAAAATGCTGAAGGAGTTTAGACTCCAGAGTCACTGCTTAGAGGAGATCCTTCTGGGAAAGCTGTCTGAACAGAAACATCTACATACACTTCTCAAGACCAAGACAAAAATTTTTATATTAAGCCACTAAGATCTGGGGATTATTTGCTTCAGAAGTTGGTGTTAATTATATGAGTAATACAGACCTAGAATCTAAAGAACCTGGAAGATATTCATGCTATACTGTTGTAAAAGAAAAGAACTTGCTTAAAGAAAAATGACTGATTCTTTACACTATGTTTCTGTTTATTTAGGCTCTCAGCAGTTATATTTTATTTATATTGTTGACTCACTAACAAAAACATCAAAAGGAAAAAAACACCAAAAAAAAACAGTTTAAATGTGTATACAGATATATTTTTCAGTAAGTTAGTGCAGTGTATGTTGGCCACTGCCACCAAATCTTATATTTTGTAATATAAATCATTAGGTAAATGGAATTATATATGCTCAAAGTTAACTTTGCTAGAATCTATCTTATAAGGAAAGTTTCATGTGAGTCAGAGTTCTAGTATTAGCAACTGGGAGAAATAACTGAAAACGATAACCATGACTAGCTCCAAGCTAAAGTTGTAGAGTCAACATGAATCTATTCAGAGTGTATTCAAATCCATTCAATTATTCTTCTGAATGATAATGCTTCAGATGAGGAACATATGACAAGAGAATAGCTCTCAATAATAAAAAGAGAATCATCTGAAACAATGGGAAGGCAAAGTAACAAATGAAAAAACATGCAATTATGAAGTATACCAGGAATGACCAAAATCTGCATTTGAATAAATATTTTTAAACAAAAAATTTAACAAATGCCACAAAATTTGTTAAAACATACACATATGCACTAAAATCAAAAGAATTCAGGAAGCAGCATCTCAAAAATGTCAAACAGACATAGAATACTAACTTCCTTGAGCATGCTGCCGTACACCATACTTAGAAAGTATCATGAATTTCTTTTCCTTATTGTTGCATCAAAATGCCGGTTTCTAAATTCTGTAATTTACCTATCATATTTAGAGACTTAGATTTTAGTATTATGTAGTTAATGTTAAGCTGAATTTTCTGATTATTACATAGGCCACAAATGCTAAAATAAGTAAAAATCACATCGAAATATTATATAATATATATATTATATAAAGTAAAATGGAATACATTATACTTATTTTCCTTGAAAAGATTATAAATAATCAAGACCTCCCAATAAAATGTGTATCATTAACTTCTGATATTACATTTGTGAAGTATAATAATATACAGTAGTATAGATTGTCCAAGTATTGCCTTATACAGCATCCATTAACTGGAAACTCTTAACAACAGCGCTTCCCTGGTGGCTCAGACAGTAAAGAATCTGCCTGCAATGTGGGAGACCTGGGTTTGAGCCCTGGTTTGGGAAGGTTCCCTGGAGAAGGGAAAGGCTACCCACTCCAGTATTCCTGCCTGGAGAATTCCATGGACAGAGGAGCCTGGCAGGCCATAGTCCACGGGGTTGCAAAGAGTTGGACACAACTGAGCAACTTTCAGTAACAACAGGAATCAGTCATAAATGCCTAGAGATATATGCCTCACTCTATAGTGGAAAATTCTGAAAAAGTTTCATGAATCAAATTTTGACAAGTTGAATTATATTAGATGAACTACACAGTGAATGGAATGAATGGGTTTCTCTCCTAAATACTTTGTTAATGTTAAAAAATCCCTTTGGAGATAAAATAATCAGTCCTAATTCATCATGATTTAGGTTCATATGCTGTATCCTGCATTTCCTTAAAATGATCCTAGTCTGTATTATTTTCTAATTTTTCCCAGTGTTATACACATGCATCTTCCCATATCAAAGAATTACTCACAACCATTGGGGAAATAAGGAAGGTGTTTATAAGATGAAAAGAAATGAAGACTTAAAATACAAAAGAGTGAAATCATTCAAATTCTGTGTTCCTAGAGAATATAAAAATGACAGCCTCCTAGAAGTGCCCTCCTAATTAACCCACTCCCCAAAAGAAAATTTTTAAGTCAAGTAATCTAGCAATGGCTGGGATTTCTAAATGGATTCCAGGTTCTAACTAACTGGAATGTAGTAATGTACATCCAGTCTTGTTATCAGAAAACAGAAAGAAATGTCATAACAAGGATACGGTGCACAAAGGAATAATAACGTGAGGAAGTCTGGAAGATGCAGAAAAGAATCAATTTAAGCAGGCAGTAAAATGATCTTTGAAATTCTTCCAGTTCTCTAGATCACTGGTCTCCAGAGTCAGATGTGAGCACTTCAGGGATACAGGGATTACAGCAAGGCAATCCACTGGGGTTAAGGGGAGAAAACATCAGAACTTCTATTTAAGTTTCTCATTTAAAATATAAGAGAAATTTTATTTTAGTGGTATTTAAATTACAGGCTGTCACTGGCATCCTCATAACTGTATAATATAGTCAAAGTCATGTAAAATTCAAACAAAAAATAATGTGAGGTTAGTTCTCCAGGTCACCAAACTGACAGAGACCTGGCCATACAACCGGTGCATTTGCCCCTGGCATGGCTGTATTTGGATGTGCTCTACTGTGACAGGCAAATTAAACAGATTTATAGTTTATATTACCAAGTTTAAGTAAACTAACACAAAACAAACTATGGCTTTAAAAGATGTCCACAGAGAAACTTCTCATTCAATACGGTATTAATAACGCAAGCACAAGCAAAGAAGATGATGGAGAATGGACACTTTTCCAATGACTAGTACATCAACAGTCACATTAATGAGGCAAAAACAATGGCAAGAATGGCATTTACTTCTTCTGTGATCTTCCCCCTAAAACCTGTAATTCCAATTTATTCATGAAGAAAACATTAAATTCCATTTGGAGGACATCGCACAGGATACTCTGACTCCTCAAACTGTTAAGTTAATCAACAACAGGGTGAGAAAAGGCTAAGGAGATATGACAACTAAATGTAACATGGTCTCCTGAATGGGATCCTAAATCAGAAAGAGGTCCTTAGGTAAAATCCAAGCAAATATTAATAAAGAATGGACTTCAGTAAGTAACAGTGTATCAATACTGGTTCATTAGTTGTGACAGAGGCACCATACTTTTTAAAAATGGAAATATAATTAAATCTTAAAAAAACTCAGCCTCAAATTTTCAAAAGTATCAAGACTATTTGAAACACAAATTTACAGCCACTGTTGTTAATGATAAATGCTCCACTCTAAACTATAATATGCTGTAGATATTAGCTAATCATAACACAGGTTCAGAGTTTATAACAAATATATATACCATAGGTAATACATGCTCCAAAAGCTGAGGGGCCACATTCTAGAAAATGGTAAGCAAATTAACTAGATATGCTACTACTATTCATATCTCCCCAATTATTTATATGTGAGGTACTAGAGATACAAGGATAATCACACAATTTGATTCAAAGTAGCTTATAATTTAGTGATGAAGCAGACAATGCAACCCTGAACAGGAATGAGTACATAATAATCAACACAAATAGAAATGAACATGGAGTTCGATGGGAAGACTTGGGCTTGGAAATGAGACATGGGACAAAGAACATGTCTAGGACAAGGTGCCACCTGAGCTGAGTCTAAAAGAGTTAAGAAGTTAATTAACACTTCTTGAATAGGAGAAAAGTGTTCCAGAAACAGGGAAGAGTCTGGAACTATACTGTCTAACAGAGTAGCCATAAGCCAACATGCCTTACTGAGTACCTGAAACAGGATTACTGAGAATCTGAATTCTTAATTTTATTTCATTTAAACTTAAAACTGAAGTAATTCAGCATGGTAAAGATTTCAACACTCCATAAGAAGATTTTCCAAAATTTAACAAGATTGCTGTTAAAAGCCTACAAATTATTTTTCTTTTAGACAGACAAACTAATCTTAAAATGTATATGGAAAAGGAAAGGTCCTAGGATGGCCAAAAAAGTTTTGCAAAAGTGATAGGAATCACACTTCCTGATGTTATGGCTCACTCTACAGCCACAGCAAACAAGACAGTATTGAACCATAAACACAAAGATCAATGTTACACACAGAACCCAGAAACAGACTCACATAAACATATCTACCTGATTTTTTAGGTGCAAAAGTTCTTCAATGGAAGTTAATTCCAACGGTGCTGAAGCTACTAGACACTCATAAGTCAAAAAATGAACACTGAGTTAAACCTCACATCATATGCAAAAGTTAGTTCAAAATGACTCACTGCCTGAAACTATAAAACTTTACATTAAAAAAAAACGAGCAAATCTTCAGACCTGTGAGTAAATTAGCAGTTCTTAGACTTGATGGCCTGCCACGCCAGTACTCTTGCCTAGAAAATCCCAAGGACAGAGGAGCCTGGTGGGTTGCAGTCCATGGGGTCACTAAGAGTCGGACACGACCGAGCAACTTCACTTTCACTTTTCACTTTCATGCACTGGAGAAGGAAATGGCAAACCACTCCAGTGTTCTTGCCTGGAGAATCCCAGGGACGGGGGAAGATTGGTGGGCTGCCGTCTATGGGGTCGCACAGGGTCGGACACGACTGAAGCAACTTAGCAGCAGCAGAAAAATGTTACAGTTGAACCTATCTGCAGGGCAGGAACAGAGATGCAGATGTAGAGAACAGATGTGTAGACTTGGGAGGTGAGGGAAGGGGTGGCATGAATTGGGAGTGACATAGATACACTGCAATGGATAAAGCAAACAGCTAGTGAGAACCTGCTGCATAGCGCAGGGAGCTCAGCTCCACGCTCTGTGACGATCTAGACGGGTGGGATGGAAGTGGGGGTAGGAGGGAGGTCTAAGAGTGAGGGGACAAATGTATACATACAGCTGGTTCACTTCATTGCACAGCAAAAACTAACAAAATATTGTAAAGCAACTATATCCAAATTTTTAAAAAAGATACTACAGAAGAAATATGTACAATCCACGTATCTGACAAAAGCCTAGAACTAGAATATAAAAAGAATTCTCAAAACTCAAGAGAAAGAAAATGGGCAAAACATGAACAGACATTTTACCAAATGGCAAATAAGCACATGAAAAGATATTCACCATCTTAGTCTCTAGGAAACTGCAAATTAAAACACAATGAGATATCACTGCACACCTATCAGAATGGCTAAAATTAAAAATAGTGACAATAGACACTAATGGGAATATAGAGAAATTGGACAATTATATATTGCAGGTAGATATATAAAATGGTAGTCACTCTGGAATATAGCCTGGAAATTCCTTTCAAATAGACTTACCATACATCCCAACAATTGTGTTCTTGGGGATTTAGCTCAGAAAAATCAAGACATTTCATATAGGAGCTTATATACAAGTGTTCATAACAGTTTTATTCAGAATAGCTAAAAACTGCAAACTACCTAAATGTCTTTCGATGAACAGTGGTTTAATGATGATTAAACCAACTGTGGTACAGCTATACCATGGAATATTACTCAGCAATAAAAAAGAACTGGCAATACACAAAGCCGTTTGGATGAACCTCAAGAGAACTGTGCCAAGTAAAAAGATAAACCTCAAAAAGTCACAGGATTCCATCTATATAACATTTTTAAATAAGAAAAGTATGAAAATGGAATCCAGATTAGTGGCCAGAAATTAGGGATGGGGTAAATGTGACTTCCCTGGTGGCTCAGACAGTAAAGCATCTGTCTACAATGTGGGAGACCTGGGTTCAATCCCTGGGTCGGGAAGATCCCCTGGAGAAGAAAATGGCAATCCACTCCAGGATTCTTGCCTGGAGAATCCCATGGACAGAGGAGCCTGGTAGGCTACAGTCCATGGGGTTGCAAAGAGTCGGACACGACTGAGTGACTTCACTTTTCACTTTCACAAACGTGGCTACAAAGAGATAGTACAAAAAAGCCCTATAGTGATGGTACAGATCTGTATCTTCACTGTGGTGATGCTTACCTATCCGTTTAAAATCGTATAGATCTACACACACACACAAGTGCATTTATAATTAGGGAAATATGAATAAGTTCTCTGGATTGTGAACAATGCCAGTGACTTGGTTTTGACACGGTACCGCAAATTATAAATAATGTTAACACTAGGCAAAAACAAGTCAAGACCTCTGTACATTTCTTTGCAACTTCCTATGAATCTATAATGAATTCAAAATAAAGTTTTCAGAAAAAACAACCTGCATAAAGTATCTTCCAGTAAATACAACTTTGTTTCGATTTCAGTGTAACAGTTGCTTTGTATAAGATATCACTATTGCATTATACTAAGGAGAGGGGAATACAACCATTACTTCTAGTATTACACACAAGCATACCTCCAATCCGGTCAACTCAAGTGGTATTTTCATAGGCAACAATGTAAGGTATATTAGAATATTTTATGCAAGACAGAATCACATAATGATATCTATTAATTGGTAATTAAGTCAAAACACTTGTGAAGTTAAAATATAATTTTTAAGCTTCAAAAATAGTATGGACAACTTTTTAAATTTAATAGACAGACATATTGATGCAGAATCGAATAGATATAAAAACCAATACTATGACCAGAATATTAAAAAAAAAAAAAAAACGGAAGAAGGCATTACAAACTTCACATTGAAATTTGAAACTAAAATTTACTAGAGCACAACAAATGAGAAGGGTGTTTGTTTTTGTGCCAGTTATTAATTTATAGCCACAGTTCCAAATTCACCCAAAGCCAGCTCTGTGAAATCAATTTGGACCCTCTGACTATGTCTCCTTTACCAGCAGGCTTGACATAGAGCTTAGTCAGGAGGGGGCACAGCTGAGAGCGCAGGAGGAAGATTTCGCTCCTTATCTGGAGCATGCACAGTGTTCTCCAGACCCTCTCCTGTGGCACTCACATCTCCTGCAGTACCCAGTGGCCAAGAGCAACCAGCAACCCACACTCCTCTAGTCAGCCCCGTTAGATGTCCGCAGTGAGACATGTCCCTGTAAACGCTTTCCTAGCACACTTAGGTGTTCATTTTTGGCAAGTTCCGCCAGCACGGTACCACAGCTGCTTCTCTGCTATCCCGACAACCATGGCTGTGCCCTCTCCAACAAGGTCTGGATCTCAGCTGCACGCACTCTCTCTCAGTCCTGGAGGGAGTGGTGGTTCCGTTTATGTTGATCCTAGTCTCTTCACTTCTTCCTGGCCAATCCCTGTTATTCCCATCCCCTGTTGTAATTACTAATGCTTTATATTACTCTTTCCTATTCAAAGGACTGGGTGGTTTCCCCTCCTGACTGGTCCCAGTCCTGTAAAAAAGTATTTTAAAGATAACAGAAAATCTGAAGAGATTTTAGTAAACAGTGATTTTGATAAGATTCCTCTCAAAAGTTAAAGAACTGATAAAACCAGTTACCTTAAATCAATTATATGTCAAATAAAAAATATGTAAGCAATTTTTAACAAGACCTGAGCTTGTAGCTTTGGCCAGCTACGTAACAAATAAAAGCAAGTACAGTGGTCCAGAGATACAACTTCTGGTCTGGACTAGAACAATCAAATAAGTTTTTGACTCTACTTCCTTAACCAGATACTTAATCTATCAGGCAGTTCTCCTCCGGTCTGTGCTTCAGCCAATGGGAAATTATAGGTTAGATACATGTGAAATATGTAAGGGAACAAACACAGTATACTAGAGTTCTATCCTACCAGAGCAGTTTTGTCATTTACCATACAGCACAAATCTGTTTACAACTACTTATGTATATTGTCTGGTAATGCTTTTTCTGGTAATAAAGGACAGAAATGGAATGGGCATAACAGAAGCAAAAGATATTAAAAAGAGGTGGCAAGAATACACAGAAGAACTGTACAAAAAAGATCTTCACGACCCAGATAATCAGGATGGTGTGGTCACTCACACTCACCTAGAGCCAGACATCCTGGAATGTGAAGTCAAGTGGGCCTTAGAAAGCATCACTACGAACAAAGCTAGTGGAGGTGATGGAATTTCAGTGGAGCTATTTCAAATCCTGAAAGATGATGCTGTGAAAGTGCTACACTCAATATGCCAGCAAATCTGGAAAACTCAGCAGTGGCCACAGGACTGGAAAAGGTCAGTTTTCATTTCAATCCCAAAGAAAGGCAATGCCAAAGAATGCTCAAACTACCGCACAATTGCACTCATCTCACACGCTAGTAAAGTGATGCTCAAAATTCTCCAAGCCAGGCTTCAACAGTACGTGAATCGTGAACTTTCAGATGTTCAAGCTGGTTTTAGAAAAGGCAGAGGAACCAGAGAGCAAATTGCCAACATCCGCCGGATCACCAAAAAAGCAAGAGAGTTCCAGAAAAACATCTATTTATGCTTTATTGACTATACCAAAGCCTTTGACTGTGTACATCACAATTAACTGTGGAAAATTCTTAATGAGATGGGAATACCAGGTCACCTGACCTGCCTCTTGAGAAACCTGTATTTGGTCACGAAGCAACAGTTAGAACTGGACATGGAAAACAGACTGGTTCCAAATTGGGAAAGGAATATGTCAAGGCTGTATATTGTCACCCTGCTTATTTAACTATATGCAGAGTACATCATGAGAAACGCTGGGCTAGAGGAAGCACAAGCAGGAATCAAGATTGCCAGTTCAGTTCAGTTCAGTTCAGTCGCTCAGTCGTGTCTGACTCTTTGTGACCCCATGAATTGCAGCACGCCAGGCCTCCCTGTCCATCACCATCTCCTGGAGTTCACTCAAACTCACGTCTATTGAGTCAGTGATGCCATCCAGCCATCTCATCCTTGGTCATCCCCTTCTCCTCCTGCCCCCAATCCCTCCCAGCATCAGTCTTTTCCAATGAGTCAATTCTTTGCATGAGGTGGCCAAAGTACTGGAGTTTCAGCTTTAGCATCATTCCTTCCAAAGAACATGCAGGACTGATCTCCTTCAGAATGGACTGGTTGGATCTCCTTGTAGTCCAAGGGACTCTCAAGAGTCTTCTCCAACACCACAGTTCAAAAGCATCAATTCTTCAGCACTCAGCTTTCTTCACAGTCCAACTCTCACAACCATACACGAACACAGGAAAAACCATAGCCTTGACTAAACAGACCTTTGTTGGCAAAGAAATGTCTCTGCTTTTCAATATGCTATCTAGGTTGGTCATAACTTTCCTTTCAAGGAGTAAGCGTCTTTTAATTTCATGGCTGCAGTCACCATCTGCAGTGATTTTGGAGCCCAAAAAGATAAAGTCTGACACTGTTCCCACTGTTTCTCCATCTATTTGCCATGAAGTGATGGGACCGGATGCCACAATCTTCGTTTTCTGAATGTTGAGCTTTAAGCCAACTTTTTCCCTCTCCTCTTTCACTTTCATCAAGAGGCTTTATAGTTCCTCTTCACTTTCTGCCGTAAGAGTGGTGTCATCTGCGTATCTGAGGTTACTGATATTTCTCCCAGCAATCTTGATTCCAGCTTGTGCTTCTTCCAGCCCAGCGTTTCTCACGATGTACTCTGCATATAAGTTACATAAGCAAGGTGACGATATACAGCCTTGATGTACTCCTTTTCCTATTTGGAACCAGTCTGTTGTTTCATGTCCAGTTCTAACTGTTGCTTCCTGACCTGCATATCTCCAGGAGAAATATCAATAACCTCAGATATGCAGGTGACACCACCCTTATGGCAGAAAGTGAAGAACTAAAGAGCTTCTTGATGAAAGTGAAAAAGGAGAGTGAAAAAGTTGGCTTAAAGCTCAACATTCAGAAAAATAAGATCATGGCATCCAGTCCCATCACTTCATGGCAAATAGATGGGGAAACAGTGGAAACAGTGGCTGAGTTTATTTTTCTGGGCTGTAAAATCACTGCAGATGGCGACTGCAGCCATGAAATTAAAAGACGTTTACTCCTTGGCAGGAAAGTTATGACCAACCTAGACAGCATATTCAAAAGCAGAGACATTACTTTGCTAACAAAGGTCTATCTAGTGAAGGCTATGGTTTTTCTGGTGTTCATGTATGGATGTGACAGTCGGACTATGAAGAAAGCTGAGCACTGAAGAATTGATGCTTTTGAACTGTGGTGTTGGAGAAGACTCTTGAGAGTCACTTGGACTGCAAGGAGATCCAACCAGTCCATTTTAAAGGAGATCAGTCCTGGGTGTTCATTGGAAGGACTGATATTGAAGCTGAAACTCCAATACTTTGGCCACCTGATGGGAAGTGCTGACTCATTTGAAAAGACCCTGATGCTTGAAAAGATTGAGGGCAGGAGGAGAAGGGGATGATAGAGGATGAGATGGCTGGATGGCATCACCGACACAATGGACATGGGTTTGGGTGGAGTCCGGGAGTTGGTGATGGACAGGGAGGCCTGGCGTGCTGCGGTTCATGGGGTTGCAAAGAGTTGGACACAACTGAGCGATTGAACTGAATGCTTTTTCATTTTGCCATAAACTTTTGATACCAGTGTTTAAAAATGCATCTGAAATAAAAAATTAATTATGGAATTTCCATTTCTAAAATAATTTGATAATAAATATGCAACATGGACACTATTGTAGTATCACTGACCACATGAAAAGCAAATGATACAAATTCACTGATTCAGCACCAGTATCTAAAGATATTTTAAATTATTTTAAGCAGGCTGTACATGGAAACAATCTAACACACATAGCTACAGACAGAATGTTTACACATTATACTAAGGGCATTTGTCTCAATTAGCTCAAATCCCTAATCATCTAGATCAATTTCACTCATTTTTATCCTAGATTATCTTATGCTTAAATATAAAGCAATTGTGAAATTGTTTACAAAACCACAACTTTGCAAAAAGTTAAACGTTATCAGCTTGGTATCAGTGATACCAGATGCTTCAAACAGAAAAGCAATTACACTAAATCGAATAACAGCTTTATTTTTTTTTTTATCCAGTTCATGGAATCAAAGTAAAGCTGTTAGAAATTCATCCTTAAAGGTGACACATCTGACATTATTGAGTGCTACTATAAATTCTGTTTAAAAGTTCAGCATGAAAGGCAAAATTATTTGTTTTTAAAGTGATAACAGGAATATAAATCTTGGTAGAACAGAATGCCAAGAAGAAATATTATTATTAAATTTAGAGACCCTTAGAGAAGGAAGGTACTTGGCATTGACTGTGTTGTGTACCTAATTTATAGCTACGTCAAATTTATGCATTCTACTACTCAAAAAAAAAAATCTGTTGTCAAAACTAAACTAACACTTAAAAAAAATAAAATTCTTTTTATACAGAAAGAATAATCTACAAAAGTTAATGACAAGGCTGACACTGAACACAATTATTCAGCATGGCTGTGGAACTCTCTCTTTGTGCTGCCTATCATGAACAAATTTTAGAAACACTGGAGCTTTTAAAAAACTAATTTGTAAATTAAGCTAAGTGTCCCACAGTGATACTGAATTTTTGTAAAGGAATTTCTTTCTTTTTGGTTGCATTTGTTCAAATCAGTAGGAATTCTTAAAATATGTGATACAGGCAAAAAGCTTAAGCTTTTAACTCTTAAATGGCATTTTTTAAAAGTAAAGCTTATAAACAGAAAGACTGAAATCTACTGCTACAAAAACAAGAAAGAAGCTTTTGCACAATGAAGGAAACTGTAAGCAAGGTGAAAAGACAGCCCTCAAAATGGGAGAAAATAATAGCAAATGAAACAACTGACAAAGAATTAAAATCCAAAATATACATGCAGCTCAATATCAGAAAAATGAACAACCCAATCAAAAAGTGGGCAAAAGACCTAAACAGGTATTTCTCCAAAGAACACATACAGATGGCTAATAAACACACGAAAGATGCTCAACATCACTCATTATTAGAGACCGCAAACCAAAACCACAATGAGGCACCAGCTCACAATGGTCAGAACAGCCACCGTCAAAAACTCCATAAACAATAAATGCTGGAAAGGGTGTGGAGAAAAGGGAACCCTCTTACACAGCTGGTGGAAACACAAACTGCTACAGGCACTATGGAGAGTGGTGTGGAGACTCCTTGAAAAACTGAGAATCGAACTGCCATACAACCGAGCAATCCCACTGCTGGGCATATACCCTGAGGAAACCAGAACTGAAAGAGAAACACACACCCCAACGTTCACTGCAGCACTATTTACAATAGCTAGGACATGGAAGCAGCCTAGATGTCCACTGGCAGATGAATGGATCAGGAAGTTGTGGTAAATATACACAATGGAATATTACTCACCTACAAAAAGAGATGCATTTGAGTCAGTTCTAATAAGGTGGATGAACCTGGAGCCTATTATACAGAGTGAAGTAAGTTAGAAAGACAAATATAGCATATTAATGCATATAAATGGTACCGACAATTCTACATGCAAAGGAGACACAGATGTAAAGAACAGAATTGGGGGTTTTCTTCCAGTTCGAGATGGTGGAGTAGAAGAATGTGCACTCATCTTCTTCTGCAAGAGACCAAAATCACAACTAGCTGTTGAACAACCACTGACAGGACACTGGAACCTACCAAAGAAAAGTATCCCATGTCCAAAGGCAAAGAAGAAGCCAAAGGAAGATGGCAGGAGGGGCACAATCATGATAAAATCAAAGGGGAATCTCCAGGGAATCTGACCGTGAAGCCCAGAGGGATTTGATTACAAGACTTCCAATAGGTGGGGGGGGGGGGGGGGGGCTAGCAGCAGCAGTCTAAAAAAATTACCCTTGGTGCAAACACTCTTGTTCTTGTTCAGTCACTCAATCCTGTCCAGCTCTTTGCAAACCCATGGACTGCAGCACCATCGGTCTCCATTAACCCAACCATACCGATGAGCCACCTCAGGCCAAAAAACTACCAGGGAGAGAGCACAACCCCACCAATCAGCAGCTAATTGGATTAAAGCTTTACTGAGCAAGGCCCTGCCCACCAGAGCCAACACCGTCTTTTCCACCACCACTCCCTCCCATCAGGAAGCTTACACAAGCCTCTTAGCTTCCTCCATCAGAGGGCAGACAGAAGAAGCAAGAAGCACAATCCCACAGCAACTAAAACAAAACCACATTACAGAAAATTAATCAGCATGAAAAAGCAGAAAGTTACATCCCAGAAGAAGGGACAAGATAAAACCCCAGAAAAACAACTAAATGAAGTAGAGATAGGCAATCTTCTAGAAAAAGAAATCAGAATAATGATAGTGAATATGATTCAGGATCTTGGAAAAAGAATGAAGGCAAAGATTGAGAAAATGCAAGAAATGTTTACCAAAGACCTACAAGAACTAAAGAACAAGCAGAGATGAATAGTACACTAGAAGAAATCCACAGCAGAGTAACTGAGGCAGAAACACGGATAAATGACCTGGAGGACAGAATGGTGGAAATCACTGTTGCAGAACAGAATACAGAAAAAAGAATGCAAAGAAATGAAGACAGCCCAAGAGACCTCTGGAACAACATTAAACATACAAATATTTGCATTACAGGGGCCCCAGAAGGAGAAGAGAGAGAAAAAGGAACTGAGAAAATATTTGAAGAGGTAATAGCTGAAAACAAGGGAAAGGAAACAGTCAACCAAGTCCAGGAAGCCCAGAAAATCCCAGGAAGGACAGACCCAAGGAGGAACACACTGAGACACACAAAAATCAAACTGACAAAAATTAAAGACAGAGAAAAAATTAAAAACAACAAGGGGAAAACAGCAAATAACATACAAGGGAAATTCCATCAGGCTATCAGCTGATTTTCAACAGAAACTCTATATGTCAGAAGGGAACTGCATGACGTATTTTAAGTGGTGAAAGGGAAGAACCTACAACCAAGAATATTCTAGCCAGCAAAACTCTCCTTCAGATTTGATGGAAGATCAAAAGTTAAGAGAATTCAGCACCACCATACCAGCTTTACAACGAATGCTTAAGGAAATTCTCTAGGCAGAAAACAAGAAAATGAAGAGCCCTACCTACAGAAAATAAACCCAAAACAATTAAGAAAACGGTAATAGGATCATACATATCTTGGACATATATATTATATAGTTTCCTTAAATGTAAATGGATTAAACGCACCAACTAAAAAGACAGACTGGCTGAAAACACATGCATGTATGCACTTCCACTTACCACATCACTCTGCTTAACCCCTCACATTGTAATTATGTTATATTGTTTGTAATTACCTTCTATTTTTCATCTGGTTATTGATTGTGAAAACTGATAAACATCCTTTTTACTATTGTGATTATGTTACTATTACTCACTTAATAGCACTGTATCATGATTGTTGTCAATAGGAAAATTATAGAATTCTGTATCACCAAATTGAAAGTGAAAGTAAAAGTTGCTCAGTCATGTCTGACTCTTTGCAACCCCACATACTATACAGTCCATGGAATTCTCCAGGCCAGAATATTGGAGTGGGTAGCCTTTCCCTTCTCCACAGGGTCTTCCCAACCCAGGGATTGAACCCAGGTCTCCTACATTGCAGGCAATTCTTTATCAGCCGAGTCACAGGGAACCCCAAGAATACTGGAGTACGTAGCCTATCCCTTCTCCAGTGGATCTTCCCAACCCAGGAATCGAACCGGGGTCTCCTGCATTGCAGGTAAATTCTTTACCAACTGAGCTACCAGGGAAGCCCTCTATATCACCAAAACTACCATTTAATAGAAAAACCTGTAATCACTTTTTAAAATCCAGATGCATATCAGAATTATCTCAGAATTTTTTGAAAAATACAAATGCCCAGGTACTGCTTTTTTTTTTTCAGAGCTCCAGATATATTTCTAATGAGCAGCTATGTTTAAAAACAACTGGACTATATGAGGATCTTTTACTTTTATCTAGTTTGTTTCACTTTTTCTATTTCATACTCAGTGCTCCCAATTCATTTAGTTTATATTTTCCAATTTCTCCATCTCTTTTTTTAAAATGTTCTTTCTCAAACTTTTATCAAGCATAGTAGAAAAGCTTTTGTATACATATATAATACATGTAAAAAATATATTTTAGAAAACTTACAAATTTTTGCCTAAAAAATTTATGACATTTTTATTTTATGTGACTTAGTATGAATAGAATGCTAGATTTCTAATTTTAAAAAATAGGTATGCAACAAGCAACAAAGGTTTACTATATAGAACAGGGAACTACAGTATCTTGTAATAACTTTTAATGGAAAATAATTTCAAAAATAATATAACTGAATCACACACAAAAAAAAGAATCTACTTTTTGAAATTTAGTAATGTTTATCTTTTCGCCAGTTTTTCCAAATTTCCTATGGACGTCTAATAACAACGTACGAGATACAAAATTTTACATACATTTATGTAGGATACGATTAATATAAATTAATTAAATATAAACCTATATTTATTAATGACAAAATTCAAGATGCTCCTATTCTTTTTTTCTGCCCTTGATAAAATATTCTCAGAGAAATGTCAATATGTCTATGATTATATATTTTTCTTTTCCTTTATATTTCTTCTGATTTTTGCTTTCTTTGTTGTCGAAGTGTCTAATGGTTTATGATGTCTATCTTCTTCGTGAATTGTACCTTTTATCATTAAAACTATTCATCTTTGTTTCATTTAAATAAATTAATTTTTTAAAAAAACAGACTTTTGGTCTCAGTGGGAGAAGGGGAGGGTGGGATGATTTGAGAGAACAGCATTGAAACATGTACATTACCATATGTAAAACAGATGACCAGTGCAAATTCAATGTAAGAAGCAGGGCACCCAAAGCCAGTTGTCTGGGACAACCCAGAGGGATAGGGTGGGGAGGGAGCTGGGAGGGGGTTTAAGATCGGGGCCGGGGGGGTGGGGGGGGGGGCGACACATATATACCTGTGGCCAATTCATGTTGATGTATCCATCACCATATATTAAAGTAATTACCCTCCAATTAAAATAAATTTAAAAAAACAAGAAAGAAACAATAAAATTAAATTTTAAGAGCACAAATGGTATACAAGATTTAAGCTTGAAATTTTATCATTGCCTATGTATCTCAACTTACAGGAACAATCTTTTAAAGGAGTGCCAATATTCATAGTTGGATGTATTTATATTCATACCATTTGAAAAAGCAGAGACATCACTTTGCTGACCAAGGTTCGTACAGTCAAAGCTATGGTTTTTCCAATAGTCATGTACAGATGTGAGAGTCAGACCAGAAAGAAGGCTGAGCGCCAAAGAACTGACACTTTTGATCTGTGGTGTTGGAGAAGACTGGAGAGTCCCTTGGACTGCAAGGAGATCAAACCAGACAATCCTCAAGGAAATCAGCCCTGAATATTCACTGGAAGGACTGATGCTGAAGCTGAAACTCCAATACTCCGGTCACCTGATGGGAAGAGCCCACTCATAGGAAAAGACCCTGATGCTAGGAAAGATCGAAGGCAAAAGGAGAAGGGGGCAGCAGAGGATGAGATGGTTCAGATAACATCACTGACTTGATGCACATGAACTTGAGCAAACTCTAGGAGACAGTGGAGAACAGAGGAGCCTGGCATGCTGCATGGGATCACAAGGAGTTAGACACAACTTAGCAACTGAACAATATTCATACAAAAATGGATGGAAATGTAAAAGGCATATGATTCTGGATCATCTGAATTTGACAAAACACTCCAAACAACCAATAAAAAAGACAATTTACCTGACAAGTTTTGTCTCATAAAAATATTTGTCCTGACCTCCCTGGCAGTCCAGTAGTTAAGGCTCTGAGCTCCCACTGCAGAGGGCACAGGTTCAATTCCTTGTCAGGGAACAAGATCCTGTTATGCTGCAGGGCACAGCCAAAAAATGTTTTTTGTTGTTAAAGAAAGCTACTACATACGACAATCTCTATTTTTTTTTTTTTGGCCAGGCTGCACAGCATATGGGATCTCAGTTCCTTGACCAGGGATCAAGCCCATGCCCATTGCAGTGCAAGTGGAGAGTCTTAACGACTGGACCACCTGAGAAATTTGAAAGCTACCATAAATGAAGACTGAAAAGTACTTGTCAAAATACTGGGGCTTAAATAGTTACACAATTCCAATACAAAAATATTGATTTTAAAATATCCTCCATCAAGAAGAATTTGCCCTGAGCTCCTGTGATATCTCAACACTTACAGAAAGATGGTTTTCTCAATTAAAGCAGCCAACAATTCAAATGTATTCATTATAAAATATAACTCTGATAAAGCTGGCGGGCAATTTTAAGAAAAAAATTTAAATAAAACCATATTGCAAAATCAGGAAAACCTGACAATATTATGGGAAAAAAACAGCTAAAAAGAAAGTAATACATCCCAAGAGTAACTGTTCTATTTATGTACTTTTTGTAATGCTTATATAGTCATTATAAAAGGCAATTATTTTTGGCCTTAAACAGATATATATATATATAGTTTTTATATTTTAAAAACTTATTTTTGAGAACAATTTTCATAAAAAACTATTTTATAGTTCCATCAATAAACCAAATTTATAAGTAAATAAACATTTCAGATATGTTTATGATTTTATTTTAGTATTTCTAAACTCTTGTGTCCTAATTTTAACAAATTACACAATCAAATTCAAATATAAAACACCTGCACACTGAAAAGGCCAGATCAACTACAATAAAAAATAAAGTTTAATGAACATCAAAAAATAAAAATAGAAGTTTCTTGATATACATCTTTTAAAAAAAGGTGGGAGGGACAGAAAATTACTAACCGAAACAAAAAATGCCATTTAATCCCCCCTCACTTTTCAAACTAGATAATCTATCATCGAGTGTTCAGAAAACAAAAAAACATACTTTGGTCTAAGCTTTCACAAACGGAGAAGGCAATGGCACCCCACTCCAGTACTCTTGCCTGGAAAATCCCATGGATGGAGGAGCCTGGTGGGCTGCAGTCCATGGGGTCACTAATAGTCGGACACGACTGAGCGACTTCACTTTCACTTTTCACTTTCATGCATTGGAGAAGGCGATGGCACCCCACTCCAGTACTCTTGCCTGGAGAATCCCAGGGATGGGGGAGCCCAGTACGCTGCTGTCTATGGGGTCGCAAAGAGTCGGACAGATTGAAGCGACTTAGCAGCAGCAGCAAGCTTTCACAAAATTTCCAAATCTTTACTTTGATCTTTCTCATGTCATCGTTTCATCTAACTCATGCTTTCACAATTAATCTACCATACCTATGTAAAAGCTGCATACTCCTTAAAATTCTAAGCAAAGTATACTGTTTTAGGTGGCTACCCAGCTGGCTCAACAGGTACAGAATCCGCCTGCAATGCAGAAGCGACAGGAGACGCTAGGGTTCGATCCCTGGGTCAGGAAGATCCCCTGGGGGAGGGCATGGCAACCCACTCCAGTATTCTTGCCTGGAGAATCCCACGGACAGAGAAGCCTGATGGGCTACAATCCATGGGCCCGCAAAGAATCAGACACAACTTAGCAACTAAACCAAAAAAATATTGTTTTACTAAGAATCACAAAAATTAACTCAAACACAGTAATCTAATTGGTAGTTAACTGCCTTGTAAGATGTGAACTCCAAAAAATGAGGATTATATCTGGTGACTTTTTTAAATACTACGAATTATTAATGTTGAGGGCAGTATATGAAACAACAAATATTTAATAAACATTTATAGAATGAGTGAATTTCTTTCTTTTTTCTTTTAGCCACACGGTGCAATGTACAGGATCTTAGTTCCCAAAGTGAAACTGAAAGTGTTCTTCGCTCAGTCCTGTCTGCCTCTTTGGGACCCCATGAACTGTAGCCTGCCAGGCTCCCCTGTCCATGGTTTTCTCCAGGAAAAAATGACACTGGAGTGGGTTGTCATTCCCTTCTCCAGGGGATGAGAGAGAAAATGATGAAAGAATGAAATGACAATGGAGGGGGTTGCCATTCCCTGCTCCAGGGGATCTTCCCAACCCAGGGACTGAAGCTGGGTTTCCTGCACTGCAGGCAGATTCTTCCCCGTCTGAGCCACCAGGGAAGCCAGTCAAACCCTGCATTTCAAGCACAGTCTTCACCACTGGACCCCCATTCATCCCCAGAATGAATGAATTTCTTAAATTAAGGCAGGGATGATTTCAGAGAAGATTTGACAGTGATAGAGAAGGGAGCCAAAAAACAAAACAGTCAAGACAGCATGAGGCAGCCATTCACACAAAAGAATGTATGCTGAGTCAGTTCCTTAATTTCTAAAACAAAGTCAAATAAAAGTACACGTGTTCAGTTTCATACATGTATCTATAAAGAGTATATAACTGCACTCAATTTTCTCAAACTGTCTTACTGAAAAAAAGACATTTACAAAAACAAGTATTTAAAACACTATTCAGGAGAAACCCATGAAACCTTCAAAAATAAAATTATACACAAGAAATCAGAAAAAAAAATTTTTTATTTAAATCAGTGAAGACATTTAAAATGCTTTAAATGGCAATAACATATCTCTATCAGATAATACAAGTATGAGAATTACTAGTAGAGATATGAACAGACATATACTATTTTAGATAAAGTTGAAATACAAAGTTTTCTGACTTTGACGCAATAATGTGTTTCTAGATAAAAGGATCTTCTGCCATCATGTGGAAATTTTTGAAATTACAGTTACACAAAAATTCCTGTATCTGACTGGAGTATTCCAGTCAATACCAGCAAGAATGACTCCACTTGTAAACAAGGCAAGTATTCTTAGAAAAATTTAGTGAAAATGACCAGGCACAGTTGTTACTATCTTCTCTCTTCTTCCGGAGAGACGATGATGTTCACTGTAGCTTAAGGAAACTGCATGACTGATAAGCCACCTCTTTTTCTGTTTCCAAGACTCTTTGCAGTTATGGCCATCCTAGGACTCTCCCAGTTTATTTTTTACTCTTTACTTATCTTTCTCCAACCTTTAGGCACTTAAAACACTATATTAAATGGGAAAAAAAAAAAAAACAGAGTAAGCTACTTTATCTTGAATCATTAGTAACCACAGATGCTTGATACAAGTTTTACAAAACAAAAAAAAAACCCATATATATACGTATTTTAAAAGGAACCAGCTATTCCTACATTCATATGCCTGATGACTTGAAAGTATATCTAGATAAAAACATGGATTAAAGTGCTTGGAATAAGCTTAGTATGCTATGAAATATAACACTGAATTCTCATGTATTTATAAAATATAATTTAAGAATTCCCATAATCAGGATAAAATTCCTTAAATTATTAATTTTTACAAACTATAATTCACATATTTGAATGGTAAGTTTTTAATCCAACATGTTATTGTTCTTCACCTGAAAAATTACATTTTTTCTTTTGAAGGAAAAAAAAACAAGATCTATTGAGCATCTATTATAAGCAAAATACTTTCCTAGGAGCTTTAAAGCACACAAAGATAGGTAAAATATCATTTTTGTTCTCAAGGAATTTACCCTCTACTAACACAAGAAAAAGATGTACAGCAAATAACCACAATACACTGTAAACAGTAAGAAAACAAAAAGACAAAATATAGAATTTTGCTTTTAATTGGGAGAATTAATCAAGAAAGAGTTGATAGCAAAGGACTGGAGCTGTTTAGAAAGACATTTTGGATTTGGCTATACAGAAAAAGACAGGAAAACTTTTAGGCTGAATGAACAGTGAGGCCAAGACAACATAAGGCTACATGTAGAGACAACGCTCAGTTGAATATGACTGAAACTGAGGAGACCTGACAAAGAATTTTGAGATGTACGGCAGGAAAAAACATACCCAAGTCCGATTTTGCATAGTTTTGAACTCCACGTTAAAGAGATGTCAACAGGAAAACAGTGACGGCTTTTGACAAGGGCAATGATGTGATCAAAGTTGTGTTTTACAAGCTGCTAGTAAAATTATTCATGAAATTACTACAAACATCCAGAGGCAATGAAAATGGAGGCAACAGGTCAGAGTTCTGATATTGTAAAAGGACTCAACAGGTTTGACAACTAACTGGATATGGGAGACAAGAGAGAAGGAAGAATTAAGAATAATGAAATTACAAACTTTGTTTTCAGTACCTTTGAGATTTCTTCCTAGCAATCTCCTTCCTACCACACACTAGAGCTAACATTTACTCAGAACCTACTATGTGCAAGGAAACTATTGTGCATGTATTTATTATCCCATTCAATCCTTAACTTCTGAAGTAAGTACTGTTGGTATTCTCATTTTACTGATGAGCAAACTGAGGCTTCACTATCCAAGTTCACATAGTGAGTGAAAGTGAAAGTGAGGTCGCTCAGTTGTGTCCAACTCTTTGTGACCCCCATGGATTGCAGCCCACGGAATTTTCCAGGCAAGAGTACTGGAGTGGGTTGCCATTTCCTTCTCCAGGGGATCTTCCTAACCCAGGGATCAAACCTGGGTCTCCCACATTGCAGACAGAGGCTTTACCTCTGAGCCACACAGTAAAGAGTTAGATGTTAATCAATGTCGCTGTTTATCATTAAAGCATTAGTTGACAATAATTTTAAATGAAATTTCTTACAGGACAGTTATATTTTAAAAAGAAACTCAAAGATAAAAAGATCTTCAAAATCTAACAGAACAGAGTCAGATGAAGGAACAGCAAGTGACAGCATAGATATACTGAGCAGAAAACTATCTAATAATCATAAATTGGATGGCTAAGGGAAAGAGAAGTTTCCTCCTGTTCTCATATCAATTTGCCCCGATGCCAAAAGACCAACATTCTAAACTACTATTCTTTAGAATACAATGAATCTTATGCTATCTTATACAGACCTGTACCAGACTTACAAACTCCTTAAATATACTGACCACATATTAATCCTCTGAATCCCCTGAAAAACAATAGGTACTGAATGACTGAGGGAACAAATAAACTCGGTTGAACTCCTTCTGTCTAGTTCTCCCTGGCAGAGTGTGATCAACATCCTCAGACAATTCCAGACCTACGTTTGGAACAATTTCTCCATGAACTCGTTGCTGAAACCTCTGCTCCTGCTTCTCTGCTTTCCAGTTTTTGTCCTTACCAACGTCTTCTAGATTACCCCTGACACTCAAATTGTTAAGGCCATGAACAAACAAATGCTTGGCCTTACTTACTGGTATACTGGGAGATGTCTGTACTGGATCCCAGAACATTTCCAAGGGTTCTTTAACCCACTGTGTTCTTCCTCAGTTATGGAGGGAAGGCTTTACTTTCCGTGGAATCAAATGGTACCCATCTAAAATCGGAGAGGATTCTCTTTTGACTGACTATCCAACAGGCTATGCAGAGGGTCTGAGAGATGGGGTCAAGTTTCCAATACCCTAGAGTTTAATTTGTATATACTTTCCCAGAGAAACAGTGTAACAACTGGTAATTAGGCTTCCAGACAGCCCTGCAGAAAAAGTCTATTTAACCACAGCACAGTTAAAGTATTACACAATGGCAACTACATTTTTTTTCATGATAAATCTACTGTATTTATGCTATATTGTGGACTAAATAGCTGTTTATGGTTAATACTGGTTAATAACACTTCAGTGAAGTGAAGTCGCTTAGTCATGTCCAACTCTTTGCGACCCCGTGGACTGTAGCCTGCCAGGCTCCTCTGTCCATGGGATTTTCCAGGCAAGAATACTGGAGTGGGTTGCCATTTCCCATCCAAGTATTAAGCAGAGCAATAAGTTTTTGAGTATTATCACCAAACTACAGTTAAGTAGAAAGCTAACAAATATAATTAAAATCAACAAATACATCTACTTCTATAACTAAGACAAAGCAAAATTTTTAAAGGAAAAGAATCATTAAGATGTGATTCCAGTTATGCTTTAAGAAAAGACAAAACTACTAAATAACTTTTTAAACTTTATATAACTTCATACTAGCCCTATTACTATTTAAGAAAATAGTTTTAAAATATACTGCAGTTCAATCTTAATATATGAACTTCTTGCCACCTCTTAATTAAAGGTGTAGAGCATACTTTGATAGCATTTAGTTGAAAAGAAAAGAACTAAAAGAATCTGATATGTCTCACTTATCAAAAGTGCCAAATCCGAATTTTGTTCTTCACATCAAACAGAAATTAAATTTTCTTCTTTTCAGACATATGTCTTGACATTTGTAGACATACCCTATTTAAAAGAAATCTGATGTATGCAAATGCAGGTTTACACAGAGAAAGAATTTATGGGCTGATTATTCATTTTACAAAAGGATTAACAAAAGAATTTCTTTAGTTAATCCCACCAGTATACTTAAAATACAGTTAAAATTTTTAAAAATCAACTTATAAACAACTTTTCAGAAATGTACTCATAGCATAAAAGTAGTTACAAAAGTATCAAGCTTCCAATATGTTATTATTACAAACTTTGTCTCAATAGCTTGACTAATCTAGCCTGGGACACAAAAAGATTAAATACAACTGCTTAAAAGGGCACAGAAAGGTGTATTTACTATAGTTTATTTATTTATTTATTTATTTTAATTGGAGGCTAAATACAATATTGTATTGGTTTTGCCATACATCAAGATGAATCCGCCACGGGTGTACACGTGTTCCCCATCCTGAACCCCCCTCCCTCCTCCCTCCCCATACCATCCCTCTGGGTCATCCCAGTGCACCAGCCCCAAGCATCCTGTATCCTGCATCGAACCTAGACTGGCGATTTGTTTCTTATATGATATTATACATGTTTCAATGCCAGTCTCCCAAATCATCCCACCCTCTCCCTCTCCCACATACTATAGTTTTTAAATGCCTAAGTGCATGACTATCCTAATCATCAAGAAACTACCCAATTCTTCTTTAAAATTTTATCCAGAGGCGAGCAAACACTAAAGGTAACCTAAGAAACCAAACAGCAACGGGGCTTCTCTGCCTTCACTGTGCAGGCAAGCCAGAGGTACAAAAAGAAGAAATATCCAGGGATCCCATCAGCACTGCAGCTGTTGCTTTGCTTTTGCAGTGTTCTGAGAAGACTCTTGAGAGTCCCTTGGACTGCAAGGAGATTCAACCAGTCCATTCTAAAGGAGATCAATCCTGGGTGTTCTTTGGAAGGAATGATGCTAAAGCTGAAACTCCAGTACTTTGGCCACCTCATGCAAAGAGTTGACTCATTGGAAAAGACTCTGATGCTGAGAGGGATTGGGGGCAGGAGGAGAAGGGGACGACAGAGGATGAGATGGCCGGATTGCATCACTGACTCAATAGACATGAGTTTGGGTGAACTCCGGGAGCTGGTGATGGACAGGGAGGCCTGGCGTGCTGCGATTCATGGGGTCACAAAGAGTCGGACACGACTGAGCGACTGAACTGAACTGAAGAAGTGCTCTGAGATATAGAAGACAACCTCTGGGAAAAGGAAATCCAAATCTGATGACCTAGACACGGAGCATTTTGGAACAACTGAAGGAAGCAGGAAGGACTCCTAACGCTCCCAAGTGGCCAAGTATTGGGTGTATTCCCTGTTCCATGCTCCACCCTGAGGCCACGCCCACGAGTCCCGTACCTCCACTGAAGACCAGACAGACACGGAATAACTGGACAGCAAAAAAGCAGCCTTCCAATAATAAGGCAGTGAGGCCGGAGGAGAAACAGGAAAAAGGAGAAAGATTTAACCAACTGAGGAAAATTTGATGGTGCAAAAGAGACAGCTGCTGCCTGAAAAAAAGGAAGATGAAGAGGATGACCGGAGGACAAGAGGAGGAGAGGGCTGGGAAAAGGCCAGGGAAATAAAACTGAGCATCTAACGCCACCAGAATCCCAGAGCAGGGAACACCCCATAACAAACCTCTCTGAGGTGGTTAGATTATGAGGTGAACTAGATTATGATCCTACTGCAGTTTCTACAAGTGCCCTGGAAATTTTAAGCCGTTTACATGAAGTAGCCAAGGGTGTTATGAACAGCCTGAAACTATATCAAAATTGTACCTATTTCCAAACATTTTAAAATAAGAAGTTTTGCTCACTCTGTGCATCTTGCTTATACTAGCTTTGTACAGGCATTTAAATGTTTGCGATATTTTTGCACGTGTGCTATGTTACCTCGCTTTTGTTCAACTCTTTGCAACCCTACGGACTGTAGCCCGCCAGGCTCCTCTGTCCATGGGGTTCTCCAGGCAAGGCAAGAATACCGGAGTGGGTTGCCATGCCCTCCTCCAGGGGATCTGCCCCACGCAGGGAATGAATCGTGCCTCTTCTGTCTCCTGCGCTGGCAGGTGAGTTCTTTACACTAGCGCCACCTGGGAAGCCTCATGGTGTTTTTGAATGGTGTTAAATACGGTTACTGGCTAGAAATCCTGCATTATCAACTGCACATATCTGTACCTTACAGAATAAGTAACTCAGACAGCCACGTTGGGACGTGTCAGGCAGTGAACAAGGCGCCTTTGGGAGGTGTCAGAGCTCTGGGCATGTGCTGTGAAGCTGCACCCACTGATGCTGTGTGCTGATGTCGCTGTAGTTGTTTATATATACATATATAAACACATATATACAGGTATGCATGTGCCGTGTGATAAGCTGCCAATCTTAGTTTGAAAAGGGAGAAGTTCCTATGAGAAGTGTGTGATTTTTTCATCCAGTGGGATACTTTTAAACAACCTGTGGACAGCTAAGTCTTCACCAAAGTGTCACTAAAGCAAAGCCCAGAATCCTTTGCAACTTAACCACACAACAAACAATAGTCACTTTTTTGTATGGTTATAATGGTTTTTTTTTTTTTTTGAAGAAAAAAAAAAGACTGTGAACATGTTTAAAATCTATTCAGATAAAGCAAAAATATTTTAGTGCTTGAAAGCCAAAATTCAATTTATTTTAGAAATGCTTCAAGTTCTACTGATTCAAGACCAAAGACTTGTAAATAAGATAAATATGATCCTCCCTTGGGAACTGAGCTAATTAAATCAACATGCAATGGAAACACCTGAATTCTCTCAGGCCCAGAAGACACATCAGGTAGCTTAATCTATTAACACATACTACTACTAATAATAATGCTTTGATAGAAGAAAAAGGTGCTTAAAATAAAGTAACAAGAGGGGGCAAACTTCCTAAATATGTGTTCTGCACTGTCCAGGAGAAAAGGGTAGTCCCGCAGGAGGTCCCACGATGTTTTCCACTGTAAACTAAACGGATGTTTTCTACTACAAGCACAGTGACGCCTGGTGAGCAATTTCTCATGCAGACTTGCTTCCCATTATTTTAATTCCATGTTTACTAGGCAACCCTCTAAACACTAATTCAGTTTCCCAGAAAGCTGAAGAGAGGTCCACTATCCCTGACTCACAATTCTGAAGTCAAAGAAGTTTCAAAAAACAAAAGCTCCTTTTAGAACTCATCTAGTGGCAAATCCTGACCTAAATGGCCATGCAGATTTTATTTACTCCACTTAATATGAAAAGTCGAAAGCTTAAGCAGAAATATGAATGTACTTGATTATAGGGTGCCACTCCAGATCCCACTGGAGTGTTTCTTACAATCCAATCACACTCCTTACCTTTCTAAATCTAAAAATTCTAAATTCTGAGGCACCTCTGAAAGAATTGTCCCTGGATCTAAATATAAATATTCTGACTCCTGGGCTTCACCAGCCCCTTCCCCTACCCAGAGAAATCAGTATTCTACCATACAGTTCAGTATTATATAAATTTAGTTAGTGTGATAAAGGACAGAAATGGTATGGACCTAACAGAAGCAGAAGATATTAAGAAGAGGTGGCAAGAATACACAGAAGAACTGTACAAAAAAGATCTTCATGACCCAGATAAACACAATGGTGTGATCACTCACCTAGAACCAGACATCCTGGAATGTGAAGTCAAGTGGGCCTTAGGAAGCATCACTACAAACAAAGCTAGTGGAGGTGATGGAATTCCAGTGGAGCTATTTCAAATCCTACATGATGCTATGAAAGTGCTGCACTCAATATGCCAGCAATTTTGGAAAACTCAGCAGTGGCCACAAGACTGGAAAAGGTCAGTTTTCATTTCAATCCCAAAGAAAGGCAATGCCAAAGAATGCTCAAACTACCGCACAGTTGCGCTCAACTCACACGCTAGCAAAGTAATGGTCTTCTCCAAGCCAGGCTTCAATAGTACATGAACCGTGAACTTCCAGATGTTTAAGCTGGATTTAGAAAAGGCAGAGGAACCAGAGATCAAACTGCCAACATCCTTTGGATCATAGAGAAAGCAAGAGAGTTTCAGAAAAACATCTACTTCTGCTTTATTGACTATGCCAAAGCCTTTGGCTGTGTGGATCATAACAAACTATGGAAAATTCTTAAAGAGATATGAATACCAGACCATCTGACCAGCCTCCTGAGAAATCTATATGCAGGTCAGGAAGCAACAGTTAGAACTGGACATGGAACAACAGACTGGTTCCAAATAGGGAAAGGAGTACGTCAAGGCTATATATTGTCATCCTGCTTATTTGACTTATAGGCAGAGTACATCATGAGAAACACTGGGCTGAATGAAGCACAAGCTGGAATCAAGACTGCCAGGAGAAATATCAATAACCTCAGATATGCAAATGACATCACCTTTATGGCAGAAAGCAAAGAAGAACTAAAGAGCCTCTTGATGAAAGAGGAGAGTGAAAAAGTTGGCTTAAAACTCAACATTCAGAAAACTAAGATCATGACATCTGGTCCCATTACTTCACGGCAAATAGATGGGGAAACAATGGAAACAGTGACAGACTATTTTGGGGGGCTCCAAAATCAGTGCAGATGGTGACTGAAGCCATGAAATTAAGAAACACTTGCTCTGTGGAAGACAAGTTATGACCAATCTAGACAGCATATTAAAAAGCAGAGACATTACTTTGTCAACAAACGTCTGTCTAGTCAAAGCTATGGTTTTTCCAATAGTCATGTATGGATGTGAAAGTTGGACTATAAAGAAAGCTGAGCGCCGAAGAATTGGTGCTTTTGAACTGTGATGTTGGAGGAGATTCTTGAGAGTCCCTTGGACTGCAAGGAGATTCAACCAGTCCATCCTATAGAAGATCAGTCCTGAATATTCACTGGAAGGACTGATGCTGAAGCTGAAACTCCAATACTTTGGCCACCTAATGCGAAAAACTGATTCACTGGAAAAGACCCTGGTGCTGGGAAAGATTGAGGGCAAGAGGAGAAGGGGACAACAGAGGATGAGATGGTTGGATGGCTTCACCTACTCGACTGACATGAGTTTGAGTAAACTCTGGGAGTTGGTGATCAGACACGACTGAGCAACTGAACTGAAGTTAGTGTGAATATGTTATCATCTCTGGGAATACTGATAAAAGTCCAATTCCAAATCTACAAGATCAATTACCACGGCTTATGCTGACAAGCCCAGGTGGCACAAATCTGTCCAGAATCACCATCCTAAGCCTACTGTCTTCCAAGCCACCTTCCATCCTCTGTCTGACCTGCCAGAAGACAAACTAACAGTTAACTAATCTTCTCTGCCAGTTATAATACACTGTCAGCCTTCATGCAACTTTCTACAATAGTTAGAAAAAGAAAAGGTGAAAAATTAAAATGGATTTCTAAGTAACAATTTTGATCAAATTAAGTTATTGGAGAATTATCACTATTTAAACGTGATCGCTAAGAAATTAACATGAGAAGATTCTTCCTGTTGCTTAAAAAGCCTTAAAACTATACCAGGTAGATAGCCCTGCTGACTCTTTTCTAATCTCAATTTACAGCTCTAAAGCTTCTAAGTTCTTAATACATCTTCTACTGGTTAGGGAAAAAAGAGTGATAACTAAAGTTTAGTTTTTAATCCACACATATTTATTCTTTTCCAGCAACTGTTTATAGTTTTCAGTGTACAGGTTTGTACATCCTTTATCTGAAGTTTCCCTTCGTATTTCATAGTTTTTTATGGTAAATGGTATTTTAAAATTTTATTTTCCAAGTTTTCACTGCTAGTATAAAAAAGTACAGTTAATTCTTACATATTAGCCATGTTATCATACAACATTGCTAAACTGACTTACTAAATTCCAGAAGATTCTTTGTAGATTACATCAAATTGTCTACATAATCTTATCACCTGTAAATAAAGGCAGTTTCATTTTTTTTCTTTTCAATCTGGATGCCTTTTATTTCTTCTCTTGTCTTATTTCAGTGGTTATTTATAATACTAAAAGTCTACACATTTGATTGTTTAATTTTACAAAGCTTAGCAAGAAATAATAAAATATATCACTGAGATTCATTAAACATGAAGAAGTCTAAGTTTACCCTAAATAATTTAAGGGTAAAATTACAAAATATATTTATAATGTGCTGATTGACTCACTGAATGAGATTTCCTGTGCTTTGTGATATAATCAGAAACAGAAACAATGAGCATATTCAACTGCATTTTTTTAAAAATCACATTTATTGGCTTTCCTATAATTACTAAAGTAGCACATGATCTGGAATTTTGAGATACAAGGAAGAAAATTATAATTATCCTTAATCCTATCACCCAAAGATAAACACTGTTTTTATGTTTAATTGCATCATGAGCAGTTTTCTACAGCATTAATTCTTCTGAAGCACCACTACTAAGAGCTCCATACTAATCCACCCATCATATAGCTATGTTATAATTTCATTCTTCTCCCATCATTGGCCATCCACACTGCTTTAAAGCTTTCACTATTACCATATACATTAAGCACAGCAGTTAAATTTGTATATAAATCAGAACAACCTCTTATTAGAGTGCCTTTTGCCCGTTCCTTTATTAACGCTACCAGTGTTTTCCTAATCCAAGCTCTTCTACCAATGCTATCAATCATCTATCACACTAACCCCAAATATATTTCATTTGCCTTATTATTTTTTTAATTCAGGAATTATTAATTTTATGTTAATGGTAACTATTACAAAGACAAATAAAATATATTTCAGTTTTATTATCCATTCGATCCCTATAGTAATACAAAGCCCTGAAACTAAAAGATTAAAGAGAAAAATCAGTGGTGCCAATGAAAAGTGTTAAGCAGGTTAAGCCATTTGATATAGTTTTAACTCATCTCTTAATATAATCATATCTTAGGTAAAAGAGAACCCAGTCCATCCTTAATCTCAAGGGTAAAATATTACTTCCCCTACTAAGACAACTGAGGTCCAAAGAAAATTCCCAAAAATCCCACAGAAGACATTTGTCTAACACTGCAGTAACTTCCATTCTCATTTCGTTAACGAAAACAATCTTTGAGAGAGAAATGTGTCCCAATTAGCAACTTGGGTTAATAAACATTAAATTATTACCTAAACAACACCTAAACATTTCCCTATTAAGCTAGAGGTGTATTTGATAGTAATCTAATTTTAAAAAACTTCCCTGTCCCTTAAAAAAAATACCCAAAATGGAAAACAAACCAAATATACAAATAAATTGTAGTAAGAAAAATTCAAAGAAAAAAATATGTAATCATTCTATATTAAGCAAAAGTTGAATAGTTTTTTTGGAAACATTTCAAAAATAACTGATGATCATGAGGTAAGAGCACAAGGTTTTCATTGCAACTAGTTGTGTTATACCACACAAGTCATTTCACTTCTACAAGCCTTAGTTTCTTCATCTTTAAAATGAAAAATCTAAGGAGGCCCAGTTCGACACGGCAGACTAGAGAAATCACAGCAGCTTATTTCTTCTTCACCCTTCCAAAATTCCACTGATCTGATAATAAAGACACTTTTAAAGGAGCAATCCATAATAATTAAGAAAGGAGCCATGAGAAGCCAGAGTTCAATAAATTTCTCAAGATGGAAACCAGGTGGAGGAGTGTAATTAATAAAATAGCCTCAATAAAAGCAGTCACAGCTTTAAAACAGAAAAAAATCTGAGGATACAGCCAAACTGCTAGAATCAACTGAACGCAAACACCAGGGAGGTAAAGAGGAGGAGGAGTCAGAAGAAAACGCAAGGGAGATTAACTGAAACTCTGTAATTCAAAAAATAATTCTCCAAGAATAAATAAATGTTAACTTTCTAATCACCACACCTCACTATACGCAGAGTTCTTAGTTTATTATTGCTTTACTTATAAATTTGGATAGATAACCAAAATTCACAAGATATTGGAAAACTGAAAAAAAGACACCAAAGTAAAATAAAAACTGTCCCCAGAAGAAATAAATTAAGGAATAAAAAAGAATATAGGTGCTTATTATAAGCCCTTCTACACAACTTAGTTTTTTTAACCACACGCATACATACTTTGGTTTTTCAAAAAAGCTTAAGCGCATTAACTGAAAAAAAAGTTTACTGAAGTCCTTTCAATCAATTTTAATACTGTCCCTATGTAAAATTTCAGACATTTGCTCTTATTAAGCAATTGTAAAACATAATTATGTCATAAAATAATTAAACCAGTAAGATTAATACTATGCATACAAAATCTTTAAATTCTACGCAAAACTTTCAAATTCTTAACTCTGTGTGGTATACAGATACACACACCTCTACAAACACATACAGTCTTGTTTTAGAACCATAACCACTAGCATATTAACATTATCATGCTATTATCATTATTTTAAATCTATAAATTCAAATACAGTTAAAATCATTTAAATAAAAGACATACCTCTATGCTCCACTAACATAGTATAAAGTCGATAATATATGCAATGTTGATCAAACTATTATTTTTAAAAACATCTTTAGCTACTTCATAAGTACTGTTATAACACATCTCATGACACCAATCAAAAATATTTCTCTAAACAAACAATATCTTAAAAACTTCCAAATGGTTCAGAAATTTAAAACAGAAACATTTTATATTTCAAGGATATACTGTTTCAAGTCCTCTCCTTTAACCCTTTTTCAACCATTAGTTAAGGACCACAGCCCAGCTAAAACTTTTTAAATGGTAAAGCTTAGTGTGGAAAACACATGTGTAACACATCACCATTCAACCAACCACCATCATCCAGTAAACCATCACAAAAACAGAGTAACAAGCACGGCAAACAGTGCAGCTAAGAGGCTCTCAGGTGACTCCCTCATACTCGGTAGATGATGCCCCACAGGTACAATCCATCAACAGAGGTAACTCATTCCCTTTCTCCCACAGACTAAAATGCAAAGTACAAAGCAGGATGTTCAAAAGAAAAAAAAAAAAAAAAAACGAGGTCTTCAAATTAGGTAAGTGAGGTGTACAATCATAGAAACTGCAAAATACCCATCTAACCCTAATTATATGAAGTTAAGGAAACTTACTCATTGGGAAAGACTCGGATGCTGGGAGGGATTGGGGGCAGGAGGAGAAGGGGACGACTGAGGATGAGATGACTGGATGGCATCCCTGACTCGACGGACACGAGTCCGAGTGAACTCCGGGAGTTGGTGAGGGACAGGGAGGCCTGGCGTGCTGCGATTCATGGGGTCGCAAAGAGTCGGACACGACTGAGCGACTGAACTGAACTGAACTGAAGGAAACTCTAAACAGATGACATGCAACTTCATCATACACTATTAAATCTGATAATCAAAGTTATAAATAAGAAAAATATCTCACGTGAGTTACAAATAAACAACTACATGAATGTGAAGCATTTTCTTGTCTCAAAAATGAGTACAACAAAATGAGAAAAGCAAATATTATAATAAGGACTATCACACAAACCTGCAGACTTAAACACAACCAGGAAAGGGAAGAGAACGTTGCTTTGCAGAAGTAGCTAGGACAGCAGAATACAGGGAAAGGAAAGGCGCGCACCCAGCACTCTCTTCAGGTTACTGGCCTGTCTCTGACCACCTTCCAGTCCGGGCACCTTCATTCACATCGCTGGCCTACCGACCGGCTACACATAATAAACGCTAACTCGCTCTCTCCACTCACAATCTGTCACCTGAGTATCAGAGGAATATTTCAGAACACTGTCACTTGACTGTCCAGAATTTTTAACACAAAGATGAACGATAATGAACTCATCTGCCACTGCTCCTTCTGTATACACACACACACCCCTATTCTGGCTATCGGTATCATATTCCAAAACTTAAGAGTTATCCATTCTACTTCCTCCCCTCTAACTAATCTTGTACTGGTCACCAACTCAAGTTCTAGTCTACTGTAAAAAGAGTAACACAAAAATCCATACTGTCCATCCTCAACAGCTCTGTCTTGGTTCAATTACACAAATATATTAGGGTTGTTAGTTACATAATATATATATCTTATATATATATATATATAACATATATTTTATATAAATATATCATAGGCATAAATATATATTAATGTTTATAATAATTTAAGATAAATTAAATATTTATATATCATATAAATTATATACTTAAATTAATGTGTTATATTAATATTTATATTGTATTTATACTAATTTATTAATATAAATTAAATGCTTATAAATGTGTTATATATTTATATATTATAACAGTATCTATATAAAATATATAAATGAGTAGTTTATATATAAATATATAGTTACATTAATACATATTATATATATTAGGGTTTATATATATATAAAGTTCTGTAAAACCTTCTTTTTTTTTTTAAATCTTACAGAAAAACTCAAGTGAACTTTTTTCCTACTCATATTTGGGATTACTACATCTCTCCTAAAAGCTCTCCCTGCCTTCAATCTGGCTTAATTCTTCAATCATTCCTTTCTACTCCTGTTGAAATGATCTTTCTAGAATATAATTTGAATCATTTTCATCACCACTGCTTAAAATCTTTCAATGACTCAAAATAAAGACCTAAAATCCTTAGAAAAATATCCTGTTTCTTGTCACCTCTTTAGCTTTAATCACTTTCTAATCTCCCATATAATACACTAAATTCTGATCACTGCAGATCCTGGAAAAACTTTTACTGTTTCTTACCTCAATATCTCTGCATATGTTTTATTTCCACTTTCCCAGGGTCTTTTTCTTGACAAGGCAACTCTGACTTGCCCAAGTGTCCTCTCATACATTACATGTGGCCTCGATTTCCATTCCTTCTTTGGTCCCACAGCATTTTAACAAACACCCTTCCATACTATAAATGTCTATTAACTTGAAACTTGGACACCATAAAAGTGAAATACATACATTATTCATTTTTGTGTCCCACAATGCTAGCACTCTGCCTCTCAGTAAGTGATCAATAACTAAAGAATGTTGAAGAATTTTTGCTTTTTCCAGAAACTTTCACTATCAGCCTTGCCCAGAGACACAGAACAAAGCAGCTACTTAAGGAAAACAACTGAAGCCAGGCAAGAAAGCAATAAGTGGGGCCCAAAAAATGAAAAATTAAATGCACTTTTCAAAGTTGTTCCTGAGAAATGTCTCACATTCTAACACAAACGTGTCATAATTGCTATTTAATTTTCAGTGCTTATTCTGATTTCCAAGAAAATAAGAGGTAAAAAGTTGTTCTCTCTGCAACTGGGTCAGCACAGAAAGAAAAATGGGTAGTATTACCTAAATCAGCTATTCTGCAAAACTGAGCTTAGTTAGAATTTTTAAAGTTCTATAATAAGTAAGAACCCTGCCTGATCCACCCAACCCCAATTCCACTCTATAGAGTTGTCTCTTAAAAGACTTGGGAGTAAGATTACAATGGGTATTTTACTAACCAGTTATCATTCTGTATAGAATCCCAACATATTTTCCTGAACTTAACATTTTTTCTTTTATGGTAAAGAAAACATAAATTCACTACTTTGCAAATATGCATTTACATTTTTATCCTTAAGATAAAATGAAATACTTTCCTCTTACCATCCCTCAAATGGTCCGTGAATAGAAATTTGCCCAGTTGAACTCGCTCTAATATTTATAACAGTTTTTGGGGATCAGAGAAGGGAATAGAGAACTCTCCTCCCAATACTGAACCCCCTAGCATTCCTGACACTCCAGTGTTCTTGCCTGGAGAATCCCAGGGACAGGGGAGCCTGGTGGGCTGCCGTCTATGGGGTCGCACAGAGTCGGACACGACTGAAGTGACTTAGCAGTTAGCAGTAGCATTCCTGATCCTTCCCCTTTCTCTTTTCCAGTAGTACGCACACACAACTTTGCTCTTTCAAGTAAAACAAATTCAAGTTCATAAGTAATTTTAGAAGTGTATGAAAGAATCTCAGAGACCAAACGCCATACAGCACTGGAATATTAAATGTCTATTCTTATTAATGTCTCTACCCTATTATTGGGCTTCCCTGATAGCTCAGTTGGTTAAAAAAATAAACAAAACAAAAAAACATCCACCTGCAATGCAGGGGACCCTGGTTCGATCGCTGGGTTGGGAAGATCTGCTGGACAGGGGAAAGGCTATCAACTCCGGTGCACTGGCCTGGAGAATTCCACAGACTGTATAGTTCATAGGATGGCAAAGAGTGGGACACTTCTGAGCAACTTTCACTTTCAGCCTATGGTATTCTGGGTTCCTATTCTTTCCCTAAAAAGTTTCTGTTTTAGGACCTCCCAAAATGCCCTTATTTCTTTCCAATACAGAGCTAAACTCCTGGTCCTGCCACAAACTGATCTGGCTTAAAAGATGTCACTTATATTTACATACACTAATTTAGAGCTGTGTGAGTGTGTGCTCAGTCGGGTCTCAGTCTTTACAACGCAATGTACAGCCCACCAGGCTCCTCTGTCCACGGCGTTCTCCAGGCAAGAATACTGGAGTGGGTTGCCATTTCCTCCTCTAGGGGATCTTCCCCACCCAGGTATCAAGTTCATCTATCATGCATTGCCTGCACTAGCAGGTGGGTTTTTTTTTTTTTTTTTTAACCACTGAGCCACTTGGGAGGCCCTAATTTAGAGGCGCATATTGTAAATACTGTTATTATTCTGCAGATGAGATAATAAAACTAGGAAAAGCAATATAACATTTACTAAATGCCAGTACTTTAATTTGAATCCAGTTCTTCTGACTTCAAGTTACCATACTAAAATAAAGCAGTCTGCATTTAAAAAGATTCAACTTCCCTGGCTCTAGGCGACCTTATTGCAACTAATAAATATACTTTTTAGGCAAATTCTACATTTCACCCTTGTTCTAAATGTCTCTCTTGAAAGCATCAATGAGGCTTGTACAATAAAAAATTCTGCGACTCAGTTAAAAAGTTCTGTGTTCAACCTTTTGGCATTTTTTTTAAAACAGCCTTCAGTAGTTTCTGTAGTCATCAACTTTTTAGGGTAAGAAATTGCTTAACTCGGTTCTTCAACCAATACTACTACGTGCTTTCAAATACCTGTCCCTTTAATAGTCAATTCCATTCCTTTCCTGCTATTTGCAAATCATATCTGGGGGTAATCCTGCATGGCTCCCAACCCCACGAAATACTCTAAATACTCTGGGGGCTTCCCTGGGGGCTCAGTGGTAAAGAATCCGCCAGCTAATACAGGAGACACGGTTCAATCTCTGATTGGGTAAGACCCCACATGCCAGGGAGCATCTAAGCCCGTGGGCCACAACTACTGAGCCTGTGCTCTAGAGCCCAGGAGCCGGAACTACTGAGCCCACCTGCGGGCAACTACCAAGCCCGCGTGCCTAGTGCCCGAGCTCCGCGACAAGAGAAGCCACGGCAATCAAGCCCACGCACTGCAACTAGAGAGTAGCTCTCGCTGGCCACAACTACACAAACCCCCGCGCAGCAACGAAGACCCAGCATGGCAAAAAAAAAAAAAAATAGTTATTTTAAAACATATACTCTGAATATCTTCTGACTTCAATCAGAAAAAGGAAGGGAAATCAAAGGAGCTAATGCCTCTGTCTGCTTAAGATCTAGTACAATGATGCAAATTTTAAAAAGGTGACTACGTGAAACGAAGTACATGATTACGAAGAAACCAACTTTCACCTAACTTAACTCTGACGAGCATTTTTGCCCACCGCCTGTAATAAACCCCAGGCTTTTCCCATTTCTGTTATCAGTCATGATATAATATGAGAATATTAAGACCCAACAAAGAGCACTGGGATTTCTTAAAATGGTCATTATAGAAACAAGCCTCTAAAACTCTGAAAACTAGTAAGGAGAAAACTATTACCAACAGGCGCTTGCTAAGGGCAAGGCACTGGAGGGGACAAAAAGCTGCCAAACGGGAAGCTCTTTAAAAACTTAACGGTGACTTGGTCAATTTTGTAACCTCCATCCTCACCCCTCCAGCGCCAGGCAAAAGTCAACTGAATTTGACGCGCTGGTGTATGGGATGTGCAGAGGCGAGGACCCGTGGGATAGAGACCGGCTTGGATGTAACTTTGGGAGGTATTGTTTAAACGGCTCTGCGCTGTTCAGTTCAAACGGAACAGGCTGCCGCTCCATCCGAGCTTGCGTGGGACCCGGGAGACCAGCCAGGTCAGGCGGTCTCTCCTAACTACAAACCGGGACACCTCTGAGGGACCCCAAAGGTCTGGGGCGATGAAAACCAGAGTTACTTGCCTCCCATTCCTGCAGGAATCGCTCGGCCTCTTTAGAACCAGCGGTCTTGTGTCTCCTAAATTCGTCCTTCACGTACTGATCGCCAAGGGCTTTGAGGTCTGGGGGCAGAACCCGGTGCAGCAGCAAAATGCGCCGATACAAGGCCCGGACACGCGAGACGTGCAGGGTAGACATAATGCCGCGCGTGGACCCCAGGCCGCGCCTGCGCAGAAGGTCAGCGCCCGCTGGCCTCTTTTTCCAAGCCGGATATAAGTAATCCGAACACAAGCGGAAGAAGGCACGCGACCTTCATCCGGTTTGGTCCGTTCTAATATGAGGACCTTCCTGAAACACGAGCGGGAGCGGCAGGCGGGATACGGGCCGGTCCTCCTTCCAAAGGGGCGTGGCTTTCGCGGAGAGCTTGGGATGCTACCACTCTAGGACTGAGTCCCGGGCCGAAGGGGTCCTCCACCAAGAGTCTGACCTGGACCGCTTGTCAGTTACCTGACCTCAGTTACACTCCATCATCTTGTCCATTAATCTTACCCCTTTCTCTAAAAGCCGTCGTCAAAACCGGGCTCCTCCAGGAAGCCTCCCATGCCTAAGTTCAAGCCGTTTAAGATGTCTTAGAGTGTTCCTGCCTTCAGGCGATGAGATGAATCTCTTCATCCACAAGCCCAACCACCTACGTACCTTGCACAGTGTTGCGCTCCTAATTTGTGCCCCGAAGGAGTGGATTCTTTCCTGTAACTCAAGGGAGACCTGAGCCAGCAAGTAGCAACCCTTAGCTGAAGTCAGGTTGGTTGAAGAAGAATCATTAGGGAACCTTTTAAATGCATGGTTTCCAAGGCCATGATACTGGAGATTATGATTAAATAGTCTGAGAGGAAAATGTAGAATCGGGTCGTACACAAATCTTCACCTTTTACAAAGGCGATAGAGTGTGACCAATGAAAGTTGGCAGCAATTTGGCCTCGTTCTTTCTGTCCCATCACATGTTTGGTCCTTCAACAAACTCCGACGGCTCCCCCAACAAAATGTATGCAGAATTTGATCACTTCTCACTAGTCCCTCCACCACTATCGTCTCTGTTTATTGGATGTGGTAGTAGCTTTTTGTGTTTCTGCTTCTCCCATGATCAACTTTGGTCATCAGTCAGTTCAGTTCAGTTTCTCAGTCATGTCTGACTCTTTGTGACCCCATGGACTGCAGCATGCCAGGCTTCCCTGTCCATCACCAACTCCTGGAGCTTGCTCAAACTCATGTCCATCGAGTTGATGATGCTATCCAACTATCTCATCCTCTGTCATCCCCTTCTCCTCCTGCTTTCAATCTTTCCCAGCATCAGGGTCTTTTGCAATAAGTCAATTCTTTGCATCACATGGCCAAAGTATTGGAGTTTCAGCTTCAGCATCAGTCCTTCCAATAAATATTCAGGACTGATTTCCTTTAGGATTGTCTGGTTGGATCTTTGGTCATAATCCACCTAAATGGTAATGGCCTCTGCTACGGGTAGTACCTGGCTGTCCCTTTCTGGTTCCCATCACTCTGACCACACCTTTTCACACAGCGTTTTATTACATTATTTCTAAGTTAAAGAAAAAAAAATCATGTCACTCCTCTGCTCACCAAAATCCTCTAGTGGCTTCTCATCAGAGTAAAACCTCAAGTCTCTGCATTTCTTAGCTCTCTAAATTTTCTCCTGCTGCTCTCTCCCTAGTCGGCCAATTCCAGCCACACAGTCTTTACGCCTCCAATTCATCTTTGAACAGTCCAGGCATAATTCCAACTGAGTGTCTTGATATTTGCTCTTCCACCTGCTTGGAACGTTCTGCCACAGGTATCTTCTTGGCTAGCACCTTTATTTCATTCAACTTGATAGGCAGGAAGTTAGCTGGGTGCCAGAGAACTGGCGCCTTCAATTAGCAGTCCAATAGCTGCCTAATCAGAGAAGGCAATGGCAGCCCACTCCAGCACTCTTGCCTGGAAAATCCCAGGGACGGAGGAGCCTGGTAGGCTGCAGTCCAGGGGGTCGCTGAGAGTGGGACACACCTGGGTGACTTCACTTTCACGCATTGGAGAAGAAATGGCAACCTACTCCAGGGTTCTTGCCTGGAGAATCCCAGGGACGGGGGAGCCTGGTGGGCTGCTGTCTATGGGGTCGCACAGAATCGTACATGACTGAAGTGACCTCACAGCAGCAGCAGCCGCCTAATCTCACCAAACCATTTATCAGCCTGGCCCCTTCTAGGCCCCCACCAGTACTCAAAAAATAGTCGAGCATCCTAAGTAGCTTCACTGTCCCACTCTTTGTGACCCCACGAACTGTAGCACACCAGGCTCCTTTGTCCGTGGGATTCTCCAGGCAAGAATCCTGGAGTGGGTTGCCATGCCCTCCTTCAGGGGATCTTCCCCACCCAGGGATTGAACCTGCATCTCTTACCTCTCCCGCACTGGCAGGCAGGTTCTTTACCACTCTTGCCACATGAGGGGCCCAGTAGAAAAAAAAAAAAAAAACTCACCAGAGACTGCCGGGACTTTCCCTACTCTGGCACATGCGCTCACCTCACACTATCCTGTACTAAAGTAACCTTTGGCGGCCACTGGACTCTTTAACTGCTCATAAGTATTCCATGAATACATGCATCTAATTATGACCTTTATGGGACGTGCATGGTAGCTAGTGCCTCTTTTTATATAACCTGCAGTTGTCAGTCAAGGCTGTCAATCAATGACCGCCTCTGGATTATGCAAATGACTCTGCCTTAAAAACTGGACTCCAGACCTCTGGGGCCATTTGCCTCCCTTGGTGTGGCCCACCTCTCTCTCGAGTTGTTCTTTCCTTTGAGTGTGCTCAAGTTGCTCAGTTGTATCCAACTCTTTGCCACCTGGTCTTTCTTTCCATATGATTAATAAACTTCCTTGCAACAGGTAAGACCATAGATTCTTCTTTGCATCCCTACCAAGAAGTGAGGTCCACAGGAGAAACGGTCTCTATTGTCTTCTGCTAACAAACTCATTACTTTAGGTCGAGTTCTGATGAGAACCTCCCTGGCAACCATATTTAATATTGCTACCACATCATGCATAAAACTAAGCCCCTCTCAGCTTTATTTTTCTTTATGCTGCTGCTGCTGCTAAGTCGCTTCAGTCGTGTTCAACTGTAGCCCATCAAGCTCCCCTGTCCTTGGGGATTCTCCAGGCAAGAATACTGGAGCGGGTTGCCATGCCCTCCCCTCCAGGGGATCTTCCCGACCCAGGGATCAAACCCCAGTCTCCTGCACTGCAGGCAAATTCGTACCACTGAGCCACTAGGGAAGCCCTATTTTTCTCTATAACACTTACATATTTTACGTGTTTGTTTATTGGCTGCCCTCCCCACTTGCCCCCACTAGATTAAAAATTCCAGGAGGGCAGGGATTTTGTGACTCTACGTGTGTCAGTGACTTAAATGTCCTGCTGGTGATGAAGGAGCAAGAGTGAGGGAATTTATGTGATTCCCTCCCAGATTCCAGACTTTTGTTCATGCAAAGACTTGTGAAAGACAAAAAGACGCACATCTCTCTCCCAAAGGCAAGGGTGTACTCATTTTAGTATTCTTTTCAGGCCCCACACAGCAGCAGTGCCTTACAAATAGTAAGCACTCTAACATTTATTACATTCAATGGACTTTTTCCTTTTGCTGAAATTTTGGAAAAATATTTGTTTAAAAGAGCACAGAAATTTTTTTTAATGGATTTAATTTGGTTTTTTGACAAACCACATTCATGGCAAGGACTGAATGGCAGCATGGTTATTTTACTTCAGGAAATTTTTTCTAACCATACTTCATCTCCTAATATCCCTGTAAATTAAAAATTAATTTATTGTTCCAGTTTACTTTTTTTCTGGTTTCCTTTGGGGTTAAAGTACATGTATAATAAATACTTCTATCAGAGCCAAAGCTCTTATAAAAATGTGGGGGAAATTCTGCCAATAAATTAATAAAAAAAAACAATAAAAGAATTAATTCAGCATAAAGGGAACAGAAAAGGTCCAGAAAGCTTTGGGCAATCAATGCTCAAAAATGGCAAATGATGGGTAAGAGAGAAGCCAAGACGTAATGGTGTGGTTAGGACTTGAGAAAAATCCAGATAACAGTGAGAATAATGGTATATGACCTTTATTTTGTATGGTGGGCTGGACAGTGAGTTATGTTTTGAGGACAAAATTTTCTGTTTCTTTCATCTTCCAGTTTAGGCTGACCAGTTTTCCTTTTGCGGTCAAAATAGCCATGAACTAAAACTAAGATCTGAGTTCTGTTCCTAGCCACTAATCCAGATAAGTACACTTCATGCAAGCCTTTCCTTATCCTTACTCCATGTATTCTGTTTTCCTCTGTGTTATTCGGCAAATCACTCAACCACTCTGAGCCTAGATTTTCTCATGTGTCAAAGTGGGGTTAGGTTAATTCTCAGGTTTCAACTGTTAGTCTAATCACGTTTTGTACCTGGTTCAGTTCAGTTCAGTTGCTCAGTCGTGTCCAACTCTTTGCGACCCCATGAATCATAGCACGCCAGGCCTCCCTGTCCATCACCAACTCCCAGAGTTCACTCAGACTCACGTCCATCGAGTCAGTGATGCCATCCAGCCATCTCATCCTCTGTCGTCCCCTTCTCCTCCTGCCCCCAATCCCTCCCAGCATCAGAGTCTTTTCCAATGAGTCAACTCTTCGCATGAGGTGGCCAAAGTACTGGAGTTTCAGCTTTAGCATCATTCCTTCCAAAGAACATGCAGGACTGATCTCCTTCAAAATGGACTGGTTGGATCTCCTTGCAGTCCAAGGGACTCTCAAGAGTATTCTCCAACACCACAGTTCAAAAGCATCAATTCTTCAGCACTCAGCTTTCTTCACAGTCCAACTCTCACATCCATACATGACTACTGGAAAAACCATAGCCTTTACTAAGCGGACCTTAGTCAGCAAGTAATGTCTGCTTTTGAATATGCTATCTAGGTTGGTCATAACTTTTCTTCCAAGGAGGAAGCGTCTTTTAATTTCATGGCTGCAGTCACCATCTGCAGTGATTTTGGAGCACAAAAAAATAAACTCTGATACTGTTTCCATTGTTTCCCCATCTATTTCCCATGGAGTGATGGGACCAGATGCCATGATCTTCATTTTCTGAATGTTGAGCTTTAAGCCAACTTTTTCACTCTCCTCTTTCACTTTCATCAAGAGGCTTTTCAGTTCCTCTTCACTTTCTGCCATAAGGGTGGTGTCATCTGCATATCTGAGGTTATTGATATTTCTCCCGGCAATCTTGATTCCAGCTTGTGCTTCTTCCAGTCCAGTGTTTCTCATGATGTACTCTGTATATAAGTTAAATAAGCAGGGTGACAATATACAGCCTTGATGTACTCCTTGTTCTATTTGAAATCAGTCTGCTGTTCCATGTCCAGTTCTAACTGTTGCTTCCTGGCCTGCATACAGATTTCTCAAAAGCAGGTCAGGTGGTCTGGTATTCCCATCTCTTTCAGGATTTTCCACAGTTTATTGTGATCCACACAGTCAAAGGCTTTGGCATAGTCAATAAAGCAGAAATAGATGTTTTTCTGGAACTCTCTTGCTTTTTCCATGATCCAGCGGATGTTGGCAATTTGATCTCTGGTTCCTCTGCCTTTTCTAAAACCAGCTTGAACATCAGGAAGTTCACGGTTCATGTATTGCTGAAGCTTGGCTTGGAGAATTTTGAGCATTACTTTACTAGCATGTGAGATGAGTGCACTTGTGCGGTAGTTTGAGCATTCTTTGGCATTGCCTTTCTTTGGGATTGAAATGAAAACTGACCTTTTCCAGTCCTGTGGCCACTGCTGAGTTTTCCAAATTTGCTGGCATATTGAGTGCAGCTCTTTCACAGCATCATCTTTCAGGATTTGAAATAGCTCTACTGGAATTCCATCACCTCCACTAGCTTTGTTCGTAGTGATGCTTCCTAAGGCCCACTTGACTTCACATTCCAGAATTCTGGCTGTAGATGAGTGATCACACCATCGTGATTATCCGGGTCATGAAGATCTTTTTTGTACAGTTCTTCTGTGTATTCTTGCCACCTCTTCTTAATATCTTCTGCTTCTGTTAGGTCCAGACCATTTCTGTCCTTTATTGAGCCCATCTTTGCATGAAATGTTCCCTTGGTATCTCTAATTTTCTTGAAGAGATCTCTAGTCTTACTCATTCTGTTGTTTTCCTCTATTTCTTTGCATTGATCACTGAGGAAGGCATTCTTATCTCTTCTTGCTATTCTTTGGAACTCTGCATTTAGATGCTTATATCTTTCCTTTTCTCCTTTGCTTTTCACTTCTCTTCTTTTCACAGCTATTTGTAAGGCCTCCCCAGACAGCCATTTTGCTTCTTTGCATTTCTTTTCCATGGGGATGGTCTTGATCCCTGTCTCCTATACAATATCACGAACCTCATTCCATAATTCATCAGGCACTCTATCAGATCTAGGCCCTTAAATCTATTTCTCACTTCCACTGTATAATCATAAGGGATTTGATTTAGGTCATACCTGAATGGTCTAGTGGTTTTCCCTACTTTCTTCAATTTGAGTCTGAATTTGGTAATAAGGAGTTCATGATCTGAGCCACAGTCAGCTCCTGGTCTTGTTTTTGTTGACTGTATAGATCTTCTCCATCTTTGGCTGCAAAGAATATAATCAATCTGATTTCAGTGCTGACCATCTGGTGATGTCCATGTGTAGAGTCTTCTCTTGTGTTGTTGGAAGAGGGTGTTTGCTATGACCAGTGCATTTTCTTGGCAAAACTCTATTAGTCTTTGCCCTCCTTCATTCCACATTCCAAGGCCAAATTTGCCTGTTACTCCAGCTGTTTCTTGACTTCCTACTTTAGCATTCCAGTCCCCTATAATGAAAAGGACATCTTTTTGGGGGTGTTAGTTCTAAAAGGTCTTGTAGGTCTTCATAAAACCGTTCAACTTCAGCTTCTTCAGCGTAACTGGTTGGGGCATAGACTTGGATTACCGTGAATGATCTCCCCTCCAAATTTTTTTTGCAAAAGTAGAAGCAGATAGGGCTTCCCTGGTGGCTCAGATGGTAAAGAATCTGCCTGCAATTCGGGAGACCTGGGTTCGATCCTTGGGTCGGAAGATCCCCTGGAGGAAGGCGTGGCAACCCACTCCAGTATTCTTGCCTGGAGAATCCCATGGACAGAAGACCCTGGAGGGCTACAATCCATGGGGTCACAAAGAGTTGGACATGACTGAGTGACTCAGCACACAGAAGCAGATATGTAACCCACTCTGAAATAACTGTGTTGAAAAGATTTTAATTTAAAAACAAAGGGAAAATTCCTCAAAACTTGAATCAAAGAGGTTTCCATATTTTCCTTTGCTACTGCTAAGTCGAGTCAGTCGTGTCCAACTCTGTGCAACCCCCATAGACGGCAGCCCACCAGGCTCCCCCGTCCCTGGGATTCTCCAAGCAAGAACACTGGAGTGGGTTGCCATTTCCTTGTCCAATGCATGAAAGTGAAAAGTGAAAGTGAAGTCGCTCAGTCGTGTCCGACTCTGTGTGACCCCATGGACTGTAGCCTACCAGGCCCCTCTGTCCATGGGATTTCCCAGGCAAGAGTACTGGAGTGGGGTGCCATTGCCTTCTCTGATATTTTCCTTTATGGAGGTGTAACTGACACAGAAAAATCAGGAGGGGAAATTGCTTTTGGAAACACATTTTACTTTAGTCATACTGAGTTTGCAGGGACAGCCTATGTTAAAAGATGCATTGGACAAGTTACCTAATAGTAACGGTGTAACTTACTATTAGGGCTTCCCAGGTGGCTCAGTGGTAAAGACTCTGCCTGCCAGTGCAGGAGATGTGGCTTCAGACCCTGGGTGGGGAAGATCCTCTGCAGCAGGAAATGGCAACCCACTCCAGTATTCTTTCCTGGAAAATCCCATGGACAGAGGAGCCTGGCGGACTACTGTCCAAGAGGTCACAAAGAATCAGACACCACTAAGCAACTAAGCTGCTGCTGCTGCTGCCGCGTAGCTTCAGTCGTGTCCAACTCTGTGCAACCCCATAGACGGCAATCCACCTGGCTCCCCTGTCCCTGGCATTCTCCAGGCAAGAACACTGCAGTGTGCTGCCATTTCCTTCTCCAATGCAGGAAAGTGAAAAGTGAAAGTGAAGTCACTCAGTCATGTCCGACTCTCAGCGACCCCATGGACTGTAGCCCACCAGGCTCCTCCATCCCTGGGATTTTCCAGGCAAGAGTACTGGAGTGGGTTGAGATTGCCTTCTCTGACCAACTAAGCACAGACACACAATTTGCCATTCGTCTAAGCCAGTGGTTCTAACTTTGGCTGTATATTACAATTACTAGGGGAAAATGGTTTTAAAAAATTGATAATGGGGCCCCACTACAAACCACTTGAATCAGAATGTCTGCGAGTGGGGAGAAGCATTGCTTTTGCTTAGAAGCCCCTCCAAATGAGTCTAATGTGCAGCCAGGATTGAGAACCAGTGGTCTAAATTTCCAATTTGGAGACCCTTGGGTTCTAGGAAGAGTATTCAAGATATTAAGACACTGTTAAAAATTGGTTACTAAACATCCAGTGCTTTAATACTAAAGTGTTCCTGCAATAATGGGGATAAAGATTTTGATACAGCTAAAAATATCCTAAAAATAAAATGGAAGTGAAGTCGATCAGTCATGTCCAACTCTTTGCGACCCCGTGGACTGTAGCCCACCAGGCTCCTCCGTCCATGGGATTCTCCAGGCCAGAATACTGGAGTGGGTTGCCATTTCCTTCTCCAGCGGATCTTCCCGACCCAGGGATAGAACCCAGGTCTCCTGCATTGCAGGCAGACGCTTTAACCTCTGAGCCACCAGGGAAGCCCAAAAATAAAATGGAGGCAGCGAGAAACTTGGAAACTGGGATTGATACATACACATTACTATATATAAAATAAAATGTTAATAATAAGGACCTCCTGTATAGCACAGGGAAGTCAATACTCTGTAATAACCTGTATGAGAAAAGAATCTAAAACAGAGTGGATCTATGTATATCTATAAGTGATTCACTTTGCTGTACACCTGAAAATAACACAACATTGTGAGTGAACTATACGCCAACAAAAAATTTTAAAAATATAATCAGAAAGAGAAAGAGGGAGGGGACATACGTATACCTATGGCTGATTTGTGTTGATGTATGGCAGCAACCAACACAGTACTGATACAATTATCCTTTAATTAAAATAAACTTAAAAAAACGATTTAAAGTCATCAGACTCTCTCTTGGGGGGTGGGGTGGGGGGGGAGGAGAGAGAAAGGAAAGACACTAAACGCCTCTGAGAAAGAGAGTGTAAGAGTGAAAAAAGAAACCTGCATACTCCAGGCTGTATGCACGTTTATTGACAGGAGGGGATTAATAACTTAAGGGCCGTCTGAAGAGCTCACGGCAGAGTCATCCTACTTCCCCCATGCCACATCCACAACACTACGGTACTTCCCCAAGGAAATGGTGTAAACTTTCCAAATGAACATTCAAAACACAGCTGTCTAACCCACCGTTGGTGCTCTTAATAAAGATGCACAAAACCTCTGTTCTCTGTACTCTCCTCCAACCCAAGCCTTCCGCTAGAACTCCTGGTTGTATCCCAACTCCTCTGAGAGGGAGCTTCATAATTATCCCTCATTCTTTCTCTCACTGGAATCCTCAGCTATTCCCTTCATCAGATTAGTCCATTCAGCTCATAAACATTCACAAGAATATCTCAACAACAGAAAACACTCCATCTATTCTCCCTCCCCTTCAAACCACCATCCTATCACCCTGCTTCCTTCATTGCAAACTTGAAAAAATATTTCTCCATCTCTCATTCTCATTCGCTGCTGAACCCCTTTCAATCTATTCTGGGCCCCTCTACTCTTTTAAAATCACTTTCTTCAGAGTCACTGGTTATTTGCTTCTGATGGCGCACCTACTCTCCCCTGACCATCAAGAGCCTGTCCATCTTTCAGCTTCCGTAGTTTATATTGTGCAGGTGATCCACTTCTAAGGCCCCCTGGTCTCAGGGTCCTCTGCCACCTGCACTTCTTCCTGCCTCCAAGTGAGAGCACATCCAAAGGCTCAGTCCAAACATCAACGGTCTGTGCCCTTGTCCCGGCCAGCTGTCCTCAGTAATTGCTGAGCCTCTGCTGCCCCCACCTGGCCAACCCCATCCTAACCATTCCGGAGGCCCTCGTAGGACCCTTACCTGGAAAAATGCCAGGGCATCTTAACCATCTCTCTCACACACACCCCTGACATCTCCAGTTTCAACCTTCCTTTTCTGACCACTGAGTAAGTTCAAACTGGATGCTCTGTCAACGTTTCAGAGTCTGTGTCCCAAATTATACTCATCATTTTTCTCCAAAGATGTTTCTCTATCCATTCTTAAATTTACCTAGACTCAAGGCTTACAAAGGACCTGTAATATGTAATATCTTTCACCCTTTTCATATATCTTGTTACTGAGGAACCTCTGTTGAGACTTTTTTTTTAAATCAGTCACTTTTTTTCCATGTCATTTACCCACCTTTCCAGACTCTACCCCTTGTTTAAAAGATTTCAACAGTCTTCTAATTGGATTTCCTTTGTTCAAAATCTTTGCAAGATTTTCCATTGTCCTTTTCTGGGGTAAAATATATGTTCCTAGGATATAAAACTGGATTTTAAAAATCATGTTTCAACCAAAGGCAAGGCTAGTAGCTATTATTAATCCACTTTTTCATTATATTATACATGTATAAAAGTACATTTTTCATTATAATATTGTATATTATCAAATTTTCTTAAAACTGTATAAATTCAGACAGAGATTTCAACTTCATAATGCCATCATATTTTTAACATGCAGAAAGCAAAAGTAAAGTATATAAACAAATGCAAAGAGTAACTGTCCTCCAAGACAAGGCATTCTCCACCACTCCAAACTGGAATAATTTCACAATATGTGTTTTTCATGCTCACAAATTTAAGAGGAAAAAACTCTATATTCATATACAGTTAGGTTCCAGCTTTATTGTTTCTTAACTATGTGGCCTTGAACTAGAGGCTTAAGCTCTCTGGGTCTCGAGTTTCCCTCTTTTAAAATGAGAATAATATCATGTCTCTAAAAATCCTACATGTTTTAGTGATTTGATATGTAAAAGGGATTTAGACTAGCTTGTCTACAGCACATAGAAAGTGCAAAAGGTCTTACGAATAATGATGGTGACATAAAATGACAGCCAGTAAAAACTGTGAATCTTAGTTTAAAAACTATGGTTTTTAAACTTTTTGCCGCTTCAGAATATGAAGCAGCAATATGAAACTTAAATGAACTGAAATGATATAATGCAATTATACTGTGACATCTAAAATTCTGAACCCAAGTGTGTGCCTGAGCTCCTACAAGCATGATGGCTTTCTTTGAGAAACAAGAACAATTGTTCTTGGGGCGAGCATCTCCTGTAAATCTGGGCAGTGTTTACTGATGCAAGATAAATTCCGAGTACCTGTTGTTGTTCAGTCACTAACTCGTGTCTCACTCTTTTCCACTCCATGAACTGCAGCATGGAAGGTTTCTCTGTCCTTCACTGTCTCCCAGAGTTTGCTCAAACTCATGTCCATTGAGTCCACGATCCCATCCAACCATCTCATTCTCTGTCGCCCCCTTCTCCTATCCTCAATGTTTCCCAGCATCAGGGTCTTTTCAAATGAGTGAGCTCTTCACATCAGGTGGCCAAAGTATTGGAGCTTCAGGATCAGTCCTTCCAATGAATATTCAGGGTTGATTTCCTTTAGGGTTGACTGGTTTGATCTCCTTGCTGTCCAAGAGACTCTTCAGAGTCTTCTCCAGCACCACAGTTAAAAAGCATCAATTCTTCGGTGCTTAGCCTTCTTTATGATCCAGCTCTCACATCCATACATGACTACTGGAAAAACCATAGCTTTGACTATATGGACCTTTGTTGGCAAAGTGATTTCTCTGCTTTTTACTATGCTGTCTAGGTTCAAAATAGCTTTTCTTCTAAGGAGCAAGTGTCTTTTCATTTCATGGCTGCAGCCACTATCCACAGTAATTTTGGAGACCAAAAAATAAAATCTGCCACTGTTTCCACTTTTTCCCCATCTATTTGCCATGATCTTAGTTTTCTGAATGTTGAGTTTTAAGCTAGTTTTTCACTCTCCTTTCACCTTCTTCAAGAGGCTCTTGAGTCCCTCTTCACTTTATGCCATTACAGTGGTATCATCTGCGTATCTGAGGTTGCTGATATTTTTCCCAGCAATCTTGATTCCAACTTGTCATTCATCTAGCCTGGCATTTCACATGATGTACTCTGCATAGAAGTTAAATAAGCAGGGTGACAATATACAGCCTTAATGTACTCCTTTCCCAATTTGGAACCAGTCGTTGTTTCATGTCTGGTTCTAACTGTTGCTTCCTGACCTGCATACAGGTTTCTCAGGAGGCAGGTCAGGTGGTCTGGTATTCCCATCTCTTCAAGAATTTTCCACAGTTTGCTGTGATCCACACAGTCAAAGGCTTTAGCGTAGTCATTGAAGCAGAAGTAGATGTTTTTCTGGAATTCCCTTGCTTTCTCTATGATCCAATGGATGTTGGTAATTTGATCTCTGGTTCCTCTGCCTTTTCTAAATCCAGCTTGAACATCTGGAAGTTCTTGGTTCACATACTGCTGAAGCCTAGCTTGAAGAATTTTGAGTGCTACCTTGCTAGCATGTGAAATGAGCACAATTGTATGGTAGTCTGAACATTCTTTGGCATTGCCCTTCTTTGGGACTGGAATGAAAACTGACTTTTTTCCAGTCCTGTGGCAATTGCTGAGTTTTCCAAATTTGTTGGCATATTGAGTGCAGCACTTTAACAGCATCATCTTTTAGGATTTGAAATAGCTCAACTGGAATTCCATCACCTCCACTAGCTTGACTCGTAGTAATGCTTCTAAGGCCCACTTGACTTCACAGTCCAGGATGTCTGGCTCCAGGTGAGTGACCACACCATCCTGGTTATCTGGGTCATTAAGACCTTTTTTGTATACTTCTTCTGTGTATTCTTGCCACTTCTTCTTAATCGCTTCTGCCTCTGTTAGGTCCTTGCCATTTGTCCTTTATTGTGCCCATCCTTGTGTGAAATGTTCCCTTCATATCTTCCATTTTCTTGAAGAGGGCTCTAGCCTTTCCCATTCTATTGTTTTCCTCTATTTCTTTGCATTGTTCATCCAAGAAGGCTTTCTTATCTCTCCTTGCTATTCTCTGGAACTCTGCATTAAGTTGGGTGTATCTTTTCCTTTCTCCTTTGCCTTTCACTTGTCTTCTTTGCTGTTATTTGCAAGGCTTCCTCAGACAACCACTTTGCTTTCTTTGATTTCTTTTTCTTTGAGATGGTTTAGGTCACCACCTTCTGTACAATGTTATGAGTATCTGATAGACCCTTAGCATCAACAATGGGAACAGGACTGTTCAACCTTGTGTTTTGAAATCACTTGAATTGCTATTATTCATGATGGCTATTATTTTTCTGACAAATCAAATGAAAAATAGTGTTTAGTCTCTGCCTACGATTTTGTAGCCATGAGGATAAGGAATGAGGATCACTTATAGAATAAAGAGTGAGGGGCTGGATAATTCTGGAAAATACATAATTCTGAACCAATAACTTCTTAAAAATTAATTTCAAGATTGCAATAAGAATGGTTAAACAAGGAAGCATCTATTCTTCCTGCATAAAACCAGACTTCGGCAGTGAATGGTTATTGTATTTCTTTAAAATGTAACCGCGAATATCATATAGGTGCTAGAATTCAACTCAAATTTTAGAACAAATCATAAATTTGTTTTATTCACTTGTTTAACTGAACCCCAAATGGCCTTTCAGATAGTATAATAATGTTTTTAGGCAGATGAGATTTTTTTTTAATGGACATATGCTGGAATTAGAGCCTCTTTCAAGGTGACACCGTATGCAGTCAGTAATGAAATATCCATTTCAGTTAGGTCAGATAGGGTCTATATTAACATAAATTTTAAGAAGAAAAAGAACACAGGGAGGGGACATGTGTGTACCTATAGCTGATTCATACTGATGTATGGCAAAAAGCATGATATTGTAAAGCAATTATCCTTCCATTAAAAATAAATAAATTTTAAAACCAATGACAACCACAGGAAGTATCAACACCATATTCCAACTGAGGTCCTACTGCTGCTGAAAATCTGAGGGTATGGAAAGCTCAAGAAGGCAAGTTTAAGAGGCAACATGAAGAGGAGACTGGCAAGGAGAAATGAGAGGACACACCCCGCAAAGCAACTCGAGATGAAAGAAAGTCAACATTAAGCGTCAGAGTATGAATCTTAGTCCTTGGATCTGATAAGAAAGTGGCTTAAAATAAATGGGCCTGAAATTGGAGCTTCCAAAACTTATGGTTGGTGGGACATAATCAGAGGAAGGAAAGATGCAACTTTAAAATATGAGAACAGTCTTTTGGACTCTGTGGGAGAGAGAGAGGGTGGGATGATTTGGGAGAATGGCATTGAAATATGTATTATATCATATATGAAACGAATCACCAGTCCAGGTTTGATGCATGATACTGGATATTCGGGGCTGGTGCACTGAGATGACCCAGAAGGATGGTACGGGGAGGGAGGAGGGAGGGGGTTCAGGATAGGGAACACGTGTATACCTGTGGCGGATTCATGTTGTTGTATGGCAAAACCAATACAATACTGTAAAGTAATTAACCTCCAATTAAAATAAATTTATATTAAAAAATAAAATCAATTGTAAAATAAATAAAATTTCACAGTGGAAAAAAAATAAAATAAAAAATAAAATATGAGAACCTATTTGCAGGGCAGAATAAAAACACAGACACAGAAAACGGTCTTGTGGACATGGGAGGGTGGCAGGAGAGAGCGGGACGAATGGAAAGACTAGCATTGATATAGATACACCACCATGTGTAAAACAGAGAGCTAGTGGGAAGAAGCTGTGTAGCACAGGGAGCTCAGCTCGCTGCTCTGTGATGACCTGGACAGGTGGGATTGGGTGTGGGGCTACGAGAGAGGCTCGGAAGAGAGGGGGTTATGTATGCTTAAAGTTGATTCGTGTTGTTGCAGATCAGAAACTAACACAATATGGTAAAGCAATTTTCCTCCAATTAAAAATGAATTTAAAATAAAAAAGACAGGAAAAATGTATACATATATAGCTGATTCACTTTGTTGTACAGCAAAAGCTAATATAACATTGTAAAGCAATTATACTCCAATAAAAAAGTAAAAAAACAAAAAAAATGAAATAAAGGGGAAAATATGAAGAGGGAAAGGATAAAAAAAAGAACATAACACTAGCCTTCCTTTATGGATGTATGATGGAATTATAGCCTTTTTCAAGAACTAAGCAGAATAAAAATTCTACAGAGAATCTACTTTGGTATATACAGGTATATTATACTAAATAAAATGTTTTGCTCACAAGTACTCTATTTAAATATATTCATAAATGCATAGTAAATCAATTTTTAATATACTAATTTCAGTCTAGAACTATTATAAATTAAATTCAGACATAATTAAGGGGGGCACTTAAAACCTTGGGCAGTGATTCTTCATTTTTATTCCATGTAGCACATTTCTAATAAGTCCATAAAAAGGCTATTCAAGATGCCCAAGGAAGAATCTAACCTGAGCGCACAGAACGTTTTCCATAGTCTTCCTGTTGGAGAACCTATATAAAATTTCAAAAGATGGGCCTGAGGGAAGAATGATGTGTCCAGCAGGGAAATTTATCCTAAATGGTTGCTTAAAGTGGTGCCTAAATTGGTGCCTAATTAATAACGTGCCCACTAATCACCTGGGTTTCTTATTAAAGAGCAGACTCTGATTCAGTCAGCCTGGGGATGGCCCTGGGATTCTGCGTCTCCAGCAAGCTTGCAGGGAATGACGCTGATGATGCCCGCTTTAAGAAGCGAAGTCCTAATCCATAATCCATATCACAAGCCAACAGAGAATGACATTTTACTTCCCCAAACTTCATCTTCTTGTTTGGACATATATAATGTGGAGATTTTGGCTGACTTGGAAACATTTTACATTTCTGCAAACTGAAATTCTATTTAGAATATGTTCATTGCCCTCAAAAAGAAGTGGCATGAGAAGCAAAGAGAAAGAAGAATTGCTCTTTTCTTTAAATTTTTTTTTAAGTTAAAATATCATCTGAAAGGATAACATAAATCACTGAGAGCAGAGAAAAGCAAAAAGAAGGCTTGAGTAGGATAACCTTGAGTTAAAGAACCATGGCAGGAGAGTAAAGGGTATTACAAAGGGAGGATGAATCAGTCCAGCCTCAGAGGCATTGCCCTCAGGGGTGGGGCTGGCCCAGCCTCCGTGGGTAACCTTGGTATGGAGCATGGGGAACGGGGGAGATTAAGTCTTAAGTACTTTGGGCTCAAAGTATTCACAGAGGCCTACAGTTGCCTAATCAAATTGCTCTTATGCCTTTGGATCAGCATTACATTACCCCACAGGGAATTTAAACACAACATAAACATGTATTTAAATGAACTTAGAAGAAAGCTTGCTGTCCCGTCTCCCGTTTTAATTAGATATGTCTTATATAAGAAACATATACATGCAGACTCTGTGGTTTTCCTGGCAAGGCTACAGCCCTAAGTAAATCCACTACAGCATTATTTTGTTTGCTTTTTTCCCTTAATTAAGTTTTTAAAGTTTCCTTAGCTCTCTGTGTGGCTGCTTCAGCTTAGGCAGCCGGGTTTGTGGTGAAGGGTTAGGAGAGCACATACCAGCTTCCTCGTATGGCCCTTCCTCCTGTAGAGCTCAATGGGAAAGCAAGAGAAAAAAGAGGGCAAAACCTCCCAACTGTGCGATACATGCCCTTCACAGAACCCCCCCTTATTTCACCTAAGAAAAGCCCATTATTTTCCAACCATATCGACAGAATGGGAGACACTCAAAACCCTTAAAATCAAGTACATGGACAGCCGTCTAAGGCTTACAGAAAACAAGGACAGTGTCCAATTTTCTAGTGCCAATGTACTAGAATATTTCACTGGCCCCGCGCTGTCTTCACCATAGATAGCCTGGAGGCTCCTCTGCAGACCAGTTTCATAGGCGGTAATCACGTCTCAGCAAATGCACAGGACTCTGACCTCTTTCGTTCAAGTCTCAGCCAGGAAGGCAAGGTCTGGCAGATGGTCCCAGGCTGAACAGCTGTTGGATTATTACCAGAAGGCTGAATGGCCTCAAAACGTTGTAAGCTTTTGCGTTTTTGTCGTGGATTTTGAGTTTTAACATTAGACTTGAACCCTGCTAAAACAGAAAGCAAAAATGAACATGTGTATAATATGAATTGTGTGTTGATATAGCAGGCTCCAAACGTGTGATTAAGTGAATGGTGACTCACATCAAATATAGGTATATATTTACATATCATGTTTATGTCTTAAGGATACAGCAGAGAAGAAGACTTAATAAATCTATATGTATGTGTGCGTGCTAAATCACTCCAGTAGTGTCAAACTCTTTGCGACCCCATGGGCCGTGGCCCGCCAGGCTCCTCTGTCCACGGGACTCTCCAGGCAAGAATACTGGAGTGGGTTGCATGCCCTCCTCCAGGAGATCTTCCCAACCCAGGGATTGAACCCGTGCCTCTTACATCTCCTGCACTGACAGGTGATTTCTTTACCACTAGTGCCTCCTGGGAAGCCTGTAAGTCTATACAGTATTATTTAACTTATGCTTCTGTTCTTCAGGTTATGCACTTGGTTTAAACAAATTAGAATTTACACATGAACACAGACGTATATAGAAAAGAAGATGACAAGAAATATGAAAGTGTTAGTCACTCAGTCATGCCCAACTCTTTGTGACCCCATGGACTGTAGCCCACCAGGCTCCTCTGTCCATGGGATTCTCCAGGCAAGAATACTGGAGTGGGTAGCCATTTCCTTTTCCAGGGGATCTACCCAATCCAGGGATCAAATCTAGGTCTCCTGAATTGCAGGCAGATTCTTTACCATCTGAGCCACCAGGGAAGCTCATGGAAGAAATATACTTACATGATAAAGGTGATTACCTTTGAAAGGTAAATTCTTTTCATTATGTGTTTCTTCTCCTTGCCCCCTAAATTTCTGAGCCATTTAAAACAAAAGCAAGCAAACATAAAAGACTATTCCACAAGCAGAAGCATGATTAATGATTTCTCTTATTGATACTTGTTCCACAATTATTTTACATAGATTACTTAATTCAGTCATTCAATACAGTTTATTAGGAATCTCCTATGTCTCAGGTGCTGTGCTTGGCATGAGAATGCACTATTATACATACATGTTTTTATCAAGCAAGTATTAGCCAAATGCTCTTCACTAACCTACGGAGGTGTTAGAAATGCAGGCTCCAACTTACACCTGATCCTCTAGTAAATTTCTCCTTATTCTCCACTATTCTTTATTTTTAAAATTTTTAATTGGAGGATAATTCCTTTACAATTGTTATGTTGGTTTCTCCTGTACAACAATCAGCCATATATGTGTGTGTTTCTGTATATATATATATCCCCTTGCTCTAAAGCCTCCCTCTCCACCATTTCTTAATGTCACTGAGAGCAGACTCACTCTAAGGAAACTTTTTTTTATCACTTTGTTCTGATCTTTAGTGAAAGTAATGTCACTTGATACTGCCAATGTAACTGCCTTTAGCCATGAGAAAACACAAATGTACAGGCCTCGTACAGGCCATCTTTCTGTGGTTTTGTGCCAAGGACCAGTAATGGTACAGCAGTCCCCACACCCCTTTGAGGTAGGGGCATGCTTGCAGAGATGGCCTGTGGACTCCCTGCTCCTCTCCCTTCTGAAGACACTCATATTTAGGAAGCCCCCAACGAAGGCTCTGTGAGACCAGGCTCATCAAACAGGATAAACAAAAACTGATTAAACGCTCAAAGACCAAAGTCTGGAAAAGATGCTTAGCTAGTTAAATATAGATCTTCAAAATGGAACTTTTGTGTATGCCCCAGGTTCCAGAAGAAACCACTGTGATTAACAACTTCCAGCTAACATTTAAATTCTAATGTAGCTAAGTGGTATGCCTTCACTGTCTAGGTGTAGCGTGTTATTTAAAAACATCTGCTGCCAAGCCCACCCTGCTGCTTTCCACAACAGACAGCATATGAAAAAAATTTCTTGAACGGGCATTCATGGTCCTTCATACACTGATGACAACTCTTGTTCCTCACACTCTGTGTCTGCAAAACCTTTCACTCCAGTCAACTGGCATAACTAGCGAGTCTTAGAATATGCCTCTCTCTTCCCCTTGTCTCTTAATCTCAAAAGATTTTTTTTTCTCCATTCTATCCATTCTTCAGGGGACATTTATTTCTTAATGAGGACTTCTTAATGAGAAACTCTCTAAAAGGACTTGAACCTCCAGATTGCCCCCTATCTTTGGACTCCACTGTGCTTCTCTCTATAGAGCTCATGAGGCTATGAGTGGGACTAAGGGGTAAGTGGCTGGGATTGGGTGAGACGGTCAAGTCAGTCCCCAGTCCACACACTCTCACAGCATCTTCTCTCTCCAGCTCTTTACCACTCAGTACTGCTGTTTTTTGGTTTTGCTTATCTTTAGCCTGCATAAGATAGCCCATCTAATAGACAGCTTAGATGGATCTTCAATGGGATGTAGGGTCCTTTTATGTTACAGAGCATGTGACAAGTAACCAAAGAAATGTTAAATAATCATTTATAAACTCATGCCTCTTTAACTTTTCAAGACTGAGTCTACCCATCCAAGTAGACTTCGTGTTCTTTGGAGACAAGTATCATCTCATACTCCTTTTATCTCTCAGGTTCCCAAGGCAACACTCTGCATATTTTTGGTGCTCAACAGATTAGTGCTTCTTGATGTTTTTATTCAATACTATCAATGACAAAATTGTCCCATAGAAATACTCATGACAGTTTTCACAGAACTAGAGCAACTAATCCTAAAGTTTATATGGAACCATGAAAGAGTACGTTTATATGGAACGATGAAACAACAGAATGGGAAAGACTAGAGATCTTGTCAAGAAAATTAGAGATACCAGGGGAACATTTCATGCAAAGATGGGCTCAATAAAGGACAGAATTGGTAGGTACCTAACAGAAGCAGAAGATATTAGGAAGAGGTGACAAGAATACAGAGAACTATACAAAAAAGATCTTACTGACCCAGATAACGATGATGATGTGATCACTAATCTAGAGCCAGACATCCTGGAATGTGAAGTCAAGTGGGCTTTAGGAAGCATCACTACGAACAAAGCTAGTGGAGGTGATGGAATTCCAGTTGAGCTATTTCAAATCCTAAAAGATGATGCTGTAAAAGTGTTGCACTCAATATGCCAGCAAATTTGGAAAACTCAGCAGTGGACACAGGACTGGAAAAGGTCAGTTTTCATTCTAATCCCAAAGAAAGGCAATGCCAAAGAATGTTCAAACTCTGCACAACTGCAATCATTTCACATGCTAGCAAAGTAATGCTCAAAATTCTCCAAGCCAGGCTTCAATAGTACATGAACCGTGAACTTCCAGATGTTCAAGCTGGATTTAGAAAAGGCAGAGGAACCAGAGATCAAATTGCCAACATCTCCTGAATCATCAAAAAAGCAAGAAAGTTCCAGAAAAAATTACTTCTGCTTTATTGACTATGCCAAAGCCTTTGACTATGTGGATCGCAACAAACTGTGGAAAATTCTGAAAGAGATGGGAATACCAGACCACCTGACCTGCCTCTTGAGAAACCTTTATGCAGGTCAGGAAGCAACAGTTAGAACTGGACATGGAACAACAGACTGGTTCCAAATTGGGAAAGGAGTATGTCAAGGCTGTATATTGTCACCCTGCTTATTTAACTTCTATGCAGAGTACATCATGAGAAACGCTGGGCTGGATGAAGCACAAGCTGGAATCAAGATTTCCGGGAGAACTATCAATAACCTCAGATATGCAGATGACACCACCCTTATGGCAGAAAGTGAAGAAGAACTAAAGAGCCTCTTGATGAAAGTGAAAGAGGAGAGTGAAAAAGTTGGCTTAAAGCTCAACATTCATGGAGAAGGAAATGGCAGCCCACTCCAGTGTTCTTGCCTAGAGAATCCCAGGGACCGGGGAGTCTGGTGGGCTACTGTCTATGGGGTCACACAGAGTCGGACACGACTGAAGCGACTTAGCAGCAGCAGCAGCACATTTTAGTTTAATCTGAATAAAATATGCTGTGTTACAGATCCTTTATATGGAGGGCATTAAAATGATACACATTTAAAAAAAAAAAAAGCTCAACATTCAGAAAACTAAGAACATGGCATTTGGTCCCATCACTTCATGGGAAATAGACGGGGAAACAATGAAAACTGTGACAGACTATTTTGGGGGGCCTCCAAAATCACTGCAGATGGTGACTGAAACCATGAAATTAAAAGATGCTTGCTCCTTGAAAGAAAAGCTATGAACAACCTAAACAGCATATTAAAAAGCAGAGATATTACCTTGCCAACAAAAGTCCATCTAGTCAAAGCTATGATTTTTCCAGTAGTTATGTATGGATGTGAGACTTGCACTACAAAGAAATCTGAGCACTGAAGAATTGATGCTTTTGAACTGTGGTGTTGGAGAAGACTCTTGAGAGTCCAAGGGACTCTCAAGGAGAGATCCAACTTTAAGGAGATCCAACCAGTCAGTCCTAAAGCAGATCAGTCCTGGGTGTTCATTGGAAGGACTGATGTTGAAGCTGAAACTCCAATACTTTGGCCACCTCATGCAAAGACTGATTCATTGAAAAAGACCCTGATGCTGGGAAAGATTGAAGGCAGGAGGATACGGGGATGACAGAGGATGAGCTGGCTGAATGGCCTCACCGATTTGATGGACATGAGTTTGAGCAGGCTCCGGGAGTTAGTGACAGACAGGGAAACCTGGCATGCTGCAGTCCATGGGGTTGCAAAGAGTTGGATACGACTGAGGGACTGAACTGATGAAAGACTCAGAATTGCCAAATCCATTCTGAGGACAAAGAACAAAGCAGGAGGCATAACTCTCCCAAACTTCAGACAATACTACAAAGTTACAGCAGTCAAAACAGTGTGGTATTGGCACAAAAACAGACACAGGGATCAATGGGTCAGAATGTAGAGACCAAAAAATAAACTCACACACCTGTGAACAATCAATCTTTGACAAAGGAGGCAAGAATATTTAATGAAGAAAAGACAGTCTTTTTAGCAAGTGATGTTGGGAAAGCTAGAGTGCCACATGTGAATCAATGAGGATAGAACACTTCCTCACATCGTACAGAAAAGTAAATGCAAGATGGCTTAAAGATTTACACATAAGACACGACTCCATAAAACTCCAAGAAGAGACAAAAGGCCAAACATTCTGTGACATAAATCGTACCAATGTTTTCTTAGCTCAGTCTCCCAAAGCAATAGAAATAAAAACAAAAATAAACAAATGTGACATAATCAAACTTATAAGCTTTTGCATAGCAAAGGAGATCATAAACAAAATGAGAAGACCACCTACAGAATGGGAGGAAATACTTGCAAACAATGTGATCAGCAAGGGCTTAATGTCCAAAATATACAAACAGCTCAAACAATTCAATAACCAGAAAAAAAAAATCAAAAAGTGAGCAGAAGACCTACACAGACATTTCTCCAAAGAAGACACACAGGTGGCCAATAAGAAAAGATGTTCATCACTGCTAATCATTAGAGGATTGCAAATCAAAACTACAGTGAGGTATTGCCTCACACCTGTCAGAATGGCCATCATCAAAAAGTCTAATAAATGCTGAAGAGTGTGTGGAGAAAAGGGAGCCCTCTCACACTACTGGTGGGAATGTCAACTGGTGGAGCCACTATGGAAACCAGTAGATAGGTTCCTTGGAAAACTAAAAACAGAATTGCCATATGACCTAGCCATCCTACTCTGGGGCATATATCCAGACAAAACTATAATTCTAAAAGATATAGGCCCCTTTATGCTCATACCAGCATTATTTACAATAGACAAGGCATAGAAACAATCTAAATGTCCATCAACAGATGAATAGATAAAGATGGGGGGGGTATAATGGAATATTACTCAGCCATTAAAAATAATGAAATCATTCCAGTTGCAGCAACATGGATAGACCTAGAGATTTATCATACTAAGCTAAGTAAGTCGGAAAGAGAAAGACAAATACCATGTATCACTTATATGCTGAACCTAAAATATGACACAAATGAACATATATATATAACAAAACAGACTTCTGGTTGCCAAGACGGTTAGGGTCGGGGAGGGAAGGATTGGGAGTTGGGGATTAGCAGATGCGAAGTATTATACACAGAATGGATAAACAACAAGGTTCTACTGTACAGCACAGGGAACTATATTCAATATCCTATGATAAGCCATAATAGAAAAGAATATGTGTGTGTGTGTATAACTGAGTCACTTTGCTGTACAGCAGAAATTAAACACAACATTGTAAATTAATTATACTTCAATACAGTTTTTTTTAAAAAAAGAAATACGACAAAGTAAAAAAAAAAAAATCCCTTGTAAATCTGGAGCTGATCAGCTATCTGGCTTCACTCCTTTTGGACCCTCAGCCAGCCAGACCCCTTTTACAGTCTCAATGCACTCAAATTATACATGGTTGCAGCGGGTCAGGTGAGAATGAAGAGGGCACAGTATCTTCATTGTAAGCATACCTGCTACCAGCATTTCTACGTGGACTCTGCAACTCCATGAAAATTTTGCGGCAGGGACTATTTATTGCCCCTAATTCTATCCTCACTTCTCCCTTTTAGAAATCTCACATTTTAATTGGACACCGAGTTGCCAAGCTGACATCATACTGTCTAGTCCTCCTTACACTTAGGGAGAGGCACATGCCTAGATTCCAGCTGAGATACAATTTCAGATACAGCACCCACCCAGATTGCTGAAACACTTGCACTGAAGCCCTGGGATGCCATGTGAAGAGGTACTACCCTGGGGCAGCCATGCTGTAAAGAAGCCCAAACTAAACCTACACAGTGAGTCCACCTGGAAAGGCCTCCAGGACTATAGCAAGGGACAGATGACTGGTTAGCTTCCAGATGTTCTAATCTTCTACTATTCCAGCTCCAACCACTGTCTAACTACAATCAGATGAGAAATTCTGAGCCAGAAACTACCTAGCTGAGCCCTTCTTGAATTTCTATCCCACAAAACCCACAAAATATTATAAAATATGTTGTTACTTTAAGCCACCAACTTTTGGGGTAGTTTGTTACACAGCATAGATAACTAGAACAGTCATCAAAAGTACAGAGCTCACTACCTAATTCTGCTGGGGCCCTGAGGGAAAGAGATTTTCTGGCCAGAAGCCTTGCAGCCTTGCTGCCTGAGAATTTTCACATACAGACCACAGGGTTTAGAGGTAAGATGCTTAGTCTTTACCCTTTTTTTTGCTCCAACTTGCCTAAAGAGGATGGATTTAAGCAATTCACCTGAATTTTTTGATTGCACATCTACAAAGAGCCTAAGGAGCTTTTAGGAAGGCTGTGAGGATCAACAGGACATAGGAGGAACAATATTCCCAAGGCAAGTGTTCAGTAAATGCCACTGTGGCTTCATAGCCTCATGCCCACTTATCTCGTCAAACAACAGTCTGATGAGCAAACTTCCTGTAGTGCATCTCCACAGACTCAAATAGAGTCAATGGACCCCCGTTCAATTCAATGTCAGTTATCTTCTGATTACAAATGGACAGCACAAGCCCTTCCCATCCTAAAGGCTGCTTCCCATCCTAAATCTCTATTTTGCAACTTCACAGTGGGGCTTCCCCAGTGGCTCAGTGCTGAAGAATCCTGCCAGTGCAGGAGAGATGCGGTCAATCCCTGGCTTGGGAAGACCCCTTGGAGAAGGAAATGGCAACCCACTCCAGTATTCTTGCCTGGAGAATCCCATGGACAGGGGAGTCTGGCAGGCTACAGTCCATGGAGTTGCAAACAGTCAGACACGACTGAAGCCACTAAACAACAACAACAAACTCTACAGCAGCAGGCCCCAGGGGTTTTCAATGGGCAAAACAGCAGAATAAGTCTTCTCTCTAAAAGACCTCTTTTTCTTGGCTTTGCTCTCTGTGAGATATCAGGGAACACACATGGTCAGGATCATTTCTTCCAGCGTCACACCTCTTTTCAAATTTCCTCTTTGGGCAGCCAGCAAGTCTCTTATAATCCCTCTGGAAATAGTTCTTTTTCACTGAGAATAATCACCCTGCCAATGAGGAAGGGAAGGACGCATTACAGTGTCCCAGGAAAGCCTTGTCTGAGGCCATCGTTTAATGCCAGTCCTAGCGTGGTCTGGGGACTACTGAAGGAAAATAGTGCTTTGATATAGAAATCAGGGTCTGTGGCTTCCCAGCATGGGTGGCCAGCCAACCAGGTGGGCAGCAACTGAGGGGACAGTTCTCAATGTAGGTTGCTTCTAATGTTCGATGGTTAAAGGAAAATATTGAAAATTAATTATTTTCACTGTATATTTCAATATTTATCCTGCCCGTACCCAGACAGAAGCAGAACCAGAAATAGCTGCTACCCTAACAGCTAACACTGAGACTCCTTTCTGAAAGATATATGTCTATACTTCTACACATATGCAAAATGAATCATTCAATCATTATAATTTTTGAGTAAAATTCTTGAACAAGCTATTTATTAACAGTAAGGCCAGCCAAGCTCAATATTTTTGAAAAAAGAAAGATGGGCACAGATCATTGATACTGCACTAATTAGGATTCTGGAAAGTTAATTAAAAACTTATGTTGAATCAGAGAAAATGATTTTGATTGCATGAATATAACTGATAACATCCCATAGAAAGATAGAAAGGTAGAAAAACAGGCTGTATTTCATAGGCTATATTTTGAGTAACATTTTCCTCATTTTTAAAATCACTTTCCACAACCCCTTTTTTTTGCCAGAGTAGGAACACAAAGAAATTTTGTTTCTGGCTTCAATTTTTAAAAATCTAATGTGAAGCAAAACTCGATGCTAAAGGCTACTTTGCCTCTCGTTTTTAAAAGTATTAAAAATACTAATTGTTAGACATATGAAAAGATATATGTTTTTGAAAAGATTAATGGATTCAAAGCAATTTTTAATCAGCCTTTTTCCTACGATGATAATTCTTAAGTGTTTCAGGCTTTTTAATGGAAGCTTTCAGAGCTGTAGCCTGAGTCACTTAATTTCTGTTAACAGATCTGTCCTGGCTTCTTATTGGCATTTATTCTTGTGCCACCCACGTAGAACTCCAAATGTGGCTCCAAGGACTGCTGAGCTGTGAACACTCTATTTGTGTAATTCTGCCAATGACCACCCTTAAACCTCAGAAGAATCAAAGGAAAGCAAAGATATGCTGAAATGTTAAAAAAAATTTTTTTTGAGCACACCAGCAAGAATGTGAGTTCTCCTATACTGTACGCTGTCAAAAAGGGCTCCTAAGGGTCAGGACCACCAATGCACAGCTTTTAGCTGTGAGGGCACGATCTGTGGCAAAGTTGTACATGCATCTGTACCAGCCTGCCCAAGGCTCCACACAGAAACCATGACCAACCACAGCTGAGAGAGGAAACCCTCACTTGGTGCACAGAATAGGTGAATTGTGAGCCCTGGGTCCAAATGCCTTTTTTTACCTTTCTCTTCCTTTAATAGGATGTGTGTGTGTGTGTGCGTGTGCGCATGTGTTTGTACCTTAAAGCAGAATAAAAAGACATCAGACAGTAAGGCTTTCCCACTCAGCAACTATGGATTGGGCAAAAGCTAAACAAAAAGAATATAGTAGTCATTTGAACCTTACGTATCAACTTTCTTGCCAACATCACTAACACTAAAAGCTTTGTTTCGTTTTGATTTCAATTTGTAATTTCAGTTTTATTCAGAGCTCTTAAATTAAAGTGAGGGTAACATCAGTTAATTATAAGTTAATTTTGACATAATCTGGAATAAATTAGATGATTGCTTGGTTCACATAAATATATTGTAATCATAAATTGAGACCTTGGACTTTGAAGGGAGCTTTGAAATTATTTCCTATCTAAACCTGTCATTTTAGAGATGAAAAAAACACGGAGGTCCATTGTGATTAAGTGACCTTCCCAAGGTCATACAGCTAATTAGAAGTTGAGTAAGAACTTATGTCTCCAGCTTCCCCATCTGCTGTTTGTTTTTTCCATTACATCCCAACTTTTGATTAGTCCTAGTAAGAGGTAGCAGTGACCTGGATTAAACAAAATAGCAAATCAACTCGGTGTTCCTTTTCCTTGTTCCTGGGCTTCTTCAAATTTTTTTTGGCTACACTGGGTCTTTACTGTGGCCCATGCTTTCTCTAGTTACAGCAAAGGGGGTGCTTCTCTAGTTGTGGCGTGCATGCTTAGTTGCCCCACGGATGTGGAATCTTAGCTCCCCAACCAGGGATCGAACCCATGTCCTCTGCTTTGGAAGGCGGACTCTGAACCACTGGACCACCAGGGAAGTCCCTGGGGTTGTTTTGATTTGTTTGTTTAATTATTTTTATATCCTGTGAAGTATCTAACACAGTACAGGTTTTCAGCAAAAATATGTTCAGTTACATTCACAGGATAATTGGGGGATATAAACTGAGATATCTTTCGAGGTGCAGCAAATTAATGTTAACATTAGCATTATAAATGGTGAAGGAAGGCTGCCAGCCAGATGGAGAATGATGGAAGAAGCTGATCTGGAATTTACATTTTCCATTCCTATACCACAAAGAATATACTTCATGGAGGCCACAGAGATTTAACAGAAAAAATACAGACAGCAGTATTACTTATATTATGCTAACAAGCCATTCCTTTTTCTCATTATCCTTCTCAATAATTGCTCATAAATCACATTCTAACACAAATAACTCTCATAATCTTCTCTTCTTTCTCAGATACACCCTAAGTCATCTCCCCACCGTGTACAGTACAACTAGCTCTGAGCTTCTGAAGATTCAAAGTAGGTTGCTAATTTAACTTGCAGCAGAAGAGGTATCATATATTATAAAAAGCGTCTGAGCTGTAATTTTGAGATGTTTTCTCGTCCTGACCTGTCAATAAGAAGCTGTGTGACTCTATACCAGTAGTGCCAATCCACTGGGATTCCCCATCTTCCTTCCAACTTTAAAATCCTAAGACTCAATAACCTTTCTTAAGGAATCATAAATATTTCTCTGAGACTAGGCTTGAGTTTGGTGTTCTAAAGAAGGGAACTACCTCCTTTGGAGAGAGAAAACTTCAAACACACCATCTTGCCACCACCATACATAGAAGACTCAGGTCACGTGTTCGGCAATGAGGAGGTGATGACAGGCAAGGGGATTACAGAAGTATAAACCAGGGTCTCTGTCCTGCAAGGGGTTAACAAGCCAGCAGGGGAGACAGAACCTTCAGTATAAGAAAATAACAGGTAATATCCACACTGTCTTGAACACCTAAGGGTCTAACTGGTGTCCAGTTGGTTTCACTGGGGCTGTATTTTTTTTAATAAGTACTGAATTAGGTTATAGAATCTTGAATGCCGTAAGCGTACAGAGAGACAGAAACGTGACCCAGGCTGGGACCGCATATCCTGAAACTGGAAGGCTGCGGCAAGATTACCTCGCCCAGGTGCCTCCCGCAAAAATAGTCAAGGCTGTGAAACCAGCGCAGTCACACAGGCCCAGGTGCTGGAAGGGCCCCATAGTTGGGGTTTAACGCTCTGTGGTTGCCGTCTTGAAAGTCTTAGTAATGTTATCTTTGGATGTGGATTTTGTGAGTGAAGTCCGGTGGGGCAACGGAGCATGCGCCAGGATCTTAGCGCCTCAGCTCGAGTGTGATCCCGCCTCCCTGCACCTCCCCAGAACCGGTTCTCAGGCATCTGCTGTTCCCCACCCCCCAACCACACTCCCCTCACTAGGCAGACCCACCTCCCAACTTCGTGCCGCAGGACGGCTGCCACCCTCGCCACTGGCAAAAGCCTGGTGTCAGCAGGGGAGCTGAAGCGATGACGGTGGGCACTGCATCTGCTGGGCAGCGAGCACACCAGAGGGGGTGTCTGGGCACGGGTGAGCCTCTGCTACCCCAGTGCAGATCCGAGGCACATGCCTGTGGTTTAAAGATCTCAGGGGGTCATCCTTCTGCTCTGGCCTCAACTTCCCTAGCGTGCTAAATTGTTCCAGTCATGTTTGACTCTGCGACCCCATGGACTGTAGCCAGCTGGGCTCCTCTGTCCATGGGATTCTCCAGGCAAGAATACTGGAGTGGGTTGCCATTTCCTTCTCCAGGGGATCTTCCCAACCCAGGGATCGAACTTGTGTCTCTTACCTCTCTCGCATTGGCATGTAGGTTCTTTACTACTAGCACCACGTGGGAAGCCCCAGCTTCCCTCGTGAAAGTGAAAGTTGCTCAGTCCAACTCTTTGCGGCCCCATGGACTATTTGTCCATGGCATTCTCCAGGCCAGAATACCGGAGTGGGTAGCCGTTCTCTTCTTCCTGGGATCTTCCCAACCCAGGGACTCAAGCCAGGTCTCCCGCATTGCAGGCAGACTCTTTACCAGCTGAGCCACCGGGGAAGCCCAAGACCCCGCCCCCAACTGCTGCCGCTGGCCTGCGTCCTGGGCTGTCAGGAGCAGAAGGTGATAACTGTCAGGCTTTGGGAGGCGGTGAGGGGCTGCACTCATCCCACAAGTACCCCCAGCTCCTGTTTGGGCGTCCTCTCTTCCTCCTTCCACTCTGCCTGAGTACTGCTGGTATTTATCTCTTCTGGCCCCTAGTAACCAGGAACTATTTCCCCTTCATTTTTATACTGTGCTCTGATGTTTGTATTTAAAATTGGCACTGCACAGTATAAAGGGAGGGCTTCCCCCGTGCCTCAGATGGTAAAGAATCTGCCTGCAATGCAGGTGACGCAGGTTCGATCCCTGGGCCGGGAAGATCCCCTGGAGAAGGGAATGGCAACCTGCTCCAGTATATGTGCCTGGAGAATTCCATGGACAGAGCAGCCTGGTGGGCTACAGTCTGAGGGATCACAAAGAGTGAACACTCACTGAATATAAAGACAAGTGGGAATACTCATTTACTATCTAATTTAATATCTCTTTTGCTCTACTTAGAATGACATTAAAAAGCAAACTAAAAAAAATAAAACACCATGGCAAGGTCAAGAGAGAGGACGGTAAAAAGGAAAATACTTATTGTATACCTGTAAGAGCACTTTTTCACCTGCTTTCCAAACAAGGGCTCCACACTTTTATCATGCTAAGTATGCAGTCTGAAAGAGTTTTTTATCATGTAGGGTATCAGGTATGCATTACGTACAAGGTTTTTTATTATGTGTTACAGGTTACACAGACGGTGACTGCAGCCATGAAATTAAAAGATGCTTTCTCTTTGGAAGGAAAGTTATGACCAACCTAGATAGTATATTCAAAAGCAGAGACATTACTTTGCCAACAAAGGTCCGTCTAGTCAAGGCTATGGTTTTTCCAGTGGTCATGTATGGATGTGAGAGTTGGACTGTGAAGAAAGCTGAGAGCCGAAGAATTGATGCTTTTGATCTGTGGTGTTGGAGGAGACTCTTGAGAGTCCCTTTGACTGCAAGGAGATCCAACCAGTCCATTCTGAAGGAGATCAGCCCTGGGTGTTCTTTGGAAGGAATGATGCTAAAGCCGAGACTCCAGTACTGTGGCCACCTCATGTGAAGAGTTGACTCATTGGAAAAGACTGATGCTGGGAGGGATTGGGGGCAGGAGGAGAAGGGGATGACAGAGGATGAGATGGCTGAATGACACCACCGACTCGATGGACTTGAGTTTGAGTGAACTCTGGGAGTTGGTGATGGACACGGAGGCCTGGTGTGCTGCGATTCATGCAGTCACAAAGAGTCGGACACGACTGAGTGACTGAACTGAACTGAACTGAACAGGTCACACAACCAGAAAGAGCTGTTTTCCCAGAGAGAGAGAAATGCCCTAAAAAATTTTGCTGACTTGCAGTGACATGTCTATGCTTTCAAGAGGTTGACGGATTTCCACCAACCTCTAATCTCCTGATCCTCTTTATTTTTATTTATTACTGCCTCTGCCCATCTCCATGAAGACTCCTTGAGCTTCCGGAAAACTTTAGTTTTAAGATCTGAGGCTTGGGAACAGTTGCTCCACTACTACTAATACACACTTTTGTCATCCATGTTAAGGCAAAGCTATTCCCTAAGTACAAACTGAATGGCAGAAGAGAGACCCTGGAAGAATAAACAGCATCTATGCACAATATGCTGAATGTAGGCAAGCTGAGGCTAGAGGCCTTTGGCCTAAGACTCTGCTAAGTACCACTGGCTGAAACAGCATACCAGAGCTTGGAATAGGCGGGGAAAGATATATATAGTGTACAACAGCTGTTGTTTAATATATATATTTTTTAAGGCAAAATATCATAGAGACAAATTATATTATTTGTTCAGCTGCTAAGTTGTGTTCAACTCTGCAATCCCATGGATGGTAGCAAGCCAGCCTCCTTTGTCCTCCACTATCTCCTGGAGTTGACCCCAATTCATGTCTGTTGAGTCAGCGATGGTCTCTAACCATCTCATATTCTATCATAATATCTCAAATCATATTATAGCAAATCAATTATAACCATAATATGAATGACACTTAGGGACTATGAGAGTACAATTTTTTTTTATTCTGCTTTCTTCACTTGACCTTAAAATGTCAAATGTATCCACTTTAATTTACCTAATACTTTCTTATTTTTGGACAATAGTTGTTTGTGGTTTTGTGCCCCAAATTATTCAATATCTAGAATTATTTTTTTAGAATAGGTTCCCAGTTGTCTGTTGCCAGACAAAGAATATGATACTGACAAAGAATATTAATAAGTATTTTCAATTGTTTTCAAAAAACCATTACAACAGGCATTATGGAAAACAGTGTATGATTCAGCAATTTCACTCCTAGGTATTTATCCAAAGAAAATAACAACACTAATTCAAAAAGACATATGCATCCTATGTTTATTGCAGCATTATTTACAATGGTCAAAATGTGGAAGCAACCTAAGTGTCCATCAACGAATGAATGGATAAAGAAGATGTTATATCTATACAATGGAATATTATGCAATCATAAAAAAGAATGAAATTCTGCCATTTGTGACAACATGGCTGGACCTGGAGACTATTATGTTCAGTGAAGTAAGGTCTTAGAAAGACACACTGTATGATTTCACTTATCTGTAAAATCTACATAACTAAACAGAAATAGAGTCGTAGATACAGAGAACAAACAGGTGGGTCAGAGGGGAAGCTGGGGAGGGGAACAAAATAGATTAGGGAGATTAAGAGGTACAGATTTACAGTTACAAAATAAATGAGTCTTGGGTATGAAAAAAATTACTGAAATTTCTACCTTAAAAGCTTATGTCTCTTTACAAAAATGAATAGACTATGACAGCAAAGATGGGCAATACTAGCTTTAGGCTTACCTCCTACTAGCATAACAGTGCCAGCTCAAAGAGCCTTTCTTTCCCAAACTGACTATCACTGGCCTGGATAGGGTGACAGACACAGAGCCAGTCACCATGGGTAAGGAATAGAGTCGTTGGAGAAGGCGATGGCAACCCACTCCAGTACTCTTGCCTGGAAAATCCCATGGATGGAGGAGCCTGGTGGGCTGCAGTCCATGGGGTCGCTAAGAGTCGGACACGACTGAGCGACTTCACTTTCACTTTTCACTTTCACGCATTGGAGAAGGAAATGGCAACCCACTCCAGTGTTCTTGCCTGGAGAATCCCAGGGACGGCGGAGCCTGGTGGGCTGCCGTCTATGGGGTCGCACAGAGTCGGACACGACTGAAGTGACTTAGCAGCAGCAGTTCATCTGTAAGACCTGGACCATGTGCCAATCATAATGCCAAAGGATGGAGTCAACCCAGCTGAGCAGGGAGCAACGAACATTATAGCCCTGAGCTGGACTAAGGAAAATCACACAGTCCCGAACTCTAGACCTCATGGCACATAGCATAGTATTTCCATGCCTTCAACTGGGTAAATGCTCCTAGGCTAAAGGGAATTGGGGAGCAAATAACCACAAAGTGGTCATTTATAACAGGCAGAATACACTTGCAGGTGATCAATTACCAAGTGCTTTACTGCCCACAGACAAAAACTAATGCTCCCTTTTTAGAACTAGGCAACTGCTAAAAGCAAGCACTGGACTAGATCTATTGTGCACAGTATTCTATGAAAACATCAAGTTGTATCCTTAATGCATGCCCAAACAAACTTCCTTTGACACACCAGTCATTATTATCTTTTCCCCTGAGTGAAATTTGTCTGGCATGAAATTGAACAATAAAAACCTTTGTAAAAAATAATAATGGAAAACTATCTCTTGAAAACAGATACACTTTCCAGCTTACGGGGTTCAGATATATATAAACCATGAGAAGCTGACTGACGTGAATTTGTTCAACAATGCAGGGGAGTATATAATAAAAGAATCCTCTCAAAGTGTAAACAAAAGGACCCTGTTACATAAGATGCGTGCGTGCTCAGTCGTGTCCCACTCTTTGCAACTCCGCAGACTGCAGCCCACCAGGCTCCTCTGTCTATGTAATTCTCCAGGCAGGAATACTGAAGTGGATTGCCATGCCCTCCTCCAGGGGATCTTCCCAACCCAGGGACCGAACCCGGGCTCTCCTGTACCTCCTGCACTGACAGGTGGATTCTTTACCACTGTACCACCTGGGAAACCTTACATACGATGACTTCTTATTTTGTCTGAATAACCACACTTTTTTCAGTTTTGATCACAAACAAACAAGGTACCACCAAGCATCAGTTCAGATTGACTTTTGTTGGCCCTGAAATGTAAGTTAGTATTATATTCTTCCCCTTGATTTTTCACTGCCCCTTTCATTGCTGGGGGGTAAAGTGGGAAAGGGGTACACAAGTTATGCTAAGTAACTTGTCTGAAGTAACACAGACAATCACTAACAGAACCAGAAACCAAAATCCTGTTTCCTCTAGTCTAATCCACTAAATCCTTCCAACAAGCATCACGACCTCAGCAACTGGATCTTTCTGGGTGTGCGTTCCAATGGCAAGCAATCAGGCAAGCTGTAAATGCCACCAGCAAGTGCTAAATATGAACTTGTGAGCACCCAGAGCTGAACCCAAATCCCTGCTCTAAACACTCTGTAGTCAATCCATTTTTCACATATTTCCCTGAGTTCCCCTGGATAGTATTACAGGTCTGGAAAGAGAGTTGGTTGGAAAACTTGGCATCAACTGTGCAAATAAAATGAAATGAATAAGTTTTTCTCTAAAGAGAGTTTATTTCTTCAAAACACCAGCTCAGAAGCTGTGGAAGCAGCCGTATTTAATTAAACGAATGCTAAGAAACCTCATGTTTTCAGCAGAGCAGACATGGGTTTTGCCATCTGTCTTTTTGCAGTTATAGAGTCTCCACATAGTCAATGTGGTAAAAAGAAATCGTGATTTCTTTTCTGACAAACATTTTTCATGAAAATTGTCGTCAACTACTGTCAATAAGAACAAAGTATGACAAACCAGAGGTAAAAGGAGTAGAATTTTCAAGCAGGTTATAGAAAAGGTCCTGATTTCTGCGATATGCTGTCCGTTTCCTCATTCAAAATGTATACGTAGTTGTTATCCATTCCAAAATAAAGAACATTTTTTTAAAAACGGGAGCTTTTGGACAGATAGATGAACATGTGCTGATTCTGAAGACAGCAAGGTACCTGGAAGTGCCTTGAAAACCCTTAATGAAGAAAAATGAGACACCACAGCTGCTATCACACAATATAAAGCAAGCTGAGAATCAACAAGGTGACAGGACTCGTTTTTCATCTTAGATAAAGCACTAAATATGTGCAGATCTTCTCTTTTGCAGAGTTGTAATAATAATAATGTTACTCATACTCAGATGGCTATTTTATGGTATGGGTTAAGAGGATTTTAAAAGCGAATACTGCATAGCATTTCTATAGTCATTTCAGATTCTCACTTCTAAAATTACCTACAATGTAGAATCCTATAAATTCCACATCTCTCTTTTTTTAAAATTGAATTTATTTATTTTACTTGGAGGCTAATTACTTTACAATATTGTGGTGGGTTTTGCCATATATTGACATGAATTAGCCATGGGTGTACATGTGTTCCCCATCCTGACCCCCCTCCCGCCTCCCTCCCCATCCCCTCCCTCAGGGTCATCCCAGTGCACCAGCCCTGAGCACCCTGTCTCATGCATTGAGCCTGGACTAGAGATCTGTTTCACATAAGGTAATATACATGTTTCAGTGCGATTCTCTCAAATCTTCCCACCCTTGCCTTTGCCCAGAGTCCAAAAGACTGTTCTATACATCTGTGTCTCTTTTGCTGTTTCACATATAGAATTTAGAAAGATGGTAATGATGACCACAAACATCTCTTGAATCCACGTTTATCTTCATTTCCATAATCATTACCCTAATTTAAAATGACCTGATCTCACATCAAGACTTTGACACTCTCCAAACTCATATTTCTGTCTTCTTTCTTGCTAAGAGCTGACTCCAGGTCCTGAAAAAGTATGCTTCTGTCTTCCAAATCCATGTAATTTAACTAAAACTGTGCCTTATCTTGGAGAGATAAGTAAACAGATAAACTGTTTCCTTTTTTCTGGTTTTCAAGGTAAGCATGTGACTTGCACGTATGTAAGAATAATGTTGAGACTTCTTGGTGGTTCAGTGGTTAAGAATCTTGCAATGGGGGACGCAGGTTCCATCCCTGGTCAGAGAACTAAAATCCCACATGCCTCAAAGCAACTAAGCCAACACCCCACAACCTCTGAGCCCACGCGCCACAACTGGAGACTTCATGCACCACAACAAAAGATCCTGTGGGCCACAGCTAAGACCTGACACAGCCAAATAAGTAAAAATGTTTAAAAAGAAAAATATCTGATACAGAAGTATCTCTGTGTTTGGGTGTCTGCATTCTGGACCACATTAATCAGAATCTAGAAGTAGGCACTGATGGTTTTTAAAAAAAATGCCATGACAATCATAGCTTCATGGGCCTGAATTTTAATTAAAATTTCATGCTCAAGAATCACTGTGCATGGTACAACAGACATGCTACTCACGTGGCACTCTACATTTTTGCAAGACACAATGCTTTTGAAAAGCACACATCTGTTGTTTTTGCCCACTCAGCACCTACCAACTCTCTGGACGACCAAGTCTCCCTCACTGGCTATGCCCTTGAGAGGACTGAAGTCAAGCAACCCAGCATGTGGCATGTGATCTAGACCAGGCCGACCTGAAGCTTTCCTCCTGGAATCTGAAGCTTTCTTCCTGGAATCTGAATCTCGAGCAAGTAACAAAGGTTAAAATAAATTCAAGTGTATTCATCCTCATGGCAGTGACCTTAAGAACTGTCCACTGACTCCTATGACCTCTCCTCCTGGAGCTGCTCTAATCCCCATTCTTTTAGAGACCAAGCACTTTGAGTTCTGGCAACAATATCCTTCTAATTTCCTTTTTTGTTCAAATTCGTGAGTCGATTTTTGTTACTTGCAACCAAAGAACTCTACTTAAGACAGCTGTCACACTTTTTATATTTAACTACTAATTAATTTACCTAAATAATGCCTAAGTACTACCATCTGCATAATTTCACAAAAAAGAAAATTGTAATAATAATATAATTAAAAAGAAGAAAATCTGTACCAAGTGTGGTTCCAGTCTCCCTTTTCTTTAGTCTTTTCTTTATAGCTAGAAGATGGTGCTAAGAATATTCAAAGTTGTTTTTTTTTTTCAATAAACATACACACACATACACATACCCATGCCCTTTGAGTAGCCACTGAACTTGCTATGAGTCCAAAGTGAGGCAGCTCAAACACACATTTCATGCTGATGTTAAGAGCATCTGTGGGACTTCCCTGGTGGTCGAGTTGTTAAGAATCCACCTTCCAATGCAGGAGACGGGAGTTTGCTCCCTGGCTAGGGAAAGAAGATCTCACTTGCCACAGGGCAACTAAGTCCATGCACTAGAGAAGCCTGTGCGATACAATGAAAGGCAGCTCTCCAAAAAAAAAGAGAGAGACAGAGAGAGAGACAGAGAGAGCATCGACAAATGCGGACTCTTGGCCACTCCCCAGTAGTTCTGGTGTCCTAAGACTCCTTCTCACAACTCTTCCCATAACTAAGGGTCTGAATGCCTCCTGCCAGGTCACCAGAGGAATTTCAGATAGAGAGGGGTAGGGGAGACGGGGGTTCATAAAGCAATGGGGTAGGGAAGACGGGGGTTCATAAAGCAGGGGTCAGGTCCAGCTCAGTTGCTACCCAATCAACCCTCCTTTCATGATTTTCTGAGAGACAAAACTCTTCTAGCTGCACTGCAGACTTACAAGTAAGTACTTTATTTTCCAAATTATTTGTAATATCCAAATTTAGTCATAAAATAGTAAGACTCTGAAAAGTAAGCGGCAAATGCAAACATCCAAAAGAACATTAAAGTAGACACCTTAAGGTTCCATACATTTTGTGATCAGTGCAAAGAAATATTTTTGTAAATCTCATTAGAACCAGTTAGTTTCGTTATCTTTTTGAACACCAAAAGTTCCAGTGCTAACTACTTTTTCTGTCCTAAAATCAAGTTTATCCCCCCAGAATAAAAATACAGTCATTCAAAGGAGGCAAGAATATTCAATGGAGAGAAGACAGTCTCTCTGGGAAAGCTGGACAGTGACGCGCAAATCAATGAGAACAGAACGCTTCCACACACCATACAGGAGAATAAACCCCAAAAGGTTTGAAGACTTGACTCCATAAAACTCCTAGAAGAGAACTTAGGTAAAACATTCTCTGACATATATTGTACCAATGTTTTCTTAGGTCAGTCTCCCAAGGCAATAGAAATAAAGCAAAAATAAACAAATGGGACCAAATCAAATGTACATGCTTTGCACAGGAAAGGAAACCATAAACAAAATGAAAAGACAGCCTACAAACTGACTGACAAGCACTTCATTTCCAAAATATAAAAACATACAATTCAATATAAAAAAAAAAAAAGCTAGCAAGCCAACTAAAAAATGCGCAGAGACCTAAATGGACATTTCTCCAAAGAAGACATACAAGATGGCCAAGAGACACATGAAAAGATGTCATCACTGCTAATAATTAGAGAAAATGCAATTAAAACTGCATCAGAATGGTCATCATTAAAATAGAAAATAATAAATGCTGCAGAGGGTGTGGAGAAAAGGGAATCCTCCTACACTGCTGGTGGGAATGTAAATTGGTGCAGCCACTATGGAAAATACTATGGAGGTTACTCAAAAAACTAAAAATAGAGCTGCCATATGATCCAGCTATTCCACTCCTGGGCATATATCTAGGCAAAACTGTAACTCTAAAAGACACATGCACCCCTATGTTCATAGCAGCACTGTTGACAATAGCCAGGACATGCTGCTGCTGCTGCTGCTAAGTCGCTTCAGTCGTGTCCGACTCTGTGCGACCCCACAGACGGCAGCCCACCAGGCTCCGCCGTCCCTGGGATTCTCCAGGCAAGAACACTGGAGTGGGTTGCCATTTCCTCCTCCAATGCATGAAAGTGAAAAGTGAAAGGGAAGTCGGGACATGGACACAACCTAAATACCCACTGACAAATGAACAGATAAACAGGATGTGGTACATGTGTACAATGGACTACTACTCAGCCATGAAAAAGAGTGAAATAATGCCACGTGCAGCAACACGGATGGACCCAGAGATTCGCATACTAAGTGAGATAAGTCAGAGAGAGAAAGACAAACACCATATGATATGACTTATGTGTGGAATCTGAAGCAGGATACAAATGAACTTATTCACAACACTGACTCACAAACTATGGTTACAAAAGGGGAAAGGGGGTGGGGAGGGATAAATTAGGAGTTTGGAAACAGGTAAACAACAAGGTCCTTCTGTATAGTACAGGGAACTCTATTCAATATCCTATAATAAACCATAGTGGAAAAGGATATGAAATATATATACATGCATAACTGAATCACTTTGCTGTACACCAGAAACTAATACAACATTGAATATCAGTCACACTCAACAACAACAACAATTTGTTTAAAGAATGTGGTCATTTTCCAAAGAATACTCCAAGATTCAGAATGTGTATATAAGATGCCATTCTGTAAAAATATTTACAAATATGTTCAAGACACATTTCTTCCCCCATTTTAATGTAGAAGTGCTTTTTCAATATCCAAAACTTATTATTGAAATAATGGTTTATCATACAATCATTGACATGTGAGAAATGAAAAATATAGATAATACAAATATCCTTAAGTCATAAAAAGAACAAACTAGTGGTTATCACTGGGAGGAGAGAAGTGAGAGGGGAAATACAGAAGCAGGGGATTGAGAGGTACAAACCATTATTGCATAAAATAAGTTACAAAAATATATTGTACAGCACAGGGAACAGAGCCAACACTTTATAATAACTATAAATGGTGTATAACCTTTAAAGGTGAATCACTATATTGTACACCTATAACATATAATATTACATACCAACTATACTTCAGTTTAACTTACATACAGAGTACACCATGCAAAATGCCAGGCTGGATGAATCACAAGCTGGAATCAAGACTGCCAGGAGAAATATCAACCTCAGATATGTAGATGATACCATTCTAATGACAGAAAGTGAAAAGGAACTAAAGAGCCTCTTGATGAGGATGAAAGAGGAGAGTGAAAAAGCTGGCTTGAAACTCAACATTCAAAAAACTAAGATTATAACATTTGGTCCCGTCACTTCACGGCAAATAAAAGAGGAAAATATAGAAACAGTGACAGACTTTATTTTCTTGGGCTCCAAAATCACTGCAGACAGTGACTGCAGCCAAGAAGTTAAAAGACACTTACTTCTTGGAAGGAAAGCTATGACCAACCTAGACAGCATATTAAAAAGCAGAGAATTACTTTGCCAACAAAGTGATGAGTCAAAGCTATGATATTTCCAGTAGTCATGTACAGATGTGAAAGTTGGTCCATAAAGGAGGCTGAGCACCAAAAAATTGATGCTTTTGAATTGTGATGCTGGAGAAGACTCTTGAGAGTCCCTTGGACTGCAAAGAGATCAAACTAGTTAATCCTAAAGGAAATCAACCCTGAATATTCAATGGAAGGACTGTTGCTGAAGCTGAAGCTCCAATACTTTGGCCACCTGATGCCAAGAGCTGACTCACTGAAAAGACCCTGATGCTGTGAAAGAATGAAGGCAAAAGGAGAAGAGTATGGCACAGGATTAGATGGTTAGATAGCATCACTGACTCAATGCACATGAATTTGAGCACACTCCAGGAGATGGTGGAGGACAGAGAAGCCTGAGATATTGCAGTCCATAGAGTTGCAAACAGTCAGACACAACTTAGCAGCTGAACAACAAAAACATACTTTAGTTAAAAAAAATTTTTTAAGTTAATAATGATTTGAAAAAAAAAAAAATCCCCAAGTCTTTCATTCTACTTTAATAGCCCTTTCTAGTAATATCCAAATCAAGTGGCTCAAATTAATTCCCAATTTCTACAGTAGCTATCCCAAGGTAGCTTGGGATTTCTCACAGCCCTTATCATCTTTGGGACCATATGCCTGCTCTGGCTAAGATTTTGATCTACATTCATCATCTCATCCACCCTCCTTTTGTGCCCATCTTCAAGTGTTTCTGCACTGTTAGCCATCTTCATTTCCCAAACATCACTAACACAAAGCCTCACGAGTAAACACATTTTAACTAGGATTTGAGGAAATGGAAAACTATTTCAAGTCAAACAGTAAATAACATTAAATAGAATTTTCTACATCTTAAATATTTTTACCCATCGCAGTCTTTTGGTCATCTGATGTGAACAGCTGACTCATCAGAAAAGACTCTGATGCTGGGAAAGATTGAAGGCTAAAAGAGGAAGGCAGCCGCAGCGGATGAGATGGTTAGATAGTGCGAATTTGGGCAAACTCTGGGAGATAGTGGAGGACAGAGGAGCCTGAGGTGCTGCAGTCCATAGAGCTGCGAAGAGTCAGACACGACTTAGTGACAGAACAACAACAAAATCCCAGTCCTAAGGAATTTCGCAGGGTAGACTTTTCCCCCGGGCCTCACTTTCCATGGGCTTCCCAGGTGGCGCTAGTGGTAAAGAACCCACCTGCCAACGCAGAAGACGTAAGAGACATAGGTCCGATCCCTGGGTGGGGAAGGTCCCCTGGAGATGGCAATCCACTCCAGAATTCTTGCCTGGACAATCCCATGGACAAAGGAGCCTGGTGGGCTACAGCCCACAGGGTCGCACAGAGTCAGACAGGACTGAAATGACTTGGGGGGATCTATTTCTCCTTGGTACATGCATCTTTTTCCAGTTTCCTCCTCTCTTAGGCCTAAGAGGACACCTTAGACCCTCTCTCCCAAGTTGCTAGAGGAAACTCAGTATTTCTAACATATTCTATACAGAATAATCTCTTAACGTTCCCTCCAGGACAGGTACACAAAATATTATTTCATACCAACAAACAAAGCCATGGATTTACTTCAAAACAACTAGGGCATGGTGGCAGGAGTAGGGTACATGCATGAAACAGATTGCACATATATTTATTATCAATGAAACTAGGTGAAGAATTCATAATACTAATAACTCTATACTTATAGATGTAATATACTCATAAAAAGTTTCTAAAAAAGCTAACACTTGTGGGATAAATATAAATATAGGTTGTTGTTGTTTTTTCCCTCAGGGTAGATAGCTCTCTTTTGGAAGTCTGTATGTGTCTTTAAAAAAAAATACCTGTTAAGGCAATTTTGTAAAATACATAAATTCACAATCTATGTGAATTGTGAAGTCTCCCTTTCCTTTCTGAGGTTTTGCACCTGCTAGCCACTTTACCTAGAAGATGGGCCTTGTTGCCTTCCCCTAACATTTACCTGCTAAGCTTTTTTTTTTTTTCTGCTCTCACCTCCTTTGGAGGGCAGTTTTCCCTGGGTTAACTCAGGCTGTCCTGCTCTGCGCTCCCGCAGCCCTCCTGACTGTCCCTTCCCAACACTCATCACACTCTGTGTGTCTCTCTGTCCAGGGCACATGCTCTCCGAGGGCAGGGACAAAACATGTCTCATCCCTGGCTGTAGCCAGGCTGTTCAGCATGGTGCCCAGGATATGGGAGTTACTCAGTGAGTGTCTGCTGAATAAACAATTGAGTGTTTGATTCAGTGAAACTGGGTAAAAACACCATCCCAGTTTCTGGTCAAACAGCAGATACAATCAATACACACATGTTGAGAGAAGGGAGAGACGGAGGAACGGAGATTTAGAATCGGGGCTGTACAGAGAGGAAATGAATTAGTTATGAGTGGAATAAGTGAATACAGAGCACTGAAGCTAGATAACCCTTTCTCAGTAAAGCAGGAGGCTAAGAAAACAGTGAGGAAATGGCAAGTAATAAACAAATCACATGCCAGCAAATTTTGATTATTTTCAGACCTATATATTCTCTTTCCATCACACTGTATTCATGCCTGATTAATCTGTGTTTAAATGTCTAGCAGTCTTACTGTCACTTAGTATTATTATTATATTTAACCCAGGAGCAGACGGCATTAACACTAAATTACTTTAAGATAAGCCTATTTTTATGTGTTCATTCCTTGAAAAGAATGAGAGCCAAGATGATACAGGAATGGATAATTACGTATCTTTTTCATCTGTGAAGTATGTCTCTCTGCATCTTTCTGTGAATCTGTATCAGTTTTTATGACTTTGGGTGAAAATAACCCCCTCACTGGGCTGGTAAGATGAACATTATTTCAATGTTAAAAGTAACATAAAAAAGTATCTGCTTGTTTCCTACCTTAGAATTACTGAGTCGTCAGGGTTTTCTCTGGTGATTTTCTGATATTCCCCCAACCATCATAGCAGGACGGATGTCTTTATCCCTCACTCAGAAAAAGCATTAGGCCTAGCCTTGACATGAAGGTTTTCATCATATTTAATCTCTTTTTTTCTTCTTTTGCAGTAGTTTAAGTCCCATTACCCCCAGTCCTGTCCTTGTTGACTAATGAGGATAATTGATCCCTTTCCTCCTGAAAACATCCTTTTACTTGCTTTGGAGAGTTATTATGGCCCTTCAGCCCTCTCTTCTCTGGGCAGAACCAGCCTGATTCTCTTCACCTTTCCTCACAGGGCTGATTTTCCAAACCTTTGATCATTGTTGTTCTTCCCCTCTGAACCCTCTCCAACTTGTCTGCCTCTGTTAAATGTGGTGCCCAGGAGAGAATTCAATCTTCCCATTGAATCTTAACCAATACGCTACTAATCTGTCCACTGCTAGTGCACGTGTAACCGAATCTTAAATATCACTTATTCAAACTCTGGAGGGAGTTTATTTAAAAAGTAAATTAAAAATGAATAATAAAATAAATAAATAATTCCTCATTTTAGCGTGACAGTCAAGTGCTCCTTAGGTAGACCACGTGAGAGTGTAACACAAGACTTGAAAAGCAACAAGATGTCAAACAACAGTGAACAGAACCTGAGACGGAGATACAGGATTGCAGTTTTAGAGTGGATGGTCTTCCTAAAGGAAAACAAATAGAGATTTTCAGATACTGAGAAAGACCTCTACACGACTCTATGTCGTTGCGCTCGGCTGGTGTAGGGTCAAACGTCTGCAGAATAATTTATCTCATGTTTATGTTTCCTCGAGAATCTCCTGAGAATAAACTTTTATAACAACTCAAGTTGATCTAAGGCTTATTTTACTGATTTGTGTAACAGCTTAACATTATACTACAGGCTATCAATAAAACCTATAGTCTATCAGCTGGTTGAACAAAAGGAAATAGACCTTTGCCACGGAAACGTGAGGAAAGTTTAAGAAATGGTTTAGAAGAGGGTATGTTTCCCTTGGTCTTCCCTGGTGGCTCAGGGGGTAAAGAATCCACCTGCAGTTCAGGAGACTGCCTGCAGGTAGACCCAGGTTCAATCCCTGGGTCAGGAAGATCCCCTGGAGAACGAACTGGCAACCCACTCCAGTGTTGTTGCTTGAGAAATCCCACACACAAAGGAGCCTGCTGGGCTACAGTCCATGGGGTGGCAAGAGTCAGACACGACTTAGCGACTCAGCCACCGCCATGTTTTCCTTATTTTATATCACTAAAAAGCTGACAGTGTACCAAATCATCTACTTAAGTTCCTTTATTTGTACCCATCCTTCAAATAGAGTAATACAGTACTCCTCTCCCCTCAAAGAAAAAAAAAAAAAACCTAAGGAAAATCCAAAAAAACACACTGGACATCAACCATTGCTTTTGCAGGGTTTAAACTCTAGCAAATAAGACAAGATAAAGAAACATGAAATACTAGAAGGGCAGCTTAATGCCAAACAGCGTGGTACTAAGTATAGGTAAAATAGTAATTCAGAGAATGGAGAAACCAGTGTAGATGTAAAAGAAAAGATGGGCGTACACTGAGTCTTGAAAAATAGGAGGCAGTAGAGAAAGGGAGCAAGAACACAGGCGGTAAAGGAGAAATTAATATGCCAGATCTAGATGTCAGCGAGCAAACAGACTTGACTGGAATAGAGAGACGAGTCGGGGAACTGGGAGAAATAGACAAAGTGCACCACTCTGGTGGTTAAAACAGAAAGACAGAGTGGACCACTCTTTGAGAGGTAGGCAGGCATGTATGAATTCAGCGTGATGGGCAGCTGAGGGACTGAGCAGCGTTAGGACGCAGGACGGTTCGTCTGCGGCAGCCTTCTGCGCAGACGGGATGGAGGGGCAGGGACAGTGCGGAAGCCAGCCGGGCACTGCGAGGGTTCCATCCATCACCGAGTGCTTTGGGCTGTCACACTTGTCCTTTTAAATTACTGAGCCCACTTATTCCTCTTTGCTGTGCAGCTTGGTGACTTTCACACAAGGCAAAGAGGTAGAGTAAACCATTTCCGTATTAATCCATCAACACGTGTATTTGAAGCAACTTGGAGACCCAGAAAACCGAGCTGAGTGTGGATAATTAATAGAGAGATTCAACTTTAAACACTTAACTCTGATAACATTGTTTCTTGGGGTGGGGTGGGGAGAAGACAAGAAAGAGAGATCAATATGACCACTAGATGTCACTGTTGTTAGCCTACCTCAAGGTTAAGAAGTCCAGAGGGTTTAAAATGGTTCTCAACACAGAGACAATTGAAAGGTCCTTAATACTTCCAGCCAAAATGTTCCACAACCCAGATCTCCCCCACATCCAATTTCTGCCCAGGAGATAAATTCAAGCTACCTGTCTAAGGGCATACTATAATTTCTAAAATAAGCTGGCTGCCACTGCTGCTTTCTTATTTCTAACACAGCTTTCTTCTCTAGCACCGGGGACTCTGCAGTGCGGTGTGTAGGGCTGGCCTGTCGCTTCTTAAGCAGTATACGCCGCCACACTGACTTAGTGCATTAGTGCTTTTTCAAGTGAGGTTTAAAACCTTTTTAACCACTTAATATCTGACTTGGAGTGTTTCCTTGAGTTACGTGTGTCACAGACCTAGTGCCACAAGCAGAATCTCTGAAGTCTGTGTCACCATTTCATAATGGGGCTTTTAATACGGTGGACAACTTGGAAGCTCAAAGCCACACTTTTTCATGTTGTACACAGTCCTCATTACCAAGCCATTAAAGATATTTGGGATATTTTAGTTATGTTTAGGCTATAGCTTATGTTCTGAACATCACATCTTATAACAATGCTTTGTCTGCCTAATAAAAGCTCTTAAGTAGTACTGTGTATCTCTTTGTAAATAGATGCTATATAAAATACCTTATGAAATATTTAATGACCATCCCCTGTGGGAATTGAATTGTACTTAACCCAAATTCTTGAGTTCTTTTTTCCCTACTTCTCAAAGATATTGTTTAAATTAAGGTGGTGGGAAGCCAGAGACACATTCAAGTGGAAGCAAGGATTCATAAGGCTGCCATCTGAAGCACCCAGGTTCTTTTCCAGCTTGTTTTCTTGGGAGTAAGCAGAAGCATGCAACGCCAGTTCCTGCCTCTATCTCTGACAGTCCTTTCATAAAGGAGCTAAAGATGGGATATCACAAAGTACCATTCAGCTGAGTAAAGGGATTAAAGATGCATAATTGTTCTTCAAATTCATGCGGGTGTCTTTGGTTTTTTTAACTGGAAAGTTAAAAAAAAAATTTTTTTTTTGAAATGTCCAAACCTGATTCTTTTTTAGGAACTCTGGGAGGCATGCACAGCCAAGTCTCCATGCCTTGTAGGATGAATTACCTTTTTTTCCCCCAGGCGTCTGCATCTCTGGAGAACTACTTGGTTACTTCCTCCGCTAGACTCCTAAGAGCACAAAATCAGAGTGATTCATCTCACACGGTGTCCCAGTTCATCTGGCACTGTGATTTCAGCACAGTAGACATTTCAGTTCCAGGGCAAGGTAGAGAATTCAGACGATTCTGAGAGCAAGACCCTCCAGGTTCCAGACATGATGTACCGGTCCAGCAGCGTGCCAGAAGCCAGCTTTCTGAGGGCAGAGCAATAAACAAAAGATGTTCTCTCTCTTCCAACCATCTAATCTAGCTCACTACAAAGACTGAGTCAGGCTGAAAAATTCCTTGAGCAGCATCTTTGCAACGTAGAACTGAACGATCAGAGAAATTTCTCTCTCTAATCTGTACCAAGAAAGTGTGACAAAGTACATTAATCTCTATTTTAAATACCCTATGGATATTTATTGATACTCCTCTAAAACACTATTTGCACTGTGATGAGTTCTTACGTTGATTTTTACACACTGGTTTAATTTCAGCGAATGAACACACATTTCTTTTTGCAAGTAAAAATGGAGACATAAAAAGAAACAGGTATTTATATTGGCAAGGTAATATGAGATATTAAAACAATATGGATAACTTTCTAAAAAAAACTTTTGACACTGGAGAAAATCAGAATTGTTCTGTTTGTCATGAAGTATATACAAATCACACTTATATAAACCACAGGTTTATAAATCTCAAATTAAGCTCATAATCATTCAGTTATCTTCATCGATTCTTTTGTAGCAACAAGCTAGAAAGCTTATGCAATCTGAAAAACACGATAGCATGGAATCTATACTTTATAAAGTAAAACGTTTAACCACAAAGAAAGCTTACATGTTTTTCCATTTGGAATCATGTTAATTCATTGTAGGCCACTTCTGAGCAACAACGACAAAAAGTGACTAATATTCCTCTATTCTATCAGAAGCCATGCAAATTTTCCCTCATAGGATGCAATAATATTTTTAATGTAGATGGTTATTTCCATTTGAGGTCAAAATGTGGTAACAATAGAAAATCAGACAGTTGGCGGAAATCCCAGGTTTTAAGCTTTAAAAAAAAGAACTTTTTGATCACTAGTAACTAGAAAAACAAAACTTTGTGTTTAGTTATGTTAAAATCTGTTTGCGAATTAACCACTTGTTACTGGTTGTGATGTTCTGGGATACTTTAATCTGAACTAAAATTTAGTATTTCAGATGGCACATTCAGATTATCGGGGTGGTGGTGGTGGGGAGTTCAGTTAAAACTCTGGGCAAAAGGTCCCAAGAGATGTGTGTTCTGCGGGATGACTTGTCTGGAGTTCTCTTTGGAAATGCTCTCTGTCCGGATGCTCCCACACTCCAACGTGGGACCCGTGCCAGTTGCACACCACATCCGAGCAAAGAGAAGGGATGTGAAATCAAGAGTTTGGCTCAGCTTTTCCAAACCAAACCCCGCAGTCAGTAAGCGGAGAGAGGGAGCTTGTAGCTGCATAAGGCATGTCTCATAAACTGCTTCAAAGCCTTTAAACTGTATTTTAAATGTGTTCATTTCTACATTCCCAACTCTTTGTCCTTTCAGGTGTTACAGCTTGAGGGTGTACAGCTGGCTGCCACCCCAAAGTCACCCAGACAAAGGTGCTCAGGTGTGAGCAGGTTGGGAGTCGGCCAGGCTCTGGGACCTAAAGGAGGGCGGCTCCTTGCTCTAATTCCAACAAGACCCTCCGTGTGCTCACAGCCGCCTTTCACCCTGTCTGCTGTGCTCCATCCTTTCCAAGGTGCCCCATGCACCTGCAGAGGCAACACTGTATGTTGCCTTGTGTCAATGACAGCAGCTTATTCTGCCCCCACCCCTTCCACAAGTGAGTAACTGAACAACTATGAGATTTCAAGAAATCAGTACATGTTAGAAAGTACATTCTCAGGCTCTGTCCTCACTTGTAAATGTAGACGACTAGAACGAAGGCAAAAACCACAGAGGGGGAAAAAACAGCTGGGCTTTTTAGGTAATAAGAAGCTGGACTAGAAGAACCTCTCCATGAGGCTATGCTTGAAGGAGCCAAAATGCCTGAATAACCACCTAAACACCCCCCCCTCCCCGCGCCACTGACTTCCTGCAGAACATTAACAGTTCATCTCCTCTTTGGTCCAAGTCACATGTTCTTGGGCTTTCCTGGTGGCTCAGTGGTAAAGAATCCGCCTGCCAATGCAGGAGATTGAGGAGACTCAAGTGCAGTCCCTGGGTTGGGAAGATTCCCCTGGAGAACACAGAAACCCACCCCAGTATTCTTATGTGGAGAATGCCATGGACAGAGGAGCCTGGCGGGCTACAGTTCATAGACTCACAAAGAGTCTGACACGACTGAAGTGACTTAGCATGTACACATACAGGTATTCCATAAAGAAATATACTGCTAATTTGAGGCATTAAAACTTCATGGGAAAGGAGATTAGAAAAAGATGTCCATAAATGTCCTTGCAGGTTGACAGAGCAATGACGAAAAATGTTGAGAAACCTTGGATTCAGGCATTTTTCTCAGAAAAGCTCCTTTAAGATTATGCGAGCAGGAACAACACAGAGTCAAATGACTGACCGACAATGTTGAGCAACAATATACGCAGCCTACTTTATCAGGTGTTGTAAGAAAACAAAAGAGACACAAAATTTGACTCCTGTTTTTAAAAGTGTATATAGATGAGCTGGACAGTGAACATTCAGCACAGGATAAATAGATGCTAATGTGGATATCAACCCCTGGATATATAAAGAACTATTTAAAATATTTTAATAATGTGAAACAGTTTATGAAAAGGGCTCAGTAATTACACAAACATAAGGTCAAGTGTAGCTCAAAGGACAGAAAGATGAGGGTGGTGATCTGGGAGGGTTTCATGCATAAAATGAGATGTGAATTGGACCCTAAAAGGTGACGGGGGTTGACACAGTGGACAGGAGATGGGAAAGTTCCCAAAAAAGAATGAAGCTCTGGGCTGAGGACTTGCATCAGAACACAGAGTAAGACTCTCAATTCCAGAAGGAAAACAAAGTCTCCAGGGATCTAGGACAGAGTTTAGAGACCTGTGCCAAGTCCTGGCCAGTTTGAAGGTCTCACTGGGACAGTTTTCAATTTTTTTTCCATTAAAAAAAATTTTTATGATCACTATCTTAGTGCATGTGACGTGGTATCTCACTGTGTGTTTCTTTTAATATTACATTTTTTCCTTTAGTAAAATAAACATAAAAAATTTATCACTTTAACTATTTCAAAATGTACAGTTCATTGGCATTAAATATATTCATATTGTCATGCAACCAACATGACTATTCATGTCCAAAACTTTTTCATCATCCCATACTAAAACTCTATATTCATTAAACAATAATTTCCCAGGAGGACTTCCCTGGTGGTCCAGTGGTAAAGAATCCAATGAAGGGGATGCAGGTTGAATCCCTGGTTGGGGAACCAACACCCCACATGTCATGGGGCAACTAAGCCTATGCATCATAACTAGAGAAGCTTGCGTGCCACAGCGAAGACCCAGCATAGTAAAAAAAAGAAAAAGAAAAACCTTCCCGTCCCCCTCTTCTCCCAATCCCTGCCAATCACTGTTATACATTCTGTCTCTATTTGTTTTCCTAGGTACTTAATATATGTCTAGCTTATTTCATTCAGAATGATGTCTTCAAGTTTCATCTATGTTGCAACGTGTGTCAGACTGTCATACTTTTTAAAGGCTGAATAATGCTCCACTGTACCCAGCTTTTTCTTCTTGTCCCAACTTTCTTGATAATTTAGCTGTGAGACTATAAGTGCAGGCATCCTTTCAAAGGCCTTAGACTACTATAGCCATGGGATGCCATATTATTCCAGGTTGAGCTGTATACATCTGTTTAATATCCTCCCCATCCCAAATATTATCCCTGTTACAGAAATAAAAGAGAAGGGGTCCTCAAGGTTGACTGCAAAGTTTTCCACCTTTGTGATTAGAAGAATTGTGGATTCATCGAAGAGGAGAATCAGAACCATGATGATGAAGTCAATCTGCTTATGTGTGTTCAGCCGCTCAGTCGTGTCCGACTCTGCGACCCCATGAACCGTAGCCCCACCAGGCTCCTCTGTCCATGGGATTTCCCAGGCAAAAATACTGGAGTGGGGTTGCTATTCCCTTCTCCAGGGGATCTTCCTGACCTAGGCATCAAACCTGGGTCTCCTGCATTACAGGCAGATTCTTTACCCTCTGAGCCACCAGGGAAGGCCCCAACCTGCCTGAGTTGGAGGTAATTACGGAATCAACTGAAACGTCCATTGAAGATCCATAACTGGAATTCAAAAGAGAGGCTGGAAACAGAGAAGCAGAACCCAGGCTCGTGGGCATTAAGAGGCTCCTCCGCTGAAAATCTCGGCGCTGAAGGAGCTATCTCGGGAACAGGACACAGACATTCCATGGGTGGGGAAGTCAGAGAGAGGGGTGATTTTAAGTCTGAAGAGTAAGGGAAGACCCAGTTGAGGGCAGGAACCACGCCTTTGTAACTTCTCAGTAGATTGAGGCTGACTTGAGCACTGTGATATAAAGGATTCTGAGGCCAATTCCAGGCTGAGTAAATTCTGTGCTTTAAACTCGCTGTTCACGTGGGATGATGGTGAGGGTGTGCGGAGGCAGAGTACGGCTATGTGAACCACTCATTTACTACCTCTGCAATGTGGGTTAAGGAGGCTTATGACGTAAAAAGATCTGCCATTGACGCTGCATGCTATTTCCCGGAGGAGGAAACATTTGAACTGAGCCTTGAAACAAGTAACTCAAGGTAGAGAAGGGAGAGAGCAGACCTTAGTTTTATGCTCTCTCTATATCTCATATATTTTATGTGTAGGAGAGGTAAGCAAGGACTGGAGTTAAACCATCAACTAGCTCTCTCAAACCCCATCTACTGAACTTATCTGCAGGACAGCAATAGAGATGCAGAGACATAGAAAACAGACTTGTAGTCACAGCAGGGGAAGGAGAGGGAGGGACAAATTAAGAGAGCAGCATGGAAACATATAGATTACCATACGTAAAACAGCCAGCCAGTGGGAATTTGCTGTGCAACACAGGGAGCTCAACCTTGGTGCTCTGTGACAGCCTAGAGCAGTGGGATGGGGTGGGAGGTAGGAGGGAGGTTCAAGAGGGAGGGGACATCTGGCTGACTCATGCTGACGTATGGCAGAAACCAACATGACTCTGTAAAGCAATTATCCTCTAAGTAAAAGAAAAACAAAACTCTGCCCACCGTTTTTCTAGTTTCCTTCATGTACAGGAAGACTCCTTTGCAGCAAGGATTCAGGTTGCAAAGACACACATATTTTTCCATGTAGAAAGCACACATGCAGGAAAGGCCATTTTCATAGCCTTCGGCTCTTTACGCTAGCTACACGGAATGGAAACCAGTCTTTGGGTTTTTTCCCTCCAGCTTCCTTGGTTAAGAGCCAAGTGTCACAGCAGTGATGGCAGCAGCTTTTCATCTCCCGAGACTGTTGTAGAGTTTCTTGAATCAAATCTGTTAGCAGTCTCTATTATGCTCCAGGAGGTGTTTTTGGAGGCCTGGCCTAGACTCTTCCTCCAGACCTTCTGATGCTTTTGTAAGTACCCAACTGTCTGAAATCCCTCACTGCCTAGAACATCTCGAATGACTTCTGCTTTCTACACTGAACCCCATCTGGAATCAGGAGAGTCAAAGATAGTAGGAAAGTATACGCTCTGATTGGGAAACAAGGAGAGCGGCAGCTTGACTGAAGACATGGGATTGTTTGGGGAAACTCAAGATGGAAATATATACTGGATGGATGGGGTCAGAACCAGGCTGTGGAAGCTTTTCATGCCACAGTGTTCAGTTAAGACTTGATCTCAGTTCAGGCTTGATCTCACAGGGAACAGCTATCATTGGTGAGACAGAGTAGAGGTGAGGCTGACAGACTGGAACATGGACAGACTGAAGGCAACTATAATAGCGGGGCTTGAGACAAGGAGGACTTGGGATAACGCAGGAATCAAAAGGGAAGAGTAAATTCAATGGTATAAGCAAAGACTTGAAGTTGTGCATAAAATTAGAAAGATACAATATTTCTGACCTCAAAAGCTCATTTGATTAAAAACATTAGTTTGTCACAAAATAGATATGACTATTAGTAAGTCATATGGACATACATATGGTCCCAGGAGTTATGACTTTATTTAATTAAAGTGAAAATTTGTATTCTTTTCATTTAGTTTTTTCCTTTTATAGGAGGGTGGGGGAAGACTTGGTAAGGTACTAGTCAAAGTTAGACAAACTGGTTCATTGGAAAAAACCCTGATATTGGGAAAGACTGAGGTCAAGAGGAGAAGAGAGGGCGACAGAAGACGAGATGGTTGGATGGCATCACCAACTCAATGGACGTGCAGTCTGAGCAAACTCTGGGAGATGGCGCAGGACAGGGAAGCCTGTCGTGCTGCAGTCCGTGGGGTGACAAAGAGTCGAACACGACTGAGCGGCTGAACAACAACAGCATCTGCTTTCTTCCTTTTACAGGAGGGTGGGGGAAGATTTGGTAAAATAATACTAGTCAAAGTTAGACAAACTGGTTCTGATCCATCTACACAAGTTCATCCACTGACGCTGCTCCCTTTCACTGCTGAATCATTGCAGAGGGTGGCCAAGTAAAATAATAAACCCTGAGATCCTGGAATACTGCCTATCCTGGCAATGTGAACCTAGCAGAAGAAGGGCCAAGAGTGAAGAAATGTCCCCTGAGAAGTCCGGCTCCCCAGCCACTAAAGTTTCTGCCCTAGTTCCCAGGCCAGTCAAGCTCTCTCAAGTTATCCTAATCATTCCTCTTTATTGAGTTATCTACTATGTCCAGATTCTGAGTCAAGAGATTTACCTTTGTCATCTCATTTTACCATCGTGATAATCTTTACAATAAATACTTTTGTAATTATTCAAATTCCAAAACTGGGGCTCAGAAAGCTTATAAAACTTTTGATCAATTCATACAATCAATTTCTTACCAATTCATACAATCAATTTATCACTTTAAAATTAGAAATCATGCGATTAAATAAAAGGCAATCAACCCATCCTCTCCCACCCAGAAAATACTGAGTTTCCCAAATTGGTTAAGGCATTATTACACTTGTGAGATATTTTAGAAAAAAAATATGATGGAAATATTGAGGCTTTTCAATTATCAAAATTTCTATAGCTCCTAAATGGTTTCGATGTCATCCTTCAATCACATGATTTCCTGGTTAGTGGTTAAAAACTAAGGCCTGGTTTTCCCTGGTAGTCCAGTGGTTAAGAATCTGCCTGCTAATGCAGGGGACACAGGGTTCGATCCCTGGCAGGGAAGATCCCACGTGCCATAGGGCAACTGCACCCGTGCACCACAAGTGCTGAGCCTAAGTGCACAGCCACTGAAGCTCGTGTGCCTAGAGCCCCTGCTCTGCCACAGCAACAGCCACTGCAGGGAGAGGCCCGCACAGCTCAGCTGGAGAGCAGCCCCGCTCGCCACGACGAGAGAACGCCTGTGCGCAGCAATGAAGACCCGGCACAGCCAGAAAGAAAGAAAGAAAAATCTTTCTAAAAACTTAGGCCTGAAGAAAAAAGAACAAAGCAGGAGGCAATCCTCCCAGACTTCGGGCCAATCCACTGCAGCTACAAAACTGCAGTAATCAAACTGGCATGGTAATCAAAACAGCACAAAAACAGATACATGGATCAGCGGAACAGAACAGAAGGCCCAGAAATAAACCCACACGCCTGTAGTCAGACAGAATGGAGAAAAGACAGTCTCTTCAGCGAGTGATGTTGGGAAAGCTGGACAGTTGCATGTAAATCAATGAAGCCAGAATACACCCTCACACCATTCACAAAAACAGACTCAAAATTGCTTAAAGACTAAAAGATAAGACACAACACCATAAAACTCCTAGAAGAGAACATAGGCAAAAAGTTCTCTGACATAAATCATACCAATATTTCCTTGGGTTGGTCTCTCAAGGCTAAAAAAGCAAAAACAAACAAATGGGACCTAATTAAACTCACAAGCTCTGGTACAGCAAAGGAAACCATAAACAAATGAAAAACAGTCTACAGACTGGGAGAAAAGTTTTACAAATGATGCAACCAACAAGGGTTTAATCTCCAAAATATTAAAATAGTTCATACAATTCAGTATCAAAAAAAAACAAACAACCCAATCAAAAAATGTGCAGAGATTTAAATAGACATTTCTCCAAAGATGACACACAGATGGTCAACAGGAACATGGAAAGATGCTCATCATTGCTAATTATTAGAGAAATGCAAATCAAAACTACAATGAAGTATCACCTCACACCTGTGAGATGAACATCATTAAAAAGTCTACAAATAACAAATGCTGGAGAAGGTATGGAGAAAAGGGAACCCTTCTACACTTTTGGTGGGAATGTCAATTGGTGCAGCCACCATTGAAAACACTATGGAGGTTCCTCAAAAAACTAAAAACAGAGTTGCCAAAGGATCCAGAAATCCCACCCTGAGCATATATCCAGATAAAACTCTTAATTCTAAAAGATACATGTTCCAATGTTCATTGCAGCACTATTCACAATAGCCAAGACATGGAAGCAACCTAAATGTCCCCTGACAGATGAATGGATAAAGAGGATATAGTATACACACACACACACACACACACACACACACACACAATGGAATACCCCTCAGCCATAAAAAATAATGAAGTAATGCCATTTGCAGCAACATGAATGGACCTAGAGATTATCACACTGAGTGAAGTAAGTCAGAAAGAGAGAGATAAATGCCATATAATATTACGTATATGTGGAATTTGACATATGACACAAACAAACATATTTATGAAACAGAAACAGACTTGTGGTTGACAAGGGGGAGGGAAGATGAGGGCGAGATCAACTGAGAGTTTGGGGTTAGTAGACACAAACTATTATACAGAAAATAGATTTTTTTTTAAAAAAGGTCTTACTATAAAGCACAGGGTACTATAATAAAATACCCTGTAGTAAACCATAATGGAAAAGAACATTACATATACATATAATATGTTATATATAAAATAAGAATTTATATATAATAAGAATGCATATATACATGTATAACTGAATCATTTCATGGTACAGCAGAAATTAACACATTGTAAATCAACTATACTTCAATTAAAATATTAAGGGATTTTTCTCAGATTAACTCAATTCTATTTTCTCAGTATGGATGCTTTCAGTAATTCCAGATTACATATCAACCAGCATTCACAAAACCTGTTATTAACTGCCACGAAAATCACATCAATGGAAAAGAGGTAAAGCAGAATTTCTAGGGGAAATGCAATTTTCTCACATGTCCGGCCTTTAAAGGCAATGACTGGTTACTATAAATCTTCATATCCAACTTTTTTAACTTTAAAAAAGTCGAAGAAGTTTAGGAAAGTTCAGCCAGTGCCTAGTCCTATAATATTGTCTCTTTCCATTAGCCTACTTGGTATAAAAAGAATAGTAAGTTTCACTGGATCCCAGGAGCATTGGGCAAACTAACTAATAGCCATAATATGCTTTCAAATGCAGAACGCTGTATCTGTATGTGCTAACTTTTTTCGCCAGTAATCATGCTAATATCCTATTCACTGCACTGGTAATTGCATAGCGCCATCCCGACAAAGTAATGACGTGCGCCACATGCAAAAGTCAGGTGAGATGATCTAATGATGTTAAGATGAAATGCTGTCAGTGTAAGTCTGTAAAGATAGGATAACACTGTCAAAAATGAAAGGAAATTATGGCACTGTAAGTTCTACTACCATTAAGAGATTCTGGAAGGAAAAGGTTCCACAATCTGGGGCAATGTCTGTTATGACAGATGTGCTCAAGCAACTTAAAAGACAAACTGGCATCCCTCATCTAATTTCCTTTATCCAGAGAGTTTTTATTAAAATTCTCTGTTAATTTCCTACATGCATGTCTTCAAGCCAAGAATAGAACTATGATTCTCAAAAGGAATTTGTGTTTGAAACATTCATTGTTCTTTGGGTCTATGGTCCAACATAATTGCACCAGATAGTCATTTCTTTTGCAAGGGCAATGAGTACATTTTAAAAGTTTTGTGAAAGGTAATAGTCCTCCAAGTTTCACTCTTTGAAGAAACCTTGGCAGGAAGGGAGATATCTTTGTTGCATATGGCACGCCTCACAGAAGAAAAGAAATACAGCCCTTGAATGCATGGTCAGTTTAGGCATAAGCATTTATCCTCTCTATATACCAGATTTTGAAAAGCTTTACGACAGTCTAAGCTTAAAAGAAAACAAAACCTCTCAGTATACTTTTGTGCATTTGGGAGCCTCGGGTTTCAGGCCTCTGCAGTTTTCTATTATGTGGAAGACTCAGATTAAGTGATTTTTTAAATATAGAGGCGTGATTTCTGCCAAGACTATTAAAAAGATAATAATCAAAATGAAAAAAGGGATAGAGTGTCACCACTTCGGAAAAATTGGACAAAAGATGGAATTTTGTTGCACTCGGGGATTCTCCCAGTCTATGTGGCATCTTTGTGTGTCTAGAGACAGATGCACCTTTCCTGGGGCAGACACAGCTCCTCGCTTAGATACATGGCTGGGCAAATATAGTACAGGCAGGACTGGGTTCCCATTCTCCTTTCATCATGGCACCCTTGTGCAGTGCACAACCTCCACAACCTCTGATGATGGTCCCCAACCTCTCAGGTACAGGCCCAGTAGCTCAACCCCAAGGCATCTAGAAAACCTCTGCTCTCCCTACCATGAAAACTCCCATAACGTCAGGCTACTGGATATGACTTCCCAAGGTGGCCTCCTAAAATACTTTGCAGAGTCTCAGAAATATATTCTAAAATTAAGGTTTGGCCAGGAACATTCCAGCTTTTGTCCTAGGGTAATTATTATCATCTTTTAATTTTCAAAAATGTCTGTGTCTGTACACCCGAAACTGACATAACATTGCGTGAATGATACCATACATGGTCGCTACACATAACTTTGGCGCAGTGGTAAAGAATTCGCCTGCCCATGCAGGAGACACAGGAGACCGGGGTTGGGTCCCTGGGTCAGGAAGATTCCCTGAAGGAGAAAATAGCAACCCACTCCACTATTCTTGCCTAGAGAATCCCATGAACAGAGGAGCCTGGTGGGCTCCAGTCCATGAGGTCACAAAGAGTCAGACACGACTGAGCAACTGAGCATACACACATAATCTTGATAAGAAACTGAGATTTTGTTAGAATAGTTTACAGATAGATGCATGAGATGCAAGGCATGGATGTGAAGAGGAGAGGTGTGTGGCGAGCGTGAAGAATGGAGGCAAATGGTAGAATAAGGTCTCCCACTCCGTTTTACATGGACTGTCACTAGTTAGGTCCAGGGACCACTTGCTCATTACCTCAGTTATGAAATTAAGCTTTCCTATTAGAGCAACTTTCCCCTGAATTTTCCTGGTTCCAATCCTGAGGATTGCCGAACACCCAGATCTACATCATATCTCAATTCAACTTCCTAAATTAATACCCACCAATTGTATCCTACTTTTTTAAAAAAATGAGATTCATTAAACGAAAGAAAATTGATGATGCAAACAAACCATTATAGGGACTCCCCTGGTGATCCAGTAGCTAAGACTCTGTGCTTCCACTCCAAAGGACGTGGATTTGACCCCTAGTTGGGGAACTAAGGTCACACACGCCCTGTGGTGTGGCCAAGAAAAAGGATAAAACAAACTATCATAATTAAAAGATGTGTTGAATGTGTCTGAGAATACTAAGAAAAAGAAAAGAAAGAGAAAAGGAACAACAAAAATGTTATCCTGGGGTCTAAAGCCACAATTCTTTGCTCTTATTGGAGGGTGGAGGATTTCCAGCTTTGGAGATGCCCCATGTAATAAACTTGCCAGCTACAGAAGCATAACTAAGACTCTTAACATCTGTCTCACAGTCCCCCATGTGAATGGTGTGAGGAGGTGCCTCCTTGCACGCTGCTATCAAGAAGCGAAAAAATAAACACGAAATAATTATCACACAGTAAATGCCTACTGAATACTGTTATTTTATATATTAAGAGTATCAAATTTGCTTTTGAACAATTTTTTGGTGTGTGTCTACAGACAGCATTTTTTATTGGGGTTAGTTGCTTACAACATTATGTTAGTTTCTGCTGTACAACAAAGTAAATAAGCTATGTGTATACATACATCCTCTCCCTTTTGGGCCTCCCTCCCACTCCACCCCCATCTCACCCCTCTAGGTCCTTAGCACCGAGCTGAGCTCCCTGTGCTATACAGCAGGTTCCCACTAACTATCCATTTTACACATGGTAGTATGTATATGTCAATCCCAATCTCCCAATTTGCACCACCCTCCTCTCCCCCAGTCATGCCCACAGGTCTGTTCTCTACATCTGCGTCTCTATGCTGCCCTGCAAATAAGTTTATCTGCAGCATTTTTCTAGATTCCACATATACGGAAATATGTGGTACATATACAGAATGGAATACTAGCCATTCAAAGGAATAAAGTTGGGTCATTTGTAAAATGGATGTACCTGGAAACCATCATACGGAATGAAGTCAGAAAGAGACAAACAGATATAGACAGCACTTTAACCATGGGAATTTCTGATCAACCTTAGGTAACAGCAGGGTTTCATACAGCATTCGTCCAGTGAGTTAGGAAGTCAGATTCCTCAGTGCTCCGCTTCTCTCTCAAGAGTACTGTGGGGAAAAATATTACAGAGAATTTGCTGAGATTCTTTAATCTCAAAACTCTAAGAAAATTCAAGGTATTATTATTAAAGGAGACTCTTTGGGCCTCAGTTTACTAGTCTGTCAAATAGGTATTTAAGGAATACCTTTTATTCAAAATAAATGTAGTTGAAAGTGGATATTCACTTCCGAGAAAAGAAGTGTTAGTAGCCCAGTCATGTGCGTTGCTCAGTGTTTGTGATCCCATGGGCCACAGCCTGCCAGGCTTCTCTGTCCGTGGAATTCTCCAGGCAAGAATACTGGAGTGGATAGCCTTTCCCTTCTCCAGGGGATCTTCCTGACTCAGGGATTGAACCCAGGTCTCTGCATTGCAGCCACCCAGGAAGCCCATTCATTCCTAAAGAGCTAAACAAATAGAAAGCCCCTAATGGTTCCCACCAGCGCTGCCTCTCTCTGGCCCACCCACTTGGAGTGCAAGGGTCGGGGCAGCGTATCTTTCACAGGCAGACAGCTGAGCTGAGCAGCTCCCTTTCTCAGGTGCTCACTAACCCACAGGAGGCACGGGGTTAGGCAAGCCCAACGCTGAACACGTGGAACAGGGGAAGGCTGCAACGTTGGCAGCAAGAGGCAAAGAGGGATTAGGCCAGGCAGGGGGAGACGGCAGCCCCACATGAGCCAAAATTCCATGCCTGGATGTTCTGAGGCATGAAAGGGGCATTCACTTGGCATTGCTTACACCAAGGCCTGAAACTTTGGTCCCGACAGTAGTGGCTGGCAGGCAATGTCACCACATCATGGCTCAAACCCACCAATAAAGGGTTGGCTAAGAGTGCCAATATGGAATACGAACAAGCTCAAGTTAAAGGAAAGGCAAATATATAAAAGTTGAAGACCACCCATAACAGTCTGACATAGCTACTTCTCAAGGCTACCGTGAAAAGAGAAGTGAATTATACATGAAATCCGTTTGGGAAAAAACCATTTAAAGGCCTATAAAATTTGCAAAAGACAAGCCAAATGTTCACCATCAGACTATGAAGAGGAACGAAACCCAGTAACATACTACAAAACTTAGAGAACATTTTTCTAAACTGTTGAATTTAGGGCCACGTTGAATTTAACGACCCAGCAAAAGAAAGTCACAAAGGCTAGAACTATCATTAGCACCCTCTACCCCATTCATTGCAACCTCTCTGGGAAGTGCTCCCCCCAAAATCAGTCCTTGGGTGGACTCATGTTTTTCCTGAATGCCATCCTCAATGATTGTTCTAATTCCGAAACAGCACAGTGGTCATTTATGCCTGGCAGTTTCCATCCTCATCTTCCATCCTTCTATTTCTCTTCCAATCTTTTTCATTGTTCTTGTAAGATAAGGGGAAATTGCCACACGATTTTAACTACTAAATATCCTCTCGAAAGTTTTACACCCAATTGACTGGCTTCAGGAACGATTCTATAAAAAGTATTATCACTGGAGCAAAGATGAGCTCTTTAGTTCACCTCTTTTTCTCAATGCTAAAGAATTCTCCTTATTCTCCCCAAGTTTACTGTGTAGGTTAAGTACCAGTGACCTAGCACAGCCACTCTATAACATGATCCTGAAAGTGTCTGAAACTCTTAAACAGCCAAGTGTGAAAAAGCTATAAAACAGTACACCCCTGAAGCAGTGACGGACTCAAATAACAAAGGAGGTAAGGGAAAAGTGTAGGGAAAGAATAGCGCATCCATAGTGTATTCTGATGGAGAAGGCAATGGCACCCCACTCCAGTACTCTTGCCTGGAAAATCCCATGGACGGAGGAGCCTGGTGGGCTGCAGTCTGTGGGGTCACACAGAGTCAGACACGACTGAGCGACTTAGCAGCAGCAGCAGCAGCAGCAGCAGTGTATTCTGAATGTTTTCAAAGCTTGTATCAGTTATTCACCAATTTGTTGATTTCCATTTTTACTTTTTTTTTTTTTTTGCTAGGAGAGGATTTAATGCAATACCTGTATATATTCTGTGGGGAGCTTAAGTCCAGAGCTTCAAAAAACGAAGCATCTTTCCCCTCTATAGTTCCAAAGATTCCTAGAACTTGTAAGTAAAATTCCAGAGAGCCCTACACCCCATTTTATTTGTTCTGCTGAGGTATAATTGATACATATATCAGATTCAGGTGTACAACATAATGATTTGATATTTGTATATACAGCAAAGTGATCACCACAATCAGTCCAGTTAACATCAATCACCATACACGTTACACTTTTCCTTGGTATGAGAGCACTTAGGGTCTCCTCTCTTAGCAACTTTCAAACATGCAATAGTGAAAGTGAAGTGAAGTCGCTCAGTCGTGTCCGACTCTTTGCAACCCAGTGGACTGTAGCCCACCAGGTTCCTCCGTCCATGGGATTCTCCAGGCAAGAATACTGGAGTGGGTTGCCATTTCCTTCTCCAGGGGATCTTCCCGACCCAGGGATAGAACCCAGGTCTCCTGCATTGCAGGCAGACGCTTTAACCTCTGAGCCACCAGGGAAGCCCTTCAAACACGCAATACAAAACTATTAACTATAGTCACCATGCTGGACATCACGTCCCTGTGACTTATTTATTTTATAACTTGAATATGTTATCTTCTGGTCTCCTTCACTCATTTCACCCACTCCTCCAACCCAATTTTAAACTAACAATAGTGCAAATTAGTAAATAAATAATGTTTTTTAAAAAGAAAAAACAATAGTGCATGTAGGCAGACAGTATGTTGCCTGCAAAGTGAGCGCTGTTGAAAAGCAGAAGTAGCAACCAAAGTGTTCCCTGATTTCCAAAGTAACCAATTGAAACACATATATCTATTGGGGGTAAAACTGAGAAGATGTTTCAAACCAGGATGCAGAAATAAATGATGTGAATGTATATGTTTATACTACTTCGCTAAATGCATCATCTAAGAGTCTGCTATGCCAACGGAAATTTGCTGTATGACTCAGGGAACTCAAACGGGGGCTCTGTAACAACCTCCCAAGAGTGGGAGGTAGGACGGAGATTCAAGAGGGAGGGGACATATGTATACCTATGGCTAATTCATGATGATGTATGGCAGAAACCAAACCACTATTGTGAAGCAACTATCCTTCAATTAACAATAAATTTATAAAAGCATCTATGTTGAGAAAGAGAAATAAAACTAAGTGTTGCAGAAGCAAAGATCAGCTTAACTGCCCATGGACTATATAAGCTGACTTTACTAAGATCCTGGGTACAAGCAGGGTAATGTATCTTTTCTGTCTACAGTTTTTTGTTGTTTTGTTTTTTGTTTTTTTAAGAAAAGACTCCATTGCTGCGTCAGCTGCACTTCACTTGGAAAGCTATTGACTTTTCCTTTCTGTTGCCTTAATTTTCTTCTGCAGGAGCACAGAGGGATGCAAGTCCAGGTGGGCACTGCGCCTTCCTCTGATTATGCTATGCAACACAGCAGGGAAACCTCTTATCTCAAGCTGAGGGTGCCTGTTTAAGAATCTTTCTCTTTTTAGAAGGTATAAGGTAGTAAACACAGCTGTACAAAAAGGTTTTGAATTTTCTTGCTGTTTGTTTTAAGCTATAAAAATGACATAAATAAGGCAGAGTGCAAAAATGTCTATAAATTTATATTACCTGCCCACATGCATATATTTGTGTGCCAAGTTTTACCCAGCTCAGTGTTTGAATACTCTGAATGGATTTGACTTTAGAAGTGATTTTTTTTTACATCTTTGCATACAGTGTTGTCAGATCATAAAAATACAGTGGCTTAGGATCAATGAACTTTAAAATTCTAAATTGATCTTGGAATTAGAACATTATTAAAAATGACTTAAGCTTCACTCTTGCTATTTCCTTGCCAGAGTTGGATCATTGCTCCAAATCCCTGTCTGCCAATTACTTTTCTTTTAACTCCACAAAGGGTAATTTTTAAATGGGAATATTTATATATCTTTAAGAAGAATAAAGGTTTTGTAAATAGTATCACGGCCAAACCTTTTCAAGAAGATGAAATCTAAGTTTAGAAGGAAGAATATAACTCAATTTCAGTTTGTAAAGACATATAATAATGTAATCCCATTTACTTCCTCCTTAGATGAACTTGAAGTGTTTTCAGCTGTGGTATATTAAATTCATCTCATAGAGAATAGATTTGAGTGGATACTTAAGGCCTTTTCCTAAACAGTTATGTTTAAGTTAAATGAATAAACACATTTTAATGTCTTAATTATAAAAACAAAATGTGCAGAAGTCTATGATCTGCACTATCATTTGGGGAAAAAAAAAACAAAAAATATCTTATTAGGTTGGAATTAAGTGGAAAATAGTTTTCCCCTCTGGGGATTTTTAATTTATTCAGAATACTTATATAATTGCCTGCTAGTGAATCCTTTGAGATGACTTTGTTGGAGATACCCTTTAACTCCAAACACACTTTTCTTGAGAACAGGGGGGCACCGTAATTAATTTCAGCATGGGAGGAATCTTTTTACCTATCCTTCCCATCACTTCATCACACCCCCACTCCCTCACCTCTTCCCCTGGGTAAGCTCACTGTCCATTCAGAGAGGCCAAGCATTTTGGCTTCGGCCTAGTTAGTTCAGCCTCACGAGTGCAAGGGATCACTTAAACCTAGGTGGGGAATTAGACAGTTTTGTCAACCCAGAAAAGGAACCACCTCTGAATGTCAGTTCCAAGCCAGAGTGCCTGGCTCTCTATAGAGAGACCCAAAAGCCACTCAGCTGAGTTGCCAAAACCAATGGCCAACAACCTTTGATACTTTTTAAAGTCTTCACCACTTTTTCAATCATCACTCCTATCTTTTCATCACCTCTAATTCATGGAAATGTGTCTTTTCTAGACAAACATCAAATTTAATATTTGGGGGCTCTAAAGTTACCTTTTAAATTTATTGTTACGCATTTATTTGGCTGTATCCGGTCTTAGTTGCAGCATGTGGGATCTAGCTCCCTGACCAGGATTGAACCCCAGCTCCCTCCACTGGGAGCGTGGAGTCTCAGCCACTGAACCACCACGAAAGTTAAGTCCCTTACCTTAAGTTATTAAATGATCTCTGTGCCCTACCTCAAAGAAAAGTGATGCTCCATTGTAAATAAAATGATCACTCAAATCTATCTCCACAAAACAAACGATATATGTAACCAGCTGCATTTCTGTCTGAGATTCCTGGGATGAAAAGTGCTCTAGATGGATCATGATCATTAAAGACATGGAAACAGTGAACTGCTCTCAGAGCAATTTTCATTGGACAGATGAAGAATAGTAACAGATCAAGCACTGCAAATAAAAACTGAAATAAACCTCAACCCAAGAAAAGGACTTTTCAAAGACAGTTAGCCCACTGATTCAAAAATAATTCCAAAAAGATTCTAGAATAAAGAAGCCTTGTTTATATCAAGTTTTCATGTATAATGCTAGTATCATGCTGTGCGGGCTTCCCCAGCAGCTCAGCGGCCTGCAGTACAAAAGGTGCAGGAGACCCAGGCTCCATCTCTGGGTTGGGAAGATCCCCTGGAGGAGGGCCTGGCAGCCCACTCCAATATTCTTGCCTGGAGAATTCCACGGACAGTGGAGCCTGGCAGGCTATAGTCCATGGGCTTGCCACATTACGGATACAAGTGAAGCAACTGAACACGCACACACGCACATCATGCTATGCGGGTCCTTTATCTACCTGAATTTCGTGCATCCAATTGATGAGTCCCATGTCTTAATTAAATAGTTTACATATTTAAAAGATCTTAAGTTATAAATATTTTCAGGTGCAGTAATTTGAGCTTCAAGCCCAAAGGAAAGGATGTTCTACTTTTGGTACACCTACAAGCAAGCAGACTTCTAGAGGGGCCAGAGGGAGAAAACTGAGTTACCCCTCCTATTAAAATGATCTCCTAGGCTTTCCAAGGCCCTCTCCCTGCAAACTCAAGAGTGGCACCATCTTTCCAGGTCATGGAAGTAGTGAATCTCCCTCAGCATCAAGTACCCCATCCAGTTAGAAAGGAGCCTGCTTCCTCATAACTATCTCCAAAACGAGGCTGCCTCAACTGTTTCTAGTCATCCCAGAGCATGTTATTGTTGCTGTTTAACCGCTTAGTCGTGTCTGACGAAGACACCATAGATTGTCCTCCGCCAGGCTCCTCTGTCCGTAGGCTTTCCCAGACCAGAACAGTGGAGAGGATTGCCATTCCCTTCACCAGGGAATCTTCCCATCCAAGGGATCTTCCGAACTGCAGGTGGATTCTTTAGAGCTGCGCCACCAGGAAAGCCATCAGTTCAGTTCAGTCGCTCAGTCGTGTCCAAATCTTTGCGACCCCATGAACTGCAGCATGCCAAGCCTCCCTGTCCATCACCAACTCCCGGAGTTCACTTAAACTCACGTCCATCAAGTCGGTGATGCCATCCAGCCATCTCATCCTCTGTTGTCTCCCTCTCCTCCTGCCCCCAATCCCTCCCAGTATCAGAGTCTTTTCTAATGAGTCAACTCTTCGCATGACGTGGCCAAAGTACTGGAGTTTCAGCTTTAGCATCATTCCTTCCAAAGAACACCCAGGACCGATCTCCTTTAGGATGGACTGGTTGGATCTCCTTGCAGTCCAAGGGACTCTCAAGAGTCTTCTCCAACACCACAGTTCAAAAGCATCAGTTCTTCAAGGCTCAGCTTTCTTCACAGTCCAACTCTCACAACCATACACGACTACTGGAAAAACCATAGCCTTGACTAGACAGACCTTTGTTGGCAAAGTAATGTCTCTGCTTTTCAATATGCTATCTAGGTTGGTCATAACTTTTCTTCCAAGGAGTAAGCGTCTTTTAATTTCATGGCTGCAGTCACTATCTGCAGTGATTTTGGAGCCCCCCAAAAATAAAGTCTGACACTATTTCCCCATCTATTTCCCATGAAGTGATGGGACCAGATGCTATGATCTTAGTTTTCTGAATGTTGAACTTTAAGCCAACTTTTTCACTCTCCTCTTTCACTTTCATCAAGAGGCTCTTTAGTTACTCTTCACTTTCTGCCATAAGGGTGGTGTCATCTGCGTATCTGAGGTTATAGATATTTCTCCAGGCAATCTTGATTCCAGTTTGTGCTTCTTCCATCCCAGCGTTTCTCATGATGTACTCTGCATATAAGTTAAACAAGCAGGGTGACAATATACAGCCTTGACGTACTCCTTTTCCTATTCGGAACCAGTCTGTTGTTCCATGTCCAGTTCTAACTGTTGCTTCCTGACTTGCATATAGGTTTCTCAGGAGGCAGGTCAGGTGGTCTGGTATTCCCATCTCTTTCAGAATTTTCCACATTCTTGTGATCCACACAGTCAAAGACTTTGGCATAGTCAATAACGCAGAAATAGATATTTTTCTGGAATGGTACTCCCCAAAACTGCTGGGTTTCGTGCTGAAACCCAGAAAAAAAGTGATCTGGTTGGGGGTGAGGGGAAGAGGAAGAGTTTGAATGTATAAGGAGTAACAAGGAAAGGAACGAAGAAGAGAAAAGACCTGCTGAAACAGACGGAAGGAAAGCCACGTGGTAGCCGATTGGAACCCCGGGAGAAACCAGCGTTGTCTAGCCAGGGACGCTGAGTCTGGGAAGCGTTTGCCATTTGCACGCTGTTCCTCGCGGACACTGGGTGGCGCTCGTGGTAAAGACTTGCTCTTCTCTTAGGGTCCGATTCTCCTCCACCCCCTCCCGCCCTTTGCAAATTTCGGCTACTAGGAGATGAAATTACTCACATTCTTCCTACGTGCCACCGCGGGGAGAGCATTTCTGGAGAAGCTGGAAGCCGCGGGGCTGTTTCTCTATGGCTGGGCCGGTCAGTGGGTTTAGAAAGAGGTGACAACGTCCAGCCCGCTCGTCTCCAACCTCTGGGCCTTTGTGTCAGAACCACCACAGTACCAGCAAAAGTTGCTACCCTGTCAGCCAGGCTACCCAAAGCCAGTGTTGCGGGAGGGTGGATCTGAAGCGGCAGCCAGGCTGGGGCCGGGGGGGGGGGGGGGGGGGTGGGGGGGTGGGGGGGGAGGACAGCGGTGCGCAGAGTCACAAAGTACGGGAAATGAAATGGGACCATATCGTGGCCCCTTTTAACTTAGCGCTCCCTCTCCCTCCTGCTTTCTTTAAGGAAAAGAAGGGTACTGGGAAGTGGGGTCAACCTAGAAAAGAACAGGACAAAGCAAGCAAGTCGATGCTCTGGACTCAAGAGACACAACCCAGATTTGGAGGCCTGCAGAGGCCTTTGCAAAAGTGTTTTCCTGTCTGGCATGAAGGCCAACACCTTAGGAATTGAAACAAAGAATTAAATCCTTCCCTTCCGCCCCACTCCTTTTTGTCTTGTGTAAAAACTGTGGGAGAGAATGTCCTGTGTTTTTTTTTTTTTTAATCTGAGGTGAAATTTAGCAAGGTTTAGGGTAACTTGATATTGTAACATTGTGTTGTCAACTGGATTTTGAACTTCTAAATTTTTCCCAAATTCTGCAGCTTCCAATCCATCCAAGTGGGAATCTGCCTTTTCAGCAAGGTCTAAGGACATTGCTAGGAACACTTGATTTAGCATAACCCTATTGCCCTTATTTCCCTCCACATAATAACTTTTAAATCTGTAATAAATAAAAAGTACCAGGGCAGGGCTGTGGCGGTAGAAGGAAGGGGGTGCTGTGGAAGGGTGCCTGCTCCCTGAGTCCCTTGCCTTTGCCAGGAGATGCTTTGAACCGTCCCTAGCATTGCTTTGGGGAAGCGACTCGTGTAATTAAATGGCAGGATGTGTGTAAGGTGACTCAATGGGCACCGACAACTTCTCTGGAGCACAGGCCAGGACTGCAAGCCTGCTGCTGGTGCTAGTATTCCTCCAAAGCCCTGTGGTCCTCCTCAGCCTAAAGCCAGGGGGTGGACAGCCAGGCTGACACCCACAGCATGGGGCGAAGATGGGTGGCCAGCCTTGCCTCTCTTCACGGGGCATCTGTCTCAGAGAAGTCCAAGGCCCAGGGCACTGTGGACCTGGTGACACCTTGCCTTCCTTGTCCACCCCCCACCAGCTGAAGTTGCCCCCCAAGGGCCCAGCGACCACAGCTGTGGTTTCTCCATGCCTAGAAGGCAGAGGCAGGGAGTCAGTGCACACGTGGTTGCTCCTCAGCTTTGGAATTTCAGAGCCAGGCTGGCACCCGGCTGGCATGTGGCTGGCACCCAGGCACGGAGTTCCACACCCGCCCCCACCACTGAGCTCTCCTGCTAGCATGTTTTGAGCCAAAATAGTTCCCCAGTTAAACTAGGACAAGACACAATTAATGGAGGCGTTTTATTCTTCAATTGGCAGTGGGGGGCAGGGAGGAAGCACTAATAAGAGGCCATCCACCCTGGAAGTGGTGTGAAGATCCCAGGCTCCCAATCTCCCGACCCCTGGAGGAAGATGCTGGGAGGGCCCAAATCAGGATCCAGCTCCTGTAGTGAGTGGCCTATTCGAGGGGAGAGGCAGTGGGGAGTGGTAAACTAATATTAAATTTCTAATCTCCCAGCTATATCACTGCTAGAGCAAGAATGACATGTCATGAAAAGCAAACTCTGCATCCCAAACACCAAGGGTTTGATTCCTGAGCCTTTTCTCTCTTTGCAAGGAACCCAGACCTGGGGAAGGAAAAAGCAGGCCCTTGGTTCTACCTCCGTGGAGCCGGGAGAGGGAAATCCATGAGCTTCACCCAACTTCCCTAAAGAGCTTTTATCTCTACTTTCCAATGTTCTAGGCGAGATGAGGTGAGGTGAAGTCGCTCAGTCGTGTCCAACTCTTTGTGACCTCATGGACTACTGCAGCCTACCAGGCTCCTCCGTCCATGGGATTCTCCAGGCAAGAATATTGTTCTAGGGGTTCCCATTAAGTCCCTGAGGACAGGTCATAAGTAGGCCGTTCACTTTTGCAGGAGTCTTTGGCCACTGAACACAGAATTATAGATCCTCTATTCAAATAGTATCCAAATAGACTAGAATATTGAACAAAATGTGGGACTGCCTTCGCCTTTGGGGGACTAGCACTTTGGGAGTCATTAAAGTATTTGTGCTTAAGGCAGTGATTTTTAAAGTCACCATGGGCACCAGGGGTTGCACGAACTCTTCCTGCCATTTATTGTGCATCTTGAGTGCCCTTGTCTCCCCCTCAGAAATAAAACGCATCTCCGGCAAACGAAGTGCTTGCTCCAGATTTGTCTGTCTTTCCCCAAGTCGCAAATTTTCAACACATGTAAATTACAACTTAGCTCCCAGTATCCCACTAAAAGTATTGTTCTCATCAGTTTCTTTTTGCCTTTGTCCCACATCCCCACTGCCACCACTTCACTCTTCAGTGTTCAATTCCACATTCGCCCCTGGTACAGCTGAGAAGCAAGGAGAGACAGTGGTCGACTTCATCCCAAAACATGTGCACTTTCTGAGGCTGCTCATTGGAACACATTGTCTCCAGACAGTACAGAGCTGGGTGCTGGGGCTTCTGCGTCGTCTCTAGAATTCACTGAAAACAGATTGCCTGAGACACCCCTCCTTCCCCCAACAAGCAACAACTCTGTCTCTCTCTCTCTCTCTTCCCCCCACCCCTTCATATTTTTTTCTCCCTCTTTTTTTTTTTTAAGCAATGCTTTGTTGTGCTAAAACTAGTTGGACGAGTTAGGGTGTTGCTGCTGCTCCGGAGGCCCTGGCCAATGGAACCCGATCCACCCCGCTGTGCGTAAGCGCGCAATTAAGGATTTAACCAAGGCTGTGCTGCGCTTCAGCCAGCAGTCAGCCTGCCGGAGACAGAGCCTCCGCGACTCCCAGCCTCCTCCTCGCCGCCTCCGCCGCCGCCTCTCCTCCTCCTCCTCCTCCTCCTCCCTCGCTCCTACAGCCATGTCAGCTTAGACCAGAGCAGCCCCACAGCCAATTCGGGCCGCCGCCGCCAGCGAGCGATGACAGGAGTGTTTGACAGAAGGGTCCCCAGCATCCGATCCGGCGACTTCCAAGCCCCGTTCCAGACGGCCGCAGCTATGCACCACCCGTCTCAGGAATCGCCAACTTTGCCCGAGTCGTCGGCTACCGATTCCGACTACTACAGCGCCCCGGGGGGAGCCCCGCACGGCTACTGCTCTCCTACCTCGGCTTCCTACGGCAAGGCGCTCAACCCTTACCAGTACCAGTACCACGGCGTGAACGGCTCCGCCGGCAGCTACCCCGCCAAAGCTTACGCCGACTACAGCTACGCCAGCCCCTACCACCAGTACGGCGGCGCCTACAACCGCGTTCCGAGCGCCACCAGCCAGCCAGGTACCGGGAGCGGGGGTGGGAGTCAGGATTCGGGGGGAGCCGCGCCATCCACTGCAATGGGGAAGCGCCCGGCGGAAGGGAGTAGGGGCCGAGTTTACAAACGAGAGCGACTCCCGGGCCAGCGTTTTAGAGATTCTTAGCAGAAGCAGCCTGAGGGGGGTGTTCGGACCAGCGTCTCTTCTCTTCGGTCCCTTCAGGCGACCGCTCAGTCGCTGGATTCTCAGCTTGCCCGGTCAGGAAGCCAGCTAAGCTGGAAAAGGCTATTTGTTGGATTTGGGAGCGGGGACGGGGGGAGGGGGTGGGGGTAGGCGAGCTCGATCGGTGGGAGTCGGGATGCACGGCTGCCTCAAAGACTCCGTGGGGAACAGTCTGGGAGCAGCTGCGAGCCAGCGTGGTGTGGGTGCCCGGAGCACACGGGGCAGGGTGGGGGCCCGCGAGCCCTAGCCCGCCAGAGGAAGAGCGCGCCGAGAGCTTTGCGGTTTATCCAAGGCATTTCCAAAAACAAAAAGCCATTTAAAGGTGGAGGAGGTTTGCTGAAGGGTCACGTTATTGGAGCAATATATTTTTTTCTCCATTGGGTGCCTAAAATTTGTTTCTCCTTCCCATCTCCTTTTTCAAGGCGTCTCCTTTTTCGTCTGCCTTGAAACTTAGTTGGAGAGTTTGAGGGTTAGTGAGTTTGGGCGGTAAGAGAGGTATGAGGTCTCCTTGGAGAGGTTTTGCTGGTCAGGTTTGATCTCTTCCCACCAGCACATTAATAATCCTGCTAATATTAGCATCCCCTGCTCTGGCAGAATGGAGACCACAGTCCTCATCCTCCACCCTTCTCCCAGGAGCTCGGCGCGCGCGCACACACACACACACACACACACGCACACGCACACCCCAAGGAGAGGGTCTCCGCCCCTTTCAGAGATGGGCACTTTTGATAAGAAGGTACTTTTGTGAAAGGGGACTTGTGGCCCCAGGGCACGTTTGGAAAACACGCGTTCGGAGAGTCTCCGCTCCGCCCCCACCCCCCACCCCCCGCCAAATCTATACTACCAAGTCTGCTAAATTCGTCCTGACCTGCCGCCCCTTTCCTACGAAAACACCCCACCGCAGATTCTTTTGCAAATTGTAACTCTTGATAAACTTTAAAAGATTTCCAGGGTGGTGGGTGGGTAGATGGGGGCGGGGGGAGGAGAAGTGGGATGTCTTCGTTCCTTTCAGTGGCTCTGTGCTTCGTGCATACATGAAAGATTTTTTTTTCCTTTTGGCCAAGAACTTATTAAGTCTATTTGTAAAAGAAACCAGACACATCTGTGCCCTCGCAGATCTGCAGGGAGATTATGGGGGCTGCATAATCGACCCTCTGTCTGCGGCGGCTCGGACCGCTTGCCTCTGAATTGAAGGAGCAGTTTGCTTGTGGGTCTTTGAACTTTGGAGACCTCGGTTAGCGTCTTCCCTGCCCAAGCGTCTGGCCTCTGCGGGCGCCCGAACAGACGCTGACATAAGGGGGACCACAGTCCGGGCTTCCTCGCTTGAATCCCCGGGAGAGACGGGCCCAGAACTCACCCTAGAGCCGTCGGTGAACACAGGGTGGGATTGAAAACGAATCCGGGTGAAGCAAGAACCGCTGCAAGGGCTAAATCCCGGACGCCGAGAAGGGAGTTCTGCTGTGCCAGACGCTCTGCAAAAAACCAGGAGAACCTGAATAAACAGAGAAGAAAATTAATCAGGCTACCTGGCCTTTTACATGATGAGGGGCCGGGGGGAGGGAGGGGTGCTGTCCCGTGAAGTAAAGGTGGTGATATGGGGAAAAGAGAGTGAAGGCTGCGTGGTAAGAATTTCAAGGACTGTATTCGCAAGTTCTGCAAAAGGGCCATTGTCTGCCAACGAGTTCTAACCGGGTCTGTTTTGATTATTTAGAGAAAGAAGTGGCCGAGCCCGAGGTGAGGATGGTGAACGGCAAACCAAAGAAAGTTCGTAAACCCAGGACTATTTATTCCAGCTTTCAGCTGGCCGCGTTACAGAGAAGGTTTCAGAAGACTCAGTACCTCGCCCTGCCCGAACGCGCCGAGCTGGCCGCCTCGCTGGGACTGACGCAAACACAGGTAAATCCGGCCGCGGCCTGGGCCAGAGCCCCGGTGGGCTGCAAGCCTGGCTGGACCGCGCGGTTCGGTCCCGGCGGGCTGGAGCCGACTCATCAGAGCCCGCGAGAAACTTGCAGACACATAGACACTGACCCCGCGCCCTCCCCTCTAGGCCGGGTGGCGTCGCCGTGAGTGGTGGGGACGGCAGCGAGACGTCGTTCATCCCCAGAAGCAGCCCCCCGCCCTTCGAGTCTACGGGGGCTGAGGGGCCAGTTCCCTAGATTGGGAACAAGGTGGGGGGGTTGTCTCGAGGACACCCTCGCAGCTTTAAGAAACTGTCTAGTGCTCCGCACAGTGCAGAGCAGCGGGGGTGAGCAGGGCCCGGCCCCCGCGCGGGGGTCTCAGGCCGCGCGCTGGCGGCCGGAAGCGGAGGGTCACGCCCTGCGCCTGCGGCGGGTCCGAGGTGGGGGGCGCTGTGGCTCGGGAAAGTCTGCCCTGGATGGGCCCCTTCACTCCCACCGCAACCCCACGGGGGCCGACGGAAGAATAAAGAATGTCCTCGAAACCGAGCAGGAGTGGGAGGGAAAGGAGGCGGTCGGGCAGCGGGGAGACCACTCCTTGGTCCCCCTCCCACCTCGCGCGGACGCGCCCCTGGCGCGCGGCGCTCAGGCGGTTGTTTTGGAGACGTTCGTGGCGCCGCGTTGCGTGCTTCCCGCGCTGGGTTACACGTGCGCTCTCGCGGGCGTGGACACTCGCGCCTCCTCCCCCAGCCCCAACCGAAGACTGAAGCCTGGGGTCCTGCCCCAGCGGCGGCCCCTCTGGGGCCCGTGATCCAGGCTGTGACCTTGGGTCCAGCCCCTTCACCATAGGCCGCCAGCTGCGGGGGGACGCCAGTGTCCGGCCTCCTGGGGGCCGAATTAAGCCTCTGGTCGCCGCCCTGGGGGAGGCGCGCGGGCAAGCACCTGAGCGTCCCGGTAACGTGTGCCTTTGTTCCCCCCCACCCAGGTGAAAATCTGGTTTCAGAACAAAAGATCCAAGATCAAGAAGATCATGAAAAACGGGGAGATGCCCCCGGAGCATAGCCCCAGCTCCAGCGACCCTATGGCGTGTAACTCGCCGCAGTCTCCAGCGGTGTGGGAGCCCCAGGGCTCGTCCCGCTCGCTCAGCCACCACCCTCATGCCCACCCTCCGACCTCCAACCAGTCCCCCGCGTCCAGCTACCTGGAGAACTCAGCTTCCTGGTACCCGAGCGCAGCCAGCTCAATCAATTCCCACCTGCCGCCGCCCGGCTCCTTACAGCACCCGCTGGCGCTGGCCTCCGGGACACTCTATTAGACCGGCCGCTTTCTCTTGCTCTCTTTTTTGGGACTACTGTGTTTCTGCTGTTTTAGAAAATCAACCTTTTTTTTAAAAAAAAGGAATTCATATGGGAAAGTTTGGAAAAAACAGAAACAAAAAAAATTCATGTGTAAAGCTTTTTTTTTGCATGTAAGTTATTGCATTTCAAAGGACCCCATCCCCCCTTTTTTTACAGACGAACATTTTTGCGCAACTGTGGACACTATCAATGGTGCCTTGAAATCTATGACCTCAACTTTTCAAAAGACTTTTTTCAATGTTATTTTAACCATGTAAATAAGTGTAGATAGAAGAATTAAGCTGTATATTCTGGATAAATAAAATTATTTCGACCATGAAAGAAAAATGTTTCTAAAAGATACTCCATTTGCCCCCCTTACAATGCGCTAGTGACATTTTGTGCAGGCTATTAAAGGAAGACAAACTGTAGAGATACAACAAAGCAAAAAGGAAAACAGAAAATGGGGATGCATGCTTACAGAACGGTAGATGTGTGTATGTTGGATGCTGTACTTTATATGTCTTTATACATATGTGGCCTGTTTAGAGTACTGCCATATAATATATATTTAGGTGATTTTTTTGCCTAACCACAAAAACATTTAGATAATTTTAAGTTTAACCCCAAATTGTTTCAGGTAGAAAGTAATGCTGAAATCTAAATACAGCCCTCCCTCTCTGTGTGTAATAAAGAAGCAGAAATCCCTCAATAACCACTCTGAATTCTAAGCTCAAAGCAATTATGGTGGAGCCTACCCACCCCCCCACCTCCATCAGCCTCAGTGTATTGCCAGAGCAATTAGACAAATTACACTCCCTTCAAAGGGAGCTTCCAGAGATGAGAAAATGAAAAAAAGAAAAAGAAAATTCCCCTCCTATTACATTTTTTTTAAAAAATCTGAAATCTTTGCAGTGTGGCAAATGGTAGTGCCTTGGACTCCCTAATGTATGATTATAAATTTATCTGAGTTCTTTCACAAGAGGAAAGGATCACAGGACTTGAAAACAATGATGTACCTAAATCAGTAGGCCACGCAGGGCATGGGGGGGTGGGGGGAGGTGGTGATGGGGGTGGGCGGTGGGGGGGGTTTCTTTCGGCCAGGAAAGGGAATTGTGAGGTGGAGGAAAGGAAGGAAAGCATTGTGGCCCCATGTTGATTTCACTTCGTGTGAGATAATACTCCAAACATAAGTTTATTTCCTTCAGCCTCTTTACCACTCTGGTTTTTTCAGGAAGGAGCTCCCCTGCTTTGCTTTTACATAAAACAGTGGCAAAGCAGGTTCCAATCGTGGGAAGTTGAATCTGTTTGCAGGGATTTCTCTTTTGTGAAGCCTTCTCCGGGGCGGAGAGGACGGACTTGCAGCAACCCTGGCCTCTGTCCCGTCCTTCTCCCCGCACCTCTGCACATGGACGTCAGCAGTATGACCACAGAGAGCTACGGCTCGGGTCTAGAGTTTCGCTCTCAGGCCAGAATTCTAGGTGTCCTTCTGACTGTCCCTTAGTCCGCCTGATTGTTTCCTTGGGACACCAAGGGAAATCATTTGTTGGAAATTACAAGATGCATGAGTTATATTTTACAGCTAGGAAGTCAGCAGTAATAAATTTGACAAAAGAGTCTTCTTGGGGGTGGGGAGTGGAGATTAGAACGTAAAAAATTACATCCTGTCATCTGAGGATTTCTGAGGTTTTTCCAGGGCTGGGAGACTAGACCTGAAAAGGCACGCTGTGTGCCCTGAGGGGAATTTGCCTGTGTGTTCTTTCGCCTCTTTCTCTCTCTTTCCTCTGCTCGTCTCCTTCCTTCTCTTCCTCTTGCCTTTCTAACCTGCCAGTTTGGAAAGGCCTAGAGGGGGGTTCGAAGGTTTGCGTGTCTTGTAGGGACACCCGGCCTGGCTCCAACGCGGCTCGTGGACCGTGGCCAGGGCTGTGGACCACCCCCTCCTCGCCCACCTCCAAAGCGGTTCCCTTTTCGAAGTTGCCTCCGCCTTTGATACCCTCCAGCTAGTCTTTCTCGAAAGAAGGTCCGGGTGGTGACGCGCCTGGGGGAAAGCCATGCGGAGCCCACTTTGTTTTCTGCCCTGGCAGAGAATAGGAGGATGAGAGGGAAAGGTAGAGGGCTCCGTTTCCTGCTTTTCATTCTTGGCTTGTAAGTCTTTCCGGAGTTTCCATTACACCGAAAGCCTGCGTTTTATATCTGGCGGATCCGGCTGGGAGAAATCCCGCGCCCGCGGTTGCCGAGTACCAACTTCCCCCAGCACGGGCGCCCCTGGCAGCCCCAGGGTGCGTGCTCGGGAAGGTTGGAGGGGGCGGGCCCGCTGGTGGCCTGAGGGGGGCAAGAATGTGCCTGGAGCACACTCTTTACTTTTCTACACGTGGAGAGGGCAGATATTTTTCCAGGCGTCCCCATCATCTCCCCTTCTCCTTCCCTGGCTTTGAAAAGGGGATTCCTTCACTACCACCCCACCTCGTCCGTCGTGGTCAAGCAGAGGCACGGGCGAGTTCGGACTCTTCCCGGAAAGAAGAGGGAAGCTCTTCTTTCCTGACCACCCCGCCACCCCCAGCCCTGACACTGCTTGTCGTTAAGGACATCGGAGCCTCGTTGCGATGCGGGCGGGCGGGCGGAGCGCTGCGCGGACAGACTTGGTTTCAGGATTCCTTCCCTTGTGCTAACCTCACTTCTTCCACTCGCAATGGCCTCTTCTCTCGCGCGGTTTTTTTTTTTTTTTAAACTTGGTCTAGGAGTCGTGGACAAAAATATTCTGGCAAACCAGTCTGCAGCGGGTTTTCCCTGGCACCGCGGGGATTCTCCCTGGGGAATTTAACTCCCTGCAGTCCTGCGCCCAAGGATATAAAAATAACATCCTCAGCAAAGACTAAAAATATCCGTGTGATGTTCGCCTTCCTCCCACCCTCCCTTCTTCCTCCATTGTTTATTCCTATATCTGATGTAAACGTGTACCACTCCCCGCTGGCATGGTCCCCAAATGCCCAAGCCCTCTCTCCTGACCTCTGCCTGCCCCTTCCGATCTCCACTTGCCTAGCTGTCAGTCTACTGCTCCGGAGATGTCAAGCTCACCCCCAGATTTCATTTTCCTTCCCGTGGGCTTCTTCACGGCGCCCCTGTACTCCCAAGCCCCTGTGTCTATCTGCAGACCTCCTCACAAAGCCCAGGAGGCCGAGGGCATGCTGCTGGCACGCCTGTATGACTCTTTGGTGCCCTGTCCTCCTCCCGGGCCCTCCTGTAAAAGGTGAGATAAATTGGCCTTTGTTTGAGGCTCGTGTTGGGCTAGGCGGATTTCTGCCCCTTTCCCCCCCTTTTTTCCTGGCGGCCACCTCCTTGTGGAACAGGGGGCGGCCGGGGGAGCTGAGAGAAGCCGCATTCCTGTGGGTGCCAGGCGGCTCCAGTGCTGAGCCACAGGGCCTGAGACACACACACACACAGGAACCCGCAGACCTCGTTGCCCTTGATCTCGCTCTCTCGCTCTCGCTCCCGGTGGGGCACCCACCCGAGAGCCCGTCCACCCACCCTCGGACCCACCCAGGTCTTGGCCTCGGGCAGGAGCGTGTTGACCTGCACACCAACACAGGCACACACCCCCTTCCGACGACACGCAGGCCAGGCCAGGCCAGGCCAGGCTCTCCCCGCCCATGCCAATCCTCTCTCTCCAGCCCCTTATCCCACAATCCCAGACGCGCCGGCTGGCCTCCTTTGGCTTCTTTGATCCCACCGGACGCCCCACGGCTCGCGGCGTCCTGGCCGCGCCGTCCTGGGAGTCGCCCACAGCGCGCCAAGGCCGGGCGGCGCTCGCCTCCTCGCAGCGCGCCCTGCAGTTTCCTCTGGGCTTGACACCATTCGGTCTCCGGAGCTCTCCAGCCCGAAGCGCGAGGGACGTCTCCTGGAACACTACCCCTTGCCCCTCTCCTGCCCCCTCCCCAGAGCTTCTTTTATTCGAAGAGAGGGACCTTTAGGGCTACCCAACCACCACCCCCTCCCCGCCCCATCCCGCAGCCCCCGGGATGGCGCGCCTCCCCCTGGCCACTGGGATCTCTCCAACCCGGAGCGCTCCAGCCCTCCCCTGAGGCACGCCCTGAGGGCAGACGCCCTCCGGCACCTCTGGGAAGCGCGCCACGCCGGCGGATCCGCCTGCGGTCACCCCTCTCCTCCGCCCAGAAGCACCCCCTCCCACAGCAGCTGGGCGGAGGCTTCAGCCTCCGGGGAGTTTGGGGAGGGGGCGCTGCGGCTTGCTCCCGCCCTCCGCGCTCTCCCAGGTTGCCTGCGAGTGTTGCACACTGTACGTGGTTTTTTCAGAGTCATAGCGAACTCTGGGCCTCGAAAACAGCCCCAATAGCGGTAGCACATGTGGGATTGGCTAAATATTTTTCTACGCAGTCCGGTCTCCCACCCCCCGCCCCATCCGTTTTCTTTTGCATCTGACAAGCTTTAGGTTACCGGGTGGTACAGGGCAGAAAGTACACGTAGTGTCGACTGCGGAGGGGCGGGGGGAGACTTCCCTTTCAATCATCCAGGGTTGTCGGCTGTAATGTAATAACCTGTTTTATAGGTCGAGCTCTAACCGTAAAGATAGGAACCGAGGGAATTTACATGAGTCTCTCTCTAAAAGAAAAGAGTCCTGATTTGCAGCAATTAAGTGTCTTTGCTCTTTTGTTCGCTGGAACTTCGTATTTACTTCTGCTTTACCGGGACCCGAAGGAGTCTCTGCCAAAAGCGCACGTATCATTGAGTCTGTTCCACATCCTAAACCAAGATTTATATAAAATAGTGAAATACCACACATTATGACCTTTCGCCACAGGAAGGGGAAAAAAGTGGCTTCATAACATCATTCTACACACACACACACACACACACATGCGCGCCCGCGCGCACACACACCCCCGTCTAAGTTTCAGCCAGGATTCTCTGTCAAACCTCCACCATGCACAGTCTATATATATATATATTTAAGAAGTAGGTGAAGGTGAAAGGCGGTAAACAGTCCAAGCTATGATTTAAAGTTGTGTTTTTTTTTTCCTTGCAAAGGCGAGAAAACCCTGGAAGCTTTGTCATTCAAGGACTATTTCTGCCGTTTGCCATTTGCAAGGTGGGAGAAGAGGGCGGGGCAAGAGGCAGGATATGGACTCAACTTTCATCTGTAAGCAGGGGTCACTAAACAGGGGACATTTCATTATTGCCCTTAAATTCACAGGAGCTAAGGAAGCCTGCTTTCCACCCTGCAGGGTGGGCCTGGCTGGGTAGCTCCAGGGTTTGCTAGGTGGTGGGAGGAGAATCATCACACACTGTCCTAGAGGCTGGAAAAGATGCTTAGGAAATTCTCAGTTCTTATGGTGGGAAAAATGAGCTACTGGGAGTGTACCAGATTTAGGTCTCCCTGACCAGGACGTCCCCACCAGGAACCAGAAATTTCAGCCTGGTCAGGGTTTACCTTCCAGAAGGCAGCAGCTGGAACCCAGTCTGCTCTCACTGTGGAACCAGCACAGTGCTCCAGTGTCTCTCCAGACTCTCTTGCTATAATTCTCTAACTCCCTCTCTCCTCTGTGCCTCCAGTTTAAGGAGACTGACCTTGCCCTTTAACAGCCATATCTGGGGGCAGGGCCAGTTCTTTATCAAAAACACCAGACTTTCTGGAATACAAAAAGAAGTACATCAGTGACTGGTAGCAAAAGAAGCAGCTGGACTGCTTGACATGAGAAGGGGTGGGTTAATTAATAAAAGTTAATGATAGGATTAAAGCCTATAGCCAACCAGGGTGAGTAGAGAAGACGGCTTCCCATCCAGCTTTATTTAATTAGCAGCAATTAATACATTTTCTGCTAATATCCTTTAGGACTCTCAATGACTTGTTCTCAGTGAAAGAGAATGGAGATGAAGCTCAGGAACACTTACAAACACCCAGGGCATTTGGCTCTGATGACAGGAGAGAATGAAAATTCATTTAAGAAAATGTTCATAAACAAGTGACAGGCACTTTCTGAGGCTGCCTTGGTGGAAACAATGATGAAACTGACAAACGTTCTTTGCTTGGGGGAGGGGCACTTTTTTTTTTTTTTTAAGGAAGATAATGCTTTAGGAGAGAAAAGGGGGGGAAAGACAGGTTTAAAAAAAGAAAAGAAAAGTATTTCAGACACCAGGCAGCAGCAGATGTAGAAGCCCTTGCAAACACATCAGCCCTCCACATATTGAAGATTTGGACACGTAATGCTTCAGACCACTGATTTGCTATTTTCTTAATTCCCGCTCTTCTTTTTCCATATGAATCAAACAGTCTTTTGTCCTTCAGGGTTTGATTTGATCGCTACTGTTCACATTTCACTTTTGTATTTTCCTCTTCCTATACCATTACTCATTGAGTGCCCTGTGAAATTACAATCGTACATTTTCAACTCAGCAACCCATTTGCAGTACAAAAATAGGGTCTAAATAATGGCTGAATTAGCCCTACTGGACAGTTTCAGATGTAACACTCTGTAATAATTATATTGCAGGCTGGATTAGGATGCTATTATCATAATCTGGACGTTTACAATTATCTGTAATTTGCAAAGATGCGCCAGGTCTTGATTACAGCAGTTTTTTTTTTTTTTTTTTTTTGTATCACGCTAACCATCACTAAACAGTGACAGTAATAACAGCTAATTTTGCTGGCAATATAAGAGGTGCTGGGGTGTGCAAACAATTTCACACCTGGATGTGCTCACTCAACCAAGAATATAGAGAAAGAGCTTCTGCCCTGAGACTCAGAAAAATATTCTCCTCTGCTTCTGTTCAGTATAGATTTCTAGACCCTGATCATTGCTTAAGAGAGATTCACTGGGGGTAAGTTTTTATTTCTTGCATACTATAAGACACAGCTCATATTTCTATTCTCACACAAAGCTGTATGTATTGCTGTTGTAATTTGTTATGGACTGCAACTTTGCTCTAGAGATGGTTTTCATTTCTGACCTTTTATTCCACTTTAACAGTAAAAGGGTTGTGGTTCTGATGAGTGACAATGATTTGGGTGAGAATGGGATCCTTAAGAAGTTGATTTGTCTTTTTTGCTTTCTGTGCTGTTGATGCTTGGTGCAGCTTGTGACTGGACACTCGGACGTGCAGGAGGTTTCTGTAAGGTATGAAGGGAAGTCTCCTGGAGATTGCAGGCTGAAATATACTTTGAAACATTGTTACTCAAAACTAGTCCTAGACACACCCATGGAGGTCTTACACGTGGTGATGGTTTTAAGTTTGGGGGCGTTGAGTCTGCAAAGGGAGCTCGCTGGGGACAAATGCCCCTTTAGCATCACAGGTATGCGGCCATTAGCAACGGCAGGTGCAGTCTGCATCTTTCCGACTTTCTAGTCCCTTTGACGCCTTCCTATATTGGGGAGAAAGTTTCCGGAATAACTGGCCTCCAAAACCACTGCTTTACAGTGTCTTTGCCTCAAGCTGGGGGCGGGGGAAGGGGGAAGGCGTGGGATGCTGACCGTAGAGCAGTGGCCTGAGAGGCCCCAGTGCCGAGACCTTGGGATTGGAGGCCCGATTGGCTGAGATGCAGAATCGAGCTGTGGAGCCAGGGAACCCGTTTGATTTAGGGACATGCCAAGGAAGACTCTTGCAGACGCGGTGCAGTTCTATCTATAGATGATGCTCCTTCCTGACCCTGTAGACGCTGGAAGCAGCTAGAGAGTTTACGGGTAGGAGCCCTGAGAAATTTTTGTTTCCCTCACCTCAGCACAGAAACAGAAAGGCCTTTCTCCGGAGGAACGTCTGTGCTAAATTATGTCAAAAAATAAATGAGATGCTTATTGGCACCGAGAAGAAATTTCTCCCCTTCACTCTCACTCTTCGTAACCATTGTTCCTTTTTTTTTTTTTAACTTGAAAAATATTGTCAGAACGAGGCTCTAGAACTCGAACTCTGAGAAGTTCGAACGTGGGGAGGCGTAGTAGGTGCTGAGACTTCACCCACGCCCCTCCTACCAATCCCTCTCTGGGGAATCAGTTTACTATGGGGTCAATACCTTCTAAAGAGCAAGAATTATTAACCCTTGCTGTTCAGAGGACCCAGAGGAAGCCCATTTCCAATGCCAGTTCCTGGGAGGACCCCTTGATAGAACTTCCTGTTTAATTAAACTTGTATTAAGAGATAGATCCACACTGGAGCATCATGGTAACATCTCCAATGTGTTAAAATGCATTTTCTGGGTTTCAGAATTCCATGCACTCTCAGTGGTTTGGCATGTGTCTGGTGATTTTTTTTTTAAAGAAAAATCAGTGTTGGTTTCGATGTATGGTAGCTTTCTCTCTAACGTAATTTGAATAATTCAGCAAAGCCCCACTACCAGCTGTACTTCTGCAGCCTCTTCCATTCTTTTCAGCATTATAATTTTGGTTAATTTTCAATTTTAGGTCCTACGTCTCTGCAATTTGTGTATGAATAACAGAATAATTTCCCTCTTTTGTTTCGCCTTTCCTGTTCCTGAATCTAAATAAAGATGGCTTTTTAGTATTAAAAGTGGAAGAAAATTACAGGTAATTATCTTTGACGGTAAAAACGCTGTAATCAGCGGGCTACATGAAAAATTACTCTAATTATGGCTGCATTTAAGAGAATGGAAAAAAACCTTCTTGTGGATAAAAACCTTAAATTGTCCCCAATGTCTGCTTCAAATTGGATGGCACTGCAGCTGGAGGCTTTGTTCAGAATTGATCCTGGGGAGCTACGAACCCAAAGTTTCACAGTAGGAAGGGGGAAAAAAGAAAAGAAAACATTTTTCCTAATGTAACAATACGAATGCTAGAAAATGACAAGACTGATCGGTTTTAAACCATTCTGAAGACTGACTGAGCGTGGAAGTTGCTCAACAAAAAAAGGAACGGGTATATTGGTAAGTAGTCTTTGCTTTGTGTCTAATTATAGTGACTGTCCTTTTGCACGACTGTATGTCGCTGTCATTATATGGAGCACTCTGAGTATCTCTATTGACTTCTGATAAATGGCTCAGTGGTTTCAAGGTTCATAATTTGAAGGATGCCCAGGTCTGTAGCCATTAATTCTCGCAGTATGGGGCTTCCTGCTTGCATGACGAAAGGACTTTTCATTTTCATTATTTCTGTGCTTTCTACAAGATCAGAAGGAAGGATGTATTTCATCCAGGATTGTGTGTTTTCCTATCTAGTTAGCTTGCAAAGGGTTGTAAACGTGAAATAGTCATAACTGTGCATTTAGTTTCTATTTTTTTCCCTCTGATTCTTTCCTTTTTTGTTTGTTTGTTTAAAAAAAAAAAACACAAAAAGCTGCTTCCAAACAAAGACAAATACAGCTGTATTATCTTGGCTGAGGAAAGGGAAAGGAGAATACTCAGTTTCAGCGCTGGAAACTACTGGCTGTCTAGAGGTTAACCTGGGGTTAGATCATTCTAATGATTCTTAAAAATAGATAAATGTGTAGAAATTACAATAAAATAGAATATATAAAGGAAGTTGAGAAAACATCTATGGTTAATGTTAAAGTACTTAAGACAAAGGTTAGTGCTGCAAACTGGTATCTTTGCAGGCACTTGATGTTTATATATAGGGTTTCCCATATTAGGAAATAGGAATTCTTTTAAGAGTGATAGAAAATATACTGGGGGGAGGGAGAAGGGGGTGGTAAGACAGAGACACACAAAGAGAAATATACAGGACACTCTTAGCGTTTTGTGGCTTTTACTCCATATATGAAAGAAGACAAAAACATACAAAGTATATGTACAACTAAAATTCAACAATATATACAGAAATGTTTCTTGATATAAATGTCCCTATTAGCTTAGTGAATGCCACCAATTCACCTAGTAAAGATATCAAAGCAATAGCATGGTGATTTTGGTTGTTTCCTCTGTCTTTCCTGATTCCAGTTCAGGGTTTGGGGGTAGGGGTGGAGGGAAAGTGGTTTTGTTTTGTTTAAATCATCATTCGTGTTCATTGCATTTTGATAAAACATGCAGCATTCCTTTCGTGGCAATGTTCTAATCTTACAGCCGATTTTTCCTTTTTTTTTTTAGAGAAGGGCTGTTAGGGTTTCTTTTTCTTTTCTGTTCTTTTTTTTTTTTTTTTTTTGGTCAGTCTGGGATTGTAAATAAAAATGCAGGAGTCCAAACTGCTTCTTTTTCATCGTGTAATGTCTTAAGCTCATTAAACAAGTAAAAACGCTGCCATGTTTGCACAGATTCTTCTGGTGGGGGAAAATGTCTGCTTTAAAAAGTCGTTTTGATGGATACTCCCAAAGAGTAAAAGAGGCTCAGAGCCTGGATCCCAAGGGGTGAGGGAAAATATCCTTACAGTGAGAGGCTTCAGGAGCACTGGCTTAGAAACCAGTCTCTCTGTTTCTCCTTCTCTCTAAGATTCAAAATCAATTACTGAGGCTGCTCAAGGGAAAAGGCAGATAGAGAAAGGAATTTAAAAAAGAAAAGTGGGAAGGAGGGAGGCAAAAAAAGAAAAAGGAAGAGTGTGAGAGAGAGACCGAGGGGATGGGAGAGGAGAGAGAAGGGAACAAGCGCCCAGTCTGGCCACACATAAGAGTTCTCCCGAGCCTGCTCCTTCGGCTCGGTTTGGCAGATGCAAGCAGGTCCCGGATCCTCCTTGCCTTGTTCAGACGTCTCCCTAGGGTATCTTTTGCCCTTGGATAACTCACATCATCTGTGGTCTCTGCATCGTGTCCTGGTGTGGAGAGGAGTACCAATGCGAGTAGCTGGGCATGTAGCTGTTGGGGGGCATACTGACGCCCTTGGCCGAGGCGGAAACGTCCCACACCGGAGGCAGCGCCGGCGAGCGCGGCGACAGGGCCGCGGAGCCCGGGAGAGGGTCGCTCTCGTGCGGGTTACTGCCCTGCTTCAGCAGTTTCTTAAACTTAGAGCGTTTGTTCTGAAACCATATCTTCACCTAGAAAGAAACGCAGCAGCGATCATTAGGCCCGAAAAACATCGAACCGGTGCCTATAGTGAAAAAAAAAAAAAAAAAGACAACCCGCAAATTCGAAGCCCTCAAGACCCCGCCTTCCTCCCTTCTTTCTGGCCGCTCCCCTCTCCCTGCCACTTCACCCCACCCCACCCTATGCCCCGCCGTTTACTTGGTATCTTGTCCGGATACCTAAAGTCATTGTAACTCCTCAGTTAGATGAAAGCCTAGGTTTGAAACAACAGCATAAGTAAGAATAAAACTAGAATAAAGGCCAAGGAGATAGCCAGGTTCAAACTCTAAAGGAGGATTTTCACACGGTGAATTTTTCAGATTAAAGCTAACTGGATGCACTTCCTCTAACAGTCTGGATGTGCCCTGAGCAAATGACTAAGAACAGATTAAAACTCAAACGCGTTGAATATACACACATAGGCATACACTGCATATGCCACCCACTGTACATGGAGCACCTTTCTTCTGACATAATCCTGCAGCGATGAGGGACTGTGCCTCATTCATTCCCTACTTGGTATGTTGTTTAGTCAAATTGTGGTCATGATTGTTAGGGCAGGCACTGAAAGTCAAAGGGCTCCTGAATATTAAATGTGAACCAGGAGTCTAGGATGGAAGCGTATCCAAGCTAACATCCCAGATCTACTTTACGTGAAGGACCTTCTATGGTACAGCTTCTTTTACCTTTAAAATTACTTAGCCTTAGGAATCTGCTTTTCCAAAAAGAGTACAAGTTACTGAATAGCAGGAATCCCTTCATCTCAAGCCCCAAATATTTCCAGTGGCAACATGGTGAGAGAAAGCAGGCTGAATTGAGAAGAGCGAGCTTAAGGAGCATCTGTGCCGAGACAGCCTCCGTCTCAGCATACAATCAGTCCCCAGCCAGGGTCTCAGAAACCTGACGTCCCCTTGCTGAAGAGCATCCATTTCAGATGAGGCCTACCACCCCATGCAGCCAAGTTAATCGACAGGGACAAAAACCTCAGGTGTCTGCAGCCTGGCTCTATGACAACGGTCCTAATATACCTATCTAAAACCTCTTCCTGTGAAGTCTAAAATGCCCCCTCAAATTAGTAAGACCGGAGAACTTCAACTGTACTTAACGGAGGCTTCACCTGCTATAATTTGGGTACCTTCCTCTTTGATCTCCAGCTCTGCCATTATGCCCAAATTCTGTGAACCAGATTCCTTAGCCTGCACCAGCCAGTCAACCAGGATGATTTAACCAACTGAACTGAGGACAATTTTCAGAAAGACTCACCTCACCCATCCTAGGATGAACAGTTTTCACCTTGGTCACTTTACCAAATCCTATTGGAACCTGTGCATGTCTGGCTAACCCATCCTTTGCACTTCATAATTCTTTCAATGTCAATGAGTTGAAATCCTCATTAAGTCCCAGGGCCCACAAAAGGATCCTTAAGAAACATGGGTCTTATACTACCCTCCTGGTCTGAATATCTTTTCCTCCTTCTCCTACTTGTTTGCTCTCTTTTGTGTTGCTCTACTGGAATAGGACTTGATTAAATAACGAGTTTGATCACCAAAGGACACTAGGCTGGGGCGGGGTCGCTGAGGGTTGTGGGGGAGGATGTGCAAATCCAATCCAGTGTTCAATACCAGGTCATTTATTCCAAACTGTGTTGTCCCAGAAAAGTGCATAACGGGAGCAAAGGCATTTGTCATTAAGCTCCTTCCATCTTTGGTTGACTAGGCCAAGAATTCCTCCTGATGAGCTCCCTGCCCGATCTGCAAGTGAGGGTCAGCATTTCAGGGCTTCTCTGGAATTACCTGTGTTTGTGTCAGTCCTAAGGAAGCTGCCAGTTCAGCTCTCTCGGGAAGGGCCAGGTACTGAGTCTGCTGAAAGCGATGGTTTAAAGCCTGGAGCTGCAGGCTGGAGTAAATGGTCCGAGGCTTCCGAATCTTTTTCCCTTTGCCATTGAACCTGATTTCCCCGTTTTCAATCACTGTGGTTTTTTGTTGATCTGCAAGCAAAGGATACAGAGGAGTGATCACCCGTGAGGCTACTGCTGCAGTCTCCCCGAGCTTGGCCTGGCCTGTGCCGAGACTCATCAAAGCCATGAATAGTTTCCTCGAAGCGTCCCCAAGCCATCCTGACCTCTCCGTGTTCCCAGTGCCCGGGTAATCCCGGCGGCTGCAAAAGCTACTTTCAGACCCTGACTCTGGCTCTAATAATGTGCGGTGGTTGGGTGAAGGGAGCGCCCTGGGCCGAGGGGCAAACAACCTAGCTCCGCCGCAGCGGAGGCGGCGCCGGCCGCTCTCCGGGGTGCGCGGCGCCGCGGGGCGGCTGCTCTCTGCGCCGAGGAGCAGGGCCCCCTCCGTCTGGCTTTACAGTGCCTTCAGGTGTGCTTGAGCCACCCTAGTGATTTTGCGGCCAGTTGGCTGGATGTCACTAGCTCGAAGCCGGGTGCATCAAGATACCTCGGTGTGTTAGAAAATGAGTCTGCCGAGAGGGACCAAAACCCAAACAAAACACTGCCAGGGGCTCAGATCAGCACCGGAGCGGGTTGAGCCTCACGCGGCAACTTTGTCCCCCACGAGTGCTGAGCCCTGGGCTGCACTTCCAGGAACAAAGGAGTAGCCAGCAGCTATCAAAAACCCAAGGGAGGGGGGCCCCGTAAGGGGTGGGGGTGGGAGACATCTCAAAGTCCGCGGGAGAGAGCCCAATTGTCACCAGTTTAACCAGAGCCGGAGGCCATGCCAGCTTCCCCCCGGGTCACCGAAGCGCACCGGGCGCCCCACGCAAAGTAGGCCACCGGCTGCCCAGATTAGGTGGGATAGCAAAACACGCTCCCCAATTCTAGCCCAGAAATGTCCCCGGTCCTGCCAAACGTGGGTCAAAACCCGGAGAGGAGGAGAAAGGCAAAAGGGCGCACAGACCCTGCGGGCTGGAGAGCGCGGTGCGGGCCACTTATTCGAGCGAAGCCTGCGCCGACTCGGAGGCGCGGCCCGAGCGACGCGCCGGAGACGAGGGAACGAGGCGGGTCGAGCCGCAGGGAAGCCTAGGGTCCGGGGCGGCGCGAAGGGGCCCGGCCCGGCGAGGCCGGCAGGCAGGCGCCAGGCAAGCGGGCGCGCACCAGGCCTGGCCGGGGGCGCGCCGGGCCGCCTGGGGGAGGGGGCCGGCGGAGGCCCGGGCATTGAGGAAGTGAGCGGGGCGGGCGGGGTGGGGGGCAGCCGGGAGGCGGGAGAAGCGAGCTGCCCCAGCGGCCTCTCACCTGTGTCGTCCCCTCGCGTCTGGGCGGCCGCGCTGCTGTTGTGGTAGGACTGGAGGTAAGGGCTGTGCTGCGAGTGGCTCATGTAGGGGTAGGCGGCGAGCGAGCGGTGGTTGTAGGAGTTGCCGCCGCCCGACGCGTAGGGCGAGCCGTGGTGGTGGTGCTGGTGGTGGTGGTGGTGCGAGCCGGCCGCCGCCGCCGCCGCCGCCGCCGAGTGCAGGCAGTGCAGAGGGTAGTGCGCGCCTGCCATGGCCGGGGAGCTCTGCTGAGAGTGCGGCGGCGGCGGCGGCGGCGGCGGCGGCGGTTGCTGTTGCTGCTGCTGCTGCTGCTGTTGTTGCTGCTGCTGCTGTTGCCCGAACTCCATGAAGGCGGATTTGGACGAGTCCTGGCCTTCCAAGCCGTCAGCCATCGTAGTCATGGTCATCATCAAAACTTTGGGGGCTGGAGAAAGCCTTCTCCCGGGTTTCCTCCACCCTCCCCCACTTGGCTCGCGCCGCTCTCCCCTCTGCAGCCACCTTAGCTCTTAGGATCCTTGCAAAAAAAAAAAAAAAAAAATTAAAAAAAATTTTTAAAAAGAGAGGGGGCGGAGGTGGTTCTCCCTCTCCCTCGCTCTTCTCTAATATATATATTTTTAATATAAAGAGATATAGTGAGCGGGGCCTTGTTAACTCAAAGGGAGGAGGAAGGGGGAGGGATGGGAGAGGAGAGGGGGGAGGGGGGACTCTGCTCTCCCCCCCTTCTTTTCCCCCCTTGGATTTTTTGGGGGCTGGTGCAGTTTAAGGCAGAGATTTTAAGGTGGATTCTGCGAAAGTTGCGCGTCTGCTTTCAGACTTGATGCAGACGCCACGAGTCGAATGGTTTGTCTCCAAAGGGCAGCGCCTCCCCATTGGTCAGTCGCCCCCTGACGTCACAGGCGCACGGCTTCCACTGGTGTGTGCGCCGCTCGCCGAGTTCTTCGCCTACCTTCGGCAACTCCAATCCCTGCCCCGAGCTGCAGCCGGGGGCCGCGCGGCTCCGCGCACGGGGCCTCCGAGGAGGGAGTTGCCTCGGAGGAGGGAGTTGCCTCCGCCCGGCCGGTCGCCGACGCCTCCCGCCGCAGCTCGCACCCCCAAACCCGGAGCCTCAGTTCTCAATACCGCAGCCTTGGAACTGCCTGGCAGAGGGCTGCTCTCTCGCAGTCCCTTCGCACCCTAGCAGGCTGCCTGTGTTCCGAAGCAGTGCCCTCTGCATTTAAAGCAGGGGTCCCTCCCTTGACCTACCCCCCCCGCCCCCAGTCCCCCTGCAGTCCCGCGGGAGCGCCCTGTCACCGTGGATTTTTCTAGACGTACTTTATTGAAACCACAAAGGAAAGAAAAACCTCACACCTGGTACCGACCCCATGGGTGGGGTGGGATGAGGGGGTAAAGAAGAAGAAAAATTAAACCCTGTTCTGGTGAGGTTCTTGCTGTTTCAGGCTGTATTTCCTATATAGTGAACAAACAAGGGGGATAAATCCTTTTTTCCCCCTCAGAACGCAGCAGCTTCTTCTGAAAGCACGTCGTTGGAGGACTGACAGTAATGCATTTTTTCCTATTGAAAACAGAAGCTACTGTAATGCTTTCAAATATATGCAAATGATACATGCGGTTAGTGGTTTGGCAAATCTTGATTACAATATAAACTACCCAAGTAAAAGTGCCTTCGTCCTAAATTTGTCTCTCGATTACAATTCCAATTGATTTTATTTTATTGTCAACATTGTTAATGATAAAAATAGAGTCGTTTTACAGTTATTTTTACTTTCTGGAAGGAGGCAATTAGAGTTCTAATCAGGAATACACAAAAATCTCCCATGATTAACTGCAGTACTTTGTTCAAATTGCTGCTATAAAATTCAGAACAATTTGCCTGTAATGATTATGGACTGGGTTTATTTTGGGAGGTGGAATAAAAGTGGATATAGCATAAATTATCCTCTAATTATACACCAGTGTCGCCTCAATTATCCTCTTATCAAAATGGTTGTCTAACTGCCGCATTTAGTTTCAATTCTCTCCTTTTTTTCTATAAAAAGAACTTCATACCTTGTTATTATTAATCCATTTATTATTTGCAAGGGGATTTATACCCGCACATCCAGGTGGTAGAACCACTTCTCTTTCAAAGATGGACTGGGGAAAGACATTAAGTTCGGAGCAGCCCAGGGCTGCGGATCTAGCCTCTCTCCCTCTAGTCTCCAGACTGAGCAGAGTCCGAAGAGCCCCAGCATGCCGCTCAGGCCCGGCCACCAGGTAGGAGAGCTGGACTGGGGATCGGGCGCCGAGGAGGGCAGCCTGGGTGGTGCCTGGGTCAGGGTCCTGGGACCTCGGGGAGACTCCGGAGTCGGCACTGCCAGTGGACCGAGACTGGGTGGGCAAGGCATGCAGACCCCGATGGGCTCGGCGCCAACTTTTAGTCTGCGAATAGATCCAAGCCCCAAGCCTTTGGCCACACCAAGAAACATACAATCTAACAACTCCGGGCCAACGTGTCTAGAGGTTGTGGGGACATTGTAGGTCTGCCTTTGGGAAAACTACGCGAGCCTTCTTCTTTGCACCTTTCTCGCTTGAACTCCATAGGATGGGTGACCCAAGGGTCCTGAGAAATGAAGAATTTCGTGGTGCCATTCGTCCGGTAACTTCAGAAAAGGTGACTGCAGACCCGCAGCTCCAACTCATTGCGCAGACCGATAGCGGCTTATGCTAATTGATTTTCCCAGCTCCCAGCCCCGGGTCTCAAGGCAGGGCTAGACTAGTTTGTCTTTTTCTTCTTCTTTCTTTCTCTCCTTCCTTCCTCCATCTTATCAGATGACCTGAAACTGGCTGCCTGAGAGTTTTCCAAGGTTCTCAGGGCAGCAGCGTTTAGTCGCCTCTCCCCCTCCCTTTCCTAGCCTGCCGCGCTTAACTTTTGGAGTCCTGGGAGCCGGTTCAGTAACTCTGAATTCATTTTTAAGTGGCCTGCCTTGTTCCCCTCCTTTTAACAAGAGGTTCTCTTTAACACGCGAACCCGTAACCCGATCCACGCGTTTACAAATCGGCAATGAATTAAAACAACAACAAAAAAGCTCCAAGGAGAATGAAAGGTGGGCTGGGTGAGGGGGAGAAGTGTGTAGGGTGTGCATCTGTGGGGGACTGCGGTGGAGAAGGGAAAGTCAAAGAAAGAGAAGGTCTTCTCCTCCCTCCCCTGGTGTGAGCACGGTGCACCCGGGCTGTGCGCCGAGCTTGTTTGTAAGGTCCTCAAAGCCAGCAGGTAGACGTGGCAGTTTTATTGCTTTATACCCTGCAGCTTGCTGTTAACACGGTGAAGGCCCCCCCCACCGGCCCCCGCCCCCGTGCATGTGTGTTTCTTTCTGTTCGCAGGTGCTCTGCCTTCCTCGCTGGCTTCCCCCTGACTCTGGCGGCACCCGGAGCCGGGCGGGTTGTGGCCGGCCGGTCAAGGTCCCCTCACTGGGCACCAGATCCAGAGCATAGCAGCCTTTATTGGCAAAGGATTTCTTCTTCTTTTTCTTTTTTTCCTGTTTGCTTAATACCCAAGAAAGCACGGAGGGCTGGAAATGTTTGAGTAGCTGCTACAGGGCTCTTATCCCTCACCCATTAGAGGATAAAATCTCACCCCTGTGTCCCAGAGGAGCAAGTGTGCAACGGCATCGAGGTGGCAGTTTTTGCATAAAGACCTACTGAGCGACCCAGAGTGGGCTCAGACAGCTGCGGGCTGGGGAGCGGAACCAACGATGAGGGAACCAACCCTGCATCACTGAGGTCTCTAAGTGTGCTTGCAGGGTAGAATCCGAACTGCAAACTTGAGCACTGGGCTTTCCAGCGGGTCCTGGGAAGAGCTAGTGTGGCCCGCGTGCCAAGGTGGCCCGCGGAGGGGCTGCCTGCCACGTGTAGTCTCGGTGTGAGGAGTTCGGGGCTCAGTGGCTGGCTGCAGGCTGCCCGCCTTCTCTTCTCTCCAGATAAACCAGGCTAAATCCTTCGCCCAGGGTCTTGAGCGGCAGTAGCGCGCTAAGGCTTGTCACCCCCGGTTTGTTCCTGTCCAGCCGGCACCTCCAGCCCATCCTCAAGAGTCAAGAACTCCCAGATCCCTTATGGCTTCCAAGCGAAGGTGCCCACTTCAGGGACTCTAGGCTCCTGCGCCCTGCTGGCCACCAGCCGGGTCCTGGCTCTGACCTCTTTGTCTTGCCGGTGGTGGAACCGAGCCAGCCCTGGGGGAGTGGTGGGAGGAGGAGCACAGGTGAGGCCTAAGAAGTCTTTATCATTCAAAATAGAAGTAAAGCCAGCGACGTGGAGACCTTTAGGGCCTATAGGAGGTGAGGGTCCCATTCACTAAAACGTTTAAAGAGGGAGGGTTGGAGGCCTAAGATGCCTTTTGCTTTTTAAGACATCGAGGTGTTGGGGCTTGTATTCCGGCTGTCAGTGTTATTTAGAGAGAAATACCAACTGATTGCCAGCACAGGACCCTGTGTGGGGGTCAGCGTGCCCAAGGCCACCGTGGGAGGAGGCTGCTCTTCGGGTGGGAAAGTGCCCTGCTGTTCTATCGATGGACCAGTGTTTGAGCAGCACATGGGTCAAGGTGTGGGTTGGGTACCAGTGGAGGGTTTGCAGCCTCTTCAGGCTGTAGAAGTACATTCAAGCCAGGCAGGGCCTGACTGGTTTTGGTTGCTAAGTTGGGCTCAGTTATCACGTTAATTCTAAAGAAATTAGACCTGGATAAATAGCCTTTGAATTCAGAGAAATAACTTGGTATTGATTTACATGGCCATGCTAAGAACCCCCTTCTCAACGGGAGACATTAGTAGGGGGAAAAAACAATTCTCGCTAGTCTTTTCCCCATTCAATGTGAAATTTTGTTTGTGTACATGTGTAGGAAAAGAGTGTTTCATATCCTGCAAACCCAGGCACCTTTCCCCCCCTCTCCTAACACATACACCCGGGAAAGCTTGAGGGGAGAACATGAGAGCTGCCCTTTTCCAAACTTCTTGGCCCAGGCCAGTGATGGTATCTTCAGGAGGAGTCAAAAGTATCAGACTAGTCAAGAAAGCACTGATTATTGTGGCATTGTTTTCTCTAGGGATAAAACTATAATGCCTATAATGCCGTGTTAGCACCCTCAGCTCCCAGGCTTCCCCCAAAAGCAACTAGAAAGTGGTCCCTGTTTACACCTTCCACAGAAGGAGGCTCACTGAAGTCTGGGGACAACATCTCTCTCATCTGTCCAGTCCTGGGCCTGAGAACAGTTAGCTAGAAGACCACAGCACGGATGGCAAGGACCGGTGACACCTACTGGGGGCTTCACAGACTTTTTCTAGACTGTCCAGTTTGGAGACTATCAACTAAGGATGTCTTAACTTGGAGGCTCCTCTTCCAGATCTTTTTGAACCTGGTTTTCAAATTCAACTCCAGGTTTCAAATCCGACTCCAGGTTTTCAAATTCGACACCTTCTGCCTCTCCCTGACCACATTTCCAGGCTAAGTGATCATCCAAAGTTTTCTTAACACAGAGAGTCAATATGCTGGGCCTAGTATGGATGGGGGGTTGGGGGGGCGGACAATACTTACTTCTGTCTTCCTCAATTTGAAGATTGTATTCGGTCTTTCTCCCTCCTCCTTCCCTTTCTTCCTCTCTTTTATCAAGCCTAGGACCATCTCTCATACACAAATACTCTTCTTTCTCTCAGTCCAAGGAAAAAAGAACTCAACAATGTTTAAGCACTTAATAGATTAAAATTAGATGCTGTTTGTGCTGTAAGTTGCTGTTTGTAATCTGTTGATAAACCAAAGCAGAGCCCCTCATATTTGCCTTGCCAAGAATTGCAGCTGGGGAAGTGGGAAGGCAGAGATGTTAGAAGTCAGCTTCATTCAAGGCAGTCTTTGGAAACCAGGACCCCTGACCATTGGAGGATAATGCTGCCCTGAGTGAGTGGCAGGGAACAAGCATCAACAGGAAATGGCAGACTATTTTTAGGCATAATAAGGAGTTAATATAGCTGGCCAAGCGTCTTCCTAAATGCCTTGAAGCACCCTCTGTTTTAATTCCTGCATCCCTTCATCAGCAGTAACAATAACAAAGTCACAGTAGATGCCTCAACATTAAGGGAGAACCAGGCTTGGGACAACTTCTCAGAAAACCTGGGATGGGAACTTCTGGCTATCATGTGAGTTCTTAGATGATTCTCTACTTACAACAGAAAAAGAAAAACCATTTTCTTTAGAGAGTTGTTCTGTACCTGACTACCCTTCAGTTGTCAATGCTCTGGTGAGTTTCATGCTCATGCCAATACATATTCCCTTTATTTTCTAACATCCCAATAAAAGGAAAGGTAACTTATTAGATTTTTAGCAAAACTTTCCTTAGAGGACAACTAGTTTGAGAGCCCTTAGAAGTGAAGGTTATTAAATTCACTCCCCTAACTCTGCCTTTTCTCTTTTGTTCAAAATAAAATCCTTTTTACATAAATCTCAGAAAAAGAAAGCCTCCCCCCTCATCCCATCCAGGAGAATGAAATAGTGTTTTTCAGTAGTTTTCACTGGTTTTGTACAGAGAGCAAAAATGCTCCCTCCCTCTGCGTCAAGGGAGCCCCTTCCCTTGGAGCTCATTGCCTTTGCTGCTTTACACACTGACTTTTGTCCATGTGGACACACGTTTGGGTTCATATTTAGGTTCATCATCTTTCTTCCCACAGGCTTTGTGGAGGGGGAAAGCAAAGAGAGTGGCAAAGCAGAAGCTGTAGAAAGAAAGGGACTTCGAGAAGGAAAACAAGAGCAGGAGAATGAGTGTGAGTCTGCTTCATTTTGAGAGTACCTCTCATCAGCTTTTCTTCCCCATCCTGTTCATTGGCGATCACTGTCCCACAATGTTAGTTGTTCAGCAAATAAAACTAAGGCTGATGGAAACAGCCCCGTCTGGGGAGAGGTGGGGGGATGGCAGAACAGCAAACCTGCTGTCCCACCTACGCCTTTTCTCTACCTCTTTCTCCCCTCTGCCCCTGCCCCTTAGCCTGCTTTTCCTTCAGACATCTAGGGCCAAGCTGGAGCTGGAGGACACTTTCAAAAGTTACAGCAGCGGTTACCCTCCCTGGAGGAACGAGTCATTTTAAGAAGGAGGCTCTGGAGGCTCAAAGGTGTTGGGCCCAAGAGTTTAAAAGCCAGTCTAGCCTTTCCGGATATCAGCACAGCCAACAGACAGGCGGGCTTCCAGGGCTCTCCTTCAGGCTGGGTTGAAAGAAGGGCCGGGGGAGGACAGGAGCCCCAGAGTGGGCAGAAGCAGAGGGCAACAGGACCGCTTGCATCGGCAGCTGGCTCCCACGCGCCGCTGTCTGCGGGGGAACGTGGCGCGTGGGGCCGGATAATGGAATTCAGGAGGCAGAGATCCTCCCCGAGCCAGCCACTGTCTTGTACAGATTTGTAGAGAAAGCCTCACTGTAATTAAAACCGTACAGTCAGATTAATTCAATGTGTTGCTCGGCAGCGTTTTTAATAGTAAAAATCCGCTTTAAAATTGAATTAGGGTCGAAGAAAATTTCTGCGAGACTCGCCGGATTTGCCAGCTTTCATTGAAGCCAGCCCGAGTTGGACTTGACGGTGGCTGCACAGTGTCGCCCCCACCCCCTTCCGTGCCCCTAGACAAGGGTGGGGGAAGGAGGCGGAGATAGGGATGGGGACGCGGATCCACCTGGGGCCCCGTTTGGGCCAGAGGCTGGGCGGCCAGAGCCAGGCCCAGACAGAGCGCAGGGCCTGCGATTATTACCCTTCTGATCCCCCCCCCCCCCCGCCCCGGTTCGAGGCAATGAAGATTTTTGACACCCAGGACTCCCCCTTCCCTCCCAAAGTTCACGGCTCAGATAGAGTTTGGGGAAAGAAAGCCCTAACTGTATCTTGAAGCAATTTCCCACTGTGTGTTCTCCGTGTGGGGAGGTTGGAGCCCTCTCTGTTTGGACGCTCCGGTGACAGACAGGAGAAAGCTGTGGTTCTCTCCACCCCACCCTCTTTCTCTTCTTGAAAGCCTTCCAAAAATTAAGAGTAATGTTTCAAGCGCTCTGTCAAAATGTCTCCCAAGCTTTGATTTGGCTAACCGCCCCCCCTTACCCTTCCTCCTCACCTCCTACCCTTTGCATCTCTGGTGGTGGTGAAATACGCGTTGGTATTATTATGTTTTTACCGGTTAAGGTTAGACACCTTAGAGCTGAAAGCTTGTCCCAAAGTTCCTGGAAGAGGTGGCGGCCGAATGCTAGACAGAGGCTCTCGCTTGAGACCGGCTGGCAAGGCAGGGGGAGCTGGTCCTGGCTCTTTCCCAAGGCCAAACGGGTTTTCAGGGCCCAGAAACAGTCCCAGGCTGCCCGCCCCCTACCCACGCACCCGGCCCTTGCAGTGGCCTCCTTGGCTGCTGAATACGCGCGCGCGCGCGCACGCAAACCCCCCCACACACAGCCAGGGACAAAAATTCCCTCAGTTAGTCACATCATCAGGCCTGGGAAAACAAAAACCGCTGTGGGTCCCTGCTCCTCCAGCAACATGCGCAGACGCTTTAATTGCCGCCAATTGTCACTCTGTCCCCTTTTCATTTTCTCGCTCCTTCATTTATTTTTAGTACACTTCAAATGCCTACACACTTTTCCCTAGTAAGGAGAGCGGGGAGCAATTATTGCCTTTGCCTTCAGGGCCTGTTTTGCCAATCACTGAATGAGGATGGAGTAAACAGGGCGAAAAGCTTGGCGCGTTATTGGTCTTGCTCATTTCAGGTGGAGGACGGTAAATAACACTCCCTACCGCGCTACCCCCCTCTGGTTTCGCCGACCCCAATTATATGAAAGAAAGGAGATGCGTCCCCTTCCACCTACCACCACCGCCTTTTCCTCCCATCACACCCCACCCCGTGGGCGCCAAGTTCTACTCGAGCCCAGCAAATACCGCCAGAATTGGCCGGATCCTCAGAGAGTAGTTAAGAAAAGGGAATCCCTCAAGGGCCCAGCTCTTAATTCTGTGCGGAATAGAAAGACGCAACGTGCGCCAGCTCCTTCCCCGCCCCCAGGCGGGAAAACAGGGTCCTTTTTCTCTGAGGGCTACCTGGAAGTTAAACGCCGCCAGGTAGGTGCTAGAGAGCCTTGGGGGAGGCGTAGGGGAGTCCTCCGTCCAAGACAGCTTTGAGATTGCTTTGGAACAGTTATGGACAGTTCTTTAGGACGGCTATCGATCAACATTGCTGCTGTTCTAAATATTAGTCAGGACTTCTTAAAGGAGGACTTGGACGTTCGAGATGAAGTCCTGTCTGCAGTGCTGCTTTGGGGCCCTTCTGCACCCTCTCCTCTCCTGTTCAACTTCACCGGACGGGCGCAGCGGCCCCGGGTGGAGAGGGAGGCAGGTGTCTGCAGCAGCAGCTGAAGGCGGCGTCCGGCGTCCTGCAGATGGATCCGAAACAAATCAGTGCGGGATTAACTTGTCTGACTGCTGAATTGTCTCCAACTGCCAAAGCTGCTGGGCCGCGCCTGCCGGGGCGGGTTCGGGTTACTCGCGTGTCTTGGGCGCGCGGTCTCTCCTCTGTCCCGGCCCACTGGCGGGGCGGCCTGGGACCTGTCCGGCGCCTGGGCCGGCTGGCAGGACGCTTTAAAGAAACGCAGCGAGTATGAACTGTTCCATTCTCTCACACACACCCTTTCTATTTCTTTTTTTATGAAAACATTTACAAGGTACCTAATTTCAGATGGTGGAAGTAAATTTCATGCTAGGATATATTTTACAAAACATGTAATCTTTTAGGACCGGAAGATGTTTAATTAAAACCACACTTTGACAAGTTGCGTTTCAAAACGGAGTCACACCAGCGCAGAAGGCTAATTCATATTCAAGACGCAGCCTGTAATCCAGGTTGTTTGAAAATGCCAGCCCTGGATAGGCGTGCTTGCCCTGTTCTCCTGCAGACTGGCTTGGGTTAGCTGTCTAGTCTTTGGAAGACAGAAGAAAGCTTCCTGCAGCATCTTTAATGTCCTTAGAGTAACACCTAAGGCATGGTCAGAGGGTCCCAGGCACCAGAGTTAAATCGGGAGAGCAGGTAGAGACAGACGTTGAGACAGGGTTCCTGGAAAACTTGGAGCAGGACTGGGAGTCCCTCCCTGCCCTGCTCCCTGGCTGACCTGCACTAGACAAAAAGGAATCTTCCCCCATCCCTTTAACCAGGAGGAGACCCAAAACAGGAAGGAGAAGGTTTCTCTGCCCCAGCTCACTTATGGGCATAGCTCTCCTCCGAGAGGAGGAGGTAGCATTGGTTTCCAGAAGCCTTCGTGCCATCAACTGCATTTTTGTAGTTGTCCTCAATATCTTCCCTTTTACCCGCCTTTGCCTTTGCTATTTCCCTATAACTTGACAAGTCCTCACTTAAGAGGGGAACAACTCCATATGAGAAAGAACATGCTCCCAGCTCAGCTGCTTTACCAACAAGCCTACTGACACCTGCTGGGATGGGCAGGCGCCAGGAAGTACCCCAAGGTCAGCACATGGGAGACAAAGAGACTGCGGGACAGTCTGGTTTAAAGCTGAGAACAGCAGCTCCAGAGGCTGAGGCTATGGCAGAGGCTGGGTTCAGGTCACTGTCCTGTCTGCACCTCAGTCTTTCCCATCTGACTCCCAGTCTGCTGGTCTTCTCCCAAAGATGACAGTGAGTTCTCATCAAAGTTCTGGGACATGAGTTTGAGAATTATGTTGGTTCAGTTTTATCCAAAACCTCCTTCACTTTTCACAGCCACTCCCAAGATAGGGATTTTGCTTCAACTGTGGGCAGTGAAAATTATTGATTGGATAATGGACTTTCCCCCCCCAGGTTTATATTTTCTTTCAAATACACCATTATTTTCCTAAAGCACAAAGTTAAGTCAGCTTAAGAGAAACCCTCAAAGCTAGTGTTCAAAAGTATTTTATACAACATGGCTATCTCATCTTGAAGCCTGTTTTTATTGGGGCAGTTTAGGAGAAAGCTTAATTTCTGCAAAGCAAAATTGTGATAACATTTTTTTGCTCTATTCAGAGGGTATCAACCAGCACTTCTGAAGGTTCAGTGGGTATCTCCTTCACAAATAGACATGGATGTTGGCACTAAATGCTTAACAGTATGTCAACTTAATGCTTATTGATTAGATACTACTGATCTTAGATGAGCAGATAAGACCTTGTAGTCACTCTTTAGTGGCTTGCACCTCGGAGGGCTGGGATGGAAATCTGGTTCACATCCTCAAGAACAAAAAAGAGTCTACGTTATAGTGGAAGGGCCTAGAGGGTGAGAAAGGTGGAAGAAGAGGCAAACAGAGGCACTGCTGGGATGGTTTTAAGTATGTGATTGTCTGAAACAAGTACTAAAAAGTATGTACCTGACCAAATGCATTTGAAGCTTAATCCTACACTGGAGACTTGTGAATTACACAAAAGGGGAGAGGAACTGCAAATAATAATCCCCACCTGTTTTATTTCAGTGATAGGAACAAGCAGTTTTCCTGTCATGGACAGAAGCACTCTTGGGATGCTGAAGGCCCATTTGTGGGCAGTAATTCTGGCAAGGCTGTATGGTGGGAAGAGGACAGGGTGGTTGGTAACTGTCAGGACAGTGCTGCGAGGGCAGGCAGCAGCGCTGGGTGCACAGACCGGGCACTGCTAGGTAATGTTTCCCAGCTGGCCCACCCCTTCTGCAGCCCCAGAGAATCAACCTCATCCCTTCCAGCCTCAGAGCTTGGGTGGAGGTGGGAGAGGCCCAGACAGGCTGGAGATTCATGTCACGTTTCTACCTTTCTAGTTCCTTCTGCCCTAATTAGCCCCATTTCACAGATGTGGACGCGCTTACCCACGCATTTCACCACACAGACCGCTTCCGAGAAAGTCTGAGAAAAGGAGAGGCTTGGAGCCACAGGTGTTCTAGAGCCCCAGGGACGATGGTTTAAGGATAGGGGTGGAGAAGGAGGCCAGTTGGGGGTGGTTTTCTCAAACCAGGCTTGTACATGTAATACTTCTGCTTCTGAGGCTCATTTGATCAATGAGCTAGGAGTGATTTTACAGCGACAGGTCAGGCTGGGCAGATAAAATACTGACACAAATCTCAGGGCTCTGAAGGCATCAGTCCCCAGGATTCCTTGACTTCCCGCTAGTGCTCTTTGAACATACTCTTTTTTTTTTCCCTTAAATTGTGAATACTTTAACCCTTGCTTGTAGTAAATGTATGTGCAGTTATAAAAATGTCTTATTTTCCACAGAAATCTAGCGTGCCACGGCGAGAATCAATACTAAAACACTCCTTTTATTTTTAAAGTGGGTTTTAAAGGCCTATTGTGGGGGGACCATGATGTCAGTGTGACCCGGACACGCAGTAAGAGCAGGATCCTATTGGCCGCGGGCGGGGGCTCCGCCATAGTTGGCTCACGTGTGCACCTTATCATGCAAATCCAAAGACTGGGGCATGCGCACTGCTTCCCTGGTGGGGGGGCGGTACCCGCCTACAGCTTGTAGTTGGGACCAGGACTTCCAGATGCGCAATAATTAGGTTTCCTCATTAAACAAAGGTTTCCCCATCATTCCCCTCCTCCCACCGTTCTCAGCCGCAGAGCTCTTTACAAACCAAGCTGATTACTCGTCATCCGCCCCCGTCTCCCCCAGCACCCATCTCGTCCCTGCTAATCCTAACTTCGGTCTGCTTCTTAGGATCTCCGCATTTTAGGATCCTTCACACCTTTACATACCTTTCCTTTTTTTTTTTTTTTGCCTTGCTCTAAAGGATATTAAATGGAGTCTCTCTTCATCTTAGATCCGTTTCCTCATTTCTACCTCCCAATGAGATTAAAAAAAAAAATTCCCTAGCGATCGCTCTAAGAGGAAGAAAGGGTCAACACCGCTACTCCCCATTCCTTTGGACCCCCTGCCCCTCCCACCACGCTCCCGCTCCTGAGCCTTGGGGGTTTCAGTCCAAAGCTCAAAAGTGTGGATGGCCCTGGAACTGGGCAAGCGCTAGAGCCGGTTACCAGTCAAGCCCGACCGTCCACTCTCAGGCATCAGGCCGCTATGAAGAACCAAGGCCAGCATCTGCAAGCACGCCTGGATGTGTGGGGTGCTGCTCTTCGGCTCTAAGCCTCCACCTTGCTGGAGAAGTGCACGACTCGGGGATCTCCCCCAGGGTGTCCTCTGGACCTCTCCAGGACAGGGACCCCAGGGATCTATCTCCTTAGAGCAGAATGCCCTTTTCTGGAAAGACATCGCAGTAGGCGAGAGATAGCCACCATTAAGTTCAAAGCCTCCTGCGGGACGGTTTCGTGGCTCTGCTGGGAGCTGGGGCTGACCCGCGTGCCGCGTCGCGGCGAGGACCGCGCCCACACGCGCTCTCGGTGTCGCAGTCAGCTCACTCTCCCTGGTAGAAACAGGTATCGCTCCTCTGGCTTTCAATTACTCTCAGCTTACCTGCAGGGCGAACGGATTTGTATTTTTCCACCAAAAAACCTCCTGCCCTGGATTCCCCCAGGTTCCCCCTACCTCCTCATCCGACCTTAACCATAGAAGGGGAGATAAGGGTTTGATTCTCTGATATGACACGAATAATAGTTGCATCATGTAACTTCCTACATCTTGGCTTTAATTTGCAGTGAACCAAACAAAGATATCTGCAATTTAAAAATAAGCACTCGATTTAATAAATGGGAACATTGTGCAGAGAAGACTATGTCCTCCCCCCACCCACCCCCCCAAACCCCTTCAGAAGACGTTATTAGCTCTGACAGCATGCCGCTCAGGTTTGTGGAGAGGATTTTGTAAAGGGATGACAGACAGGAAGGCCAGCAATCATGGGCTCCTTGGGCTGAGGCTTTTTTTTTTTCCTTCTTTCCTTTTCTTTTTTTTTTTTTTTTTTTATCAGAATGTTCTGTTCGATGCCATTTATCCTTGATGATAGAAAATTGCGCTGTTGCCAGGACGCTGCCGCCGCCGCTGAAATAGAGGGCAGGAGCCACATTTCCATTTTCCGGCTTGAAAGCTATTCAAATGAATTTGCAGAGAGGGGGGAACGTCTAGCGATAAACAAATGAGAATAAATCGAGTTCCCCTTTCCATTCTTTTCTTTAAATGGGTAGCTCTTCATTTCCGATATACAGATTTTTGTTCATCAGTGTTTGGGAATACCTGGGAGATAGTGTAAGCCAACGTACCATTTATTTTGATGCTCTTAAAGTGACTAACCACATAAACATTTAAAAAGAATGTATGTCTAAATATATATAAAATATAAGAATTATATATACATAGATCCCGTACATATATATACCTTCACACAATTCCAAACTACAATGGAGGATAAACTTTTAGCAGAGTTCCAACTGAAGATAATTTACAGGCAATGCTGGCTGGCAATAGGGGTTATGGACTTCTTACTAGTTTGTATATATGTGTAGTTAGATGGAGTCGTTTTTTAAAAGCCCTCTCCCTGTGTTATATATTTTAGGACACTGTAGTTTAATTACCCTGATTTAAATACCCTCCCTGCTCCCCAATAGATAAAAGTCACCCTCTTTCTTTCAAGTTAATTTTCCAAATCTACCTTTAAAATCTTGTTTCTAAGTTGACAAATACAAGTCTAAAGAGTTAGTGCACACATATTCTTTAAAGAATATGAAACAGAGGTACACTGAAGCCTTGTGCTTCCCTTCCTAAAAATTTACATTCTTTACTAGATTAAAAAGATCATATATTAATAGGAACTTAAGGGATCACCCCCAAAACATAGCATTTAAAAAATGAAAACTTAAGTCCAAACCACTCGAATATATATAAAAACACTAGCAATGCCCTGACAGAAACCATAAAGCTTGTATAGCTCCCACTATATTTTAACAATTGAATAACTTTTTATTGAATTCTCTCATTTTTTCCCCCCAAAGTCAGATACTGGCAGTTAAAAAATTCTCTGTAATATAAAGGCTTTTAAAATACAGCCACGAATTGTATATGAGTTTTTACTTTAAACTTGTAAAAAAAAAAACAACCCTACCAGGCAATATTAAAACAACACTTTTTAACTGAGTCGTGAGTCTCCAACTACTCTGCTTTTAGCTACAAGATTGTTTCCGAGTGATAGGTAACCGTTGGCCAAGCCAGGACTGCAGAGAGAATCATAGTGTAAAATCAGAAGAGACGGGCAGAGAGTGAGTTGATACTGATGTTCCGAACTTTTCCGGTTGAATTTTCGAGTTACTCCCCCCAGGCATACTGATTCCTAGTTACGGATTCCGGAACAAACCTTGTTCCAGCTGAAAATGTCCCCATTAACAAATTAGCACGATGAGGAGAAAACAATTAACAACACCGTCAGATGACGCTACAGAAAGCAAAGAAACGGCCTAAGAAGGTCCAATTGGCTTCTGTTGTGGTTAAAACAAAGAGGTGAAGGTAGAGTGTTTAGGCACTGAAAGACATTCCTTTTCCCTTATCCTTGGCCCTGGGAATTGTGTTCCGGACAGAAAGCTCCACTGGCCGGCTGCTTTTCTAGTTGAGACAATTCACAAGGTTCCTCGGTGGGTTCCCCTCCAGGTACCAGCTCGGGGCGGGCAGCGGGAGTCCGGCGCCGCCAGGACGCGCGGGCGACGGCGTGGGCGCTGGGGCGGGGCGGCTGGGCTCCAGCCGAGGGGACCCCCACTCCCTACCCCCCAGGTCCCCGCCCCGCACCCCTTGCCAGGGAAAGAGCCTAGCTCCACGATCCCTGCGGCTCCGCCAGGACGTTACGCAGAAGGAGGTGGAACCTCCGTGGGTGCCAGGGCGGGGTGCGCGCGGGAAGGACCTCCAGTTCCTCAGGGTCGGGTGATGTCGAGACCTCTCTCGGGTCCACCCTGCGGCGTCTTTGCCTAGAGCCACTTCCTGGGCTTTGGCCACGAAGCGTGGACCGGTTTGGAGAGTGGCCTCCAGCCGGGGGCGGGAGGGGGAGGAGGTGGTGCAAGGGCAGAAATGGTCTCCGAGTGCTGTCCTAGAGGATCTGGGAAGAGTGAACGCGACGGAGCCCGAAGGCAAAAGCTGGGCTCAGCTGGGTGAATGGGCTGTCGGTGTGGGGAAGTAACTTCTCGTTGTGTGTAGGTGTCTGTGCGTCAGGGCGGGCAGAGTTGCGGGAAAGTTGAGTGGGGTGGAAGTGGATGAACCAGGAGTGGAGACCGTGGGGGTCACATCCCTGGCTGACAGAGCCTCCGCTCCAACCCCCGCCCTCACCACCGCAAGCCGGTTCTCCCCGAGTCCCTGTAAAACTGCACGTTGAGCTACTCTCTGGCGCGCCCTCTTCTAGGTAATGCAGCTAAAAATCACAGTCAAGTTTGGAGGAGGGGAGCATTTTCTCCCCCTCCAAGTGATGTGTACACTAAGCGTTACAAAACGAAAGCGATTTTTTCCCTTCCCCTTCTGAGACTCCGGGAAGAGGGGACTTGCCTTTTTTCTCAACAAAAAGCACAAGCACTCAGAAACGGTGGAAAGGCTGTTGAGAGGTTCCACCATCCAAGAAATGCCACACGGACGGTGGAAACATAAAAGCTCAACATTTTGATATTTTAAAAGATCTTCCCCTCTTTTAAATCCTCTGCGGAAAAGCTGGTTGTAAGGTGAAAGTGTTTTCGTGTGAAAACACGCGGCAGGATCCCCTTCCTTTTCATGTGTCCTAACAGCTGCAAAACATTCCAAATGAGCTAGAAGGTCATTGTGGAGACTTACTAACATGGCATTCAGTGCTGGCCTCGTCCACTAGCCAAAAGCCTTGCCCCAGAAAAAGAGAAGAGAGAAAGCAATGTGGGTAAAAATACAAAATACTCTAAATTCTGTATTGCCTTTCAAACCCCAAGTAACTTTTCATAGCTAGCCTCTGCCGCTGTTAACCCTCCCCATTCAAACTCGGTTTCTCTGGTGTTCTGAGGCTGCATTTGTACTTATTGCTTAACTCTCCAGAGCTTTGAGATGTGAAATGCAAACAGTAAAGAATCACATTAATCCTGCTTTGATCTCTGAAGGGAGATCACGGCAGAAATCAGGTCACCGCACAGATAGACGCTGCTGTGAAAAGGAGCTCCCTTCCTTTATTTATTTTTTCTTTTTTTTCCAGTTGTTTCTCCACAATATCTCTCGGCTTCAGGACAAGCATTTTGGCAAACTGGGAAATGTCACTATGAACTATGAATAACTTTTTACTTAAAAGCTGGGTTATTAAACTTCTTAGATGGAGCCATTTTTTGTCTTATAGATCCTGTTACTGGAGTTAATGCACTCATCTTGTCTACCTGATTATTTACAAAAATACCTAAGACCGTGTTTCAGATACATGCTCCCAACGCCACCTCCACAGGAGCTTAATTGCCTGGGGGAAAAAAAAAAAAAGTTGTATTTCCTTTGCTTTCTTTACCCTTGAGTCCTGTAGGCATAGAATAATGGCAGTTAATCTGCTTAGATAATTCAAGATTTAAAGATTAGAAGGCCTATACTGACAATTTCAAAATTCAAGTCTGAGTGCTTTGGCTAAGCAAAGCTTAGGAGATGACAGATGTGATAAAAGAACTGCCAAAAACTAGACTTTATTAAAACTAAAAGGTGTGATGTTTTTGTGGCTTTTAAAGAAATTCTTGTTATAATGCTTGCTCAATCCAAATGTGTCCCTAAACAAACATCTACAGGGATATTTTATTTTATGCTACCTGATACTTATGTACACAATACGGTACTTCACTTTGCTTGCATATATACACTCAGATAAATTTTACAGTGCTTTTCAAACCACTTCTCATATATATAAAGAGAGTTAATCAGTTAGTTAGTAGAGTTGAGCTACATACTCAACACAAGTGATGTGTACATAATCATAAACGTTTGTGCTATATACACATCCTTCTTATTTCTCAATTTTCTGTCATATCTTCAACATTATCTTGCAGGAGATTGCTTATGAAGTTATAGCTGCCACCCAGTTTTCTTCAGAACTTGTTGAATGGGAGGAACACATGCAGATATCTGAATTTGTTTGTTTGTTTGTTTGTTTTAAATAAACCCTTTTCTCTTTCCAGTCATTCCTATTATAGTTGATTTTCATTTAACCTCCATGGGTCAGCCTCCATGACAGCCCAAATCACACTGACACTGAGGCTACCCAAATGCTTTGATAAGTAGGACAAAGTACTTTAGACTGCTTTGCATCAAATGTGTCCTTTGAAAGTGATTTTAGACAACTGGCTTGGGAGCACAGCTTGAAAGGAGGACTGAAATGGGAAGAGAGAGTTCAGGAAGGAAGAGAGCAAGGAGAGAAAGTAGACGAAGGAAAAAGAAACCCAGGAGTGATTATTTAAGCAGAGAACTCTTTAGTCGCCGCAGATTGTGTACTGTGAGTTGTTGAGGTTATTTTCAGACTCACTGTCTACTCTCACCTTGGTGGCCTCCCTCTTCCCTGATCCATTCCTCTAAACTCATTCTGCAACTACTAAAACCAGGTTCTAGAAAATTTGTTGTGGAAGCTACCATACTATTTCTTGACAAGATGTTAGAGATATTTTATTGGCTGCAGACACATAAAGATGCTTGCATCAAGCATCCCAGGAATGCTCATTTTGGTGATGTTAGCTGAAAAATATATTGTCACGTTCATATGAGCTGATTTGTACATTTTACTTATGACTTAACCTGCCTCTGTGGCTCACTTTGTAAGCTTACTTTACTTGTATTTTGAAGTTGAAAATACTTTCTGGAAAATCAACAAATGTTGATTACTTGCCAGTCCTTAAAGATGGAAATAAGCATTGTTTCTTAATTATATTTATTTTGCTAAAAATTCTCTCTCTTCAATCTGCTCTTTTCCTTTTTCCCAAATCCTAAGAGCCTAGCATGTCTCATGGGTGTAAAAAGAGAGAATAGACCTCCTTGTCTTTTAAACTAAAGTTTATGCAGTTTGTAGAAAGTAGTAATTTTCTAGAAAATTAGATCATTTTCGGTCACCATGGCTCTACTCTTATATCTTTAACATGGTTCTAAGCAAATCTTGCCCTTTAAAAACCATCAGTTAAAAGCAAAGAAGAAGTATTCAGATTTAAAGTGTTTGGATTTAGAAATCTGACCCTACCCCCACAAGAATAGGAATAAATGATGGAGTCTGCCGTATATGCCCTGTGACAACTCACATGGGTTTCCGTGTGGCATGTCGGAGTAACATGTGGCAGTAGCCGTTCCTGCTTGTTGGAGGCAGCATCATTTTTACTTCCTGATTCTGGGGTTATGATTCACGTGCACAAAAGGACCTTTTAAAGTCACTGATCTTTTTCTAAACAAGGTAGGAATCAAATTCAGCTAGATGTAATAAAGGTATTGATTCAACAGATTTTAAAAACCCACAACACTTGGCGAAGAATGGGGGTCTTTTTCTTATGAAAAACTGTTAGCCTTACTTTTTTAGGAGATTCACCTAAAATTTCCAGGGGCTCTCCACTGCCTGTAGAGGAAAGGCACACTCTGTAGTCTGCCATATCTGAGGAGGCTTCAGAACCTAGGGTAGCCACGGAGGGCTCTGAGTCCGACTGCTGGATAATCTTGAGCCTCAGTCTCCTTTCTGTGTAACTAGAAAAACAATAGAACTGACTTATCTGGCAATGGTAGAATAATGTGAAATGCCTACAAAATGTTTAACAAGGTGCTTTGTGAAAAGTAGGTATGTGAAGAATACTAGTTAATGCTTAACACTGACAGTAATATAAAGCTTAACAAGGCCTTTCGGCTTCTGTGTCTGCATATGGCATCCCTTTATTCCAGAAAGCTCACCCTGGCTAACTGCTCACCTCTCCACCTTAGGTATCATTTGTAATACTGTATATTATTATATTATTTGTAATACTGTAATATGATAACCTATGGTATAGAAAATGTTTACACAAGCTGGGGACCAATAATACCGGGAGTCTTTTCTGATGTTTGAAATTAGGTGTCTGTATTTATGCCTCTGTTTTGTAGATTTTATTGTCATTGCTGCTTTATCTGTCTCCCTAATTAATTAGATTACAAGCTGTGCAAGCACAACATAATATTTATCTTTCTTTCTCAGAGCTCACAACTGAGCCTGATGGACAGTAAATATGCCATATATATATGTGTGTGTGTGTTTAATGAATAAATATTCAGCCTTTTCTTCCTGTTTTTCTTATTTGTAAATGAGTTATAATTGGGTGAATTCTTCTACATTTAGTTTTTCACGTAGTATTCCTCAAGGAGAGTGCTCAAAGGAACATAACTTTTATTCCCATAATTAACTTTATGAAGAATTTACCTGAAACTCTGTAGTGAATTGTCAGCATTTTCAGGACAAAATATCTTCATAAATTTCCCATTTTAACTGACCAACTCCTGGACAAGCTGGGTTACCTGTTGAATCCTTACGCATTTGACCATATGACATGTTCCTTGAATAGTGATATGGATTATCTGTATGAGTGTTAACAATGAGGTTTTAAGTCTCACGATACCCTGGTAAAGTGGGCTCCCAATGAATCCAATTATTTCCTTAGTTTAGAGGACATATGTATAAGAAAAAGTCATTAATAGAGATTGGAGGGATCAGGATCATAAACATCTTCAAAAGACTATCCAGGCTTATTTTACTGATATCTTTGCAACAACTCTTGAAAAGAAATCCAGGGAAACCCTCACTATAGAAGGCTAATCTGATGGAAGAGCAGTATAAACTATGATATATAAGAACACAGAATATTGTAACCTATGATATAGAAAATATTTACACAAGCCAGGGACCAATACTCTGCAGCTGAGCGCTGATAACTGGGTCTGCTTCAATGAGTAGGTCAGAATTCTTTGTAATCATTTCATTAATTGTCAGAAACAGTTATTACTGGAGTGTTTGAAAGCAGTTTGTTTTCTTAAGATTAATCACCCCCTGCAAAGCTTATTTAATTAATTTGTAAACTCTCCTCCACCAAAGGAACAGTTAAGCTGATTCGCCATGTTGGAATTATCAGATATTTTAAAGACACAAGGTCCAAATTAACTAGATTTTCCTGGAATAACAGTAAATACATGGGTTAAATGATAATAATGATGATTCCTGCTGTTCTGCTTAGGTAAACTGCAACTATTGTTTATAATCTTTCTTATACTCCCTCAAAAATAAAATAAGAGTGCAAGATTTAAAAATAAAAAAAGTAATTCCACCCCATTGTGAAAATAATAGATGATGATGAAGGGATGTTAGGCTCTCTAAACTGAAGAACAGAGTAAATGTTTTTATTTGGTTGCAGGTCCAGAGAAGGAGCCTCACAGATGCTGCCAGAAAAGCTTGGGAAAGGTCGTGCAGCTTGTTTTCTTGCACTCCGGCAAGGTACTCTTATGCCATCCGTCCTACTCAAAGGCCAGGGCAGCCCTAACCCCACACTCACACATTCCCATAAGGCATTTCAGTTACCTACCCAAACAAAGGAGATCAGGGAAAGGGGGGAAAATGGAGAGACAGAAATTTGTTTTTTACATCACACATAAAATGATATTGAGTTTTAAAGATGCCATGGAGTTTTAAATCACAAGTAAGGGAAATGGTAAGATTTGCCATGCATGTGGATCCTTCCATTTCTGCCCCTTCTTTTGTGCCACTTCCTATTTATTTATGCTCCACATATTTCCGTGAAGAATTTGCAGTGACTTTAATAACTGACATATAAAAAAACAAATATTTCACTCCTCCCGGTTTCACTCCAGATTCAAGTGATGGAGTTGCTCACAGCAGGCTGACCAAGAAACTTTTGCCAAGAGAACTAGTCATTCACTGACTTTATGATTAACACAATGGCATGCATAAAACCCCCTACTTTCTTGTTCCTATGTAGATAATATGAAAAAGACAGCCTCTTTCCTTCCTTCAAATATCAAAGTAGTTTTTGCTACATAAATATGGCCTAACTGGTTCATCTACCAACCATATTTAAAAGATATTAAAATAAGAGTCAACAACTTCTCTTGGAAGGCTATTTCTTGTGGTTGCTGAAAGGATAGTGTGAAAACTTTTTATTGTTTCAGATTGGACCTCCCAAGCTTGACTGTGAATTTTTATGCCTGAGTACCTAAAAAAACTCCAAGAAAAACACTGCTCAAACCACCACATTTTGCTTGCTTTCAGGTTCAAACCCTATAAAACCACCACATTTTGTATGGTTTCCACCCCAAACCATAAGTTGGCATGGGATCCCACTCTATGCTCTCTGCTCAGGTCTAATTGAAATGTTTACCAACCTTGACAACATTTTCAGCTGACTCGTCACTAACTTGGAATGCAGGTGAAACAAGCTGAGTTCTCAGCAATAATTTCTTCACTAGGATCCTTTCACATGACCTTCTGCCACCCAACTGGGGACACAGAGTCATTGCATTATCTCTGGTCAATCATTGTTACTTCCTCTGTGACATTCTGCTCATGTGTGCCTTGCCTTGAACCTTTCTAACACTTCTTTTCCCTTAAAAACAAACCTCTTCTGTATATTATTCCATCTGTTTGTGTACTGTGAAGCTAATCAGAAAAATCAGCTTGTGCATTAAAGAGTTAATGGGTTTAAAATTTTTTAGGGAATGCATAGGGCTTCCCTTGTTGCTCAGCTGGTAAATAATCAGCCTGCAATGCAGGAGACCTGGGTTCAATCCCTGGGTTGGGAAGATCCCCTGGAAAAGGGAAAGGCTACCCACTGCAGTATTCTGGCCTAGAGAACTCCATGGACTGTATAGTCCATGGAGTCACAAAGAGTTGGACACAAGTGAGCAACTTTCACATGTGAGAAACTTTCACACGTGAGCAACTTTCACACCACACGTGTCACAGAGGACCCTAGGTTATAAATGCATTGTGGTCAGGCATTATCTCTTGCTGACCATTTGGAGTTGCCAGGTAAAATATGAGATTTTTAGTTGCTAAATCTGGCATCCCTATGACTGTTGTGTCTCTACCGTCTAGACACTCCCCACACAGGTGCTTGATGAATACTGGCTGATTGAATGAATAAATGAAAGTGGTTTGTTATATATACCCTGGAATCTTTGATTCTCTCTAAATTATATCACATGGGGAGCTGGCTTGCCTTCTAGGCCTGGCCCTATGTGGTATGATCTTAAGTATCTGTGTTTTTGAGAGAGTTTGGAGTAGACATGGTATTGATTTTCTTCATTCTGCTTGTTTCATAGGACCGTTGTTCTTAGAAGGGCATCCTTTTTCCTGGAAGGAGCCTGTAGGATAGAAAGGGGTGAGAAAGTGCACACCTGCTGTTAGCTCTTAGTTCGCGGAAGGAAAAGCAGTCGTGACAGTGGGTCAGGAGGTCTTGAGAGGGTGGGGATGTTAACTGACTGGTTCCTGTGGTCATTCTTTCTCCACTAGCAGGGGGCACTCCCCTGATAACCACATATACAAACAGGAACCTCCTGGGAATCCTTGGGCACTTGGCGTGAGGAATAATAATAGCAGTATGGGCTGACTAGAATCTTTCATAAATAGTCCTAATATCTGCAAAGTCATCATCTTGAAAATTCTCAAGGTGAAAAAAGTGTCTCAACATGTTTATTTCGTAATTATGTTATCAATTATATTTATTCTTGAAACTGCTGTAAAATCATAAGGGTGCTCTTACTTTAGGAGCTAGGGGCCCTCGGACATAAAGGCAGTGTTCACTTTGTCTTCGTTTTTGGATCGACTGTTTTCTTCAGGAAGTTTCCAGAACTTTGCTAAGTGCATTGCTATACCTCTCCTTGGTGTCAGTTCATCAATATCTTTCATGAAAATGTGACTTGGAAAGTGAAGAGCTCCTGTCACATGTTAATAGGCTGCCTGTTTATTTAGAGCTGTGACTGAAGTTCATGGTGGATCTATTTTCATGTATTGGCTGCCCTTGAAAGACAGGGAATGACTTTACCTTTGTGATAAATTAACTCTGAGCCAGACTGAACCCAGAATTCACATCCCCTCCCACACAGTCCCTCAAGTTTTGTTTTGTGAGTGGGTTATCTCTGATGCTTGTTTATCTGACTTACTAGAATCTTTTTCTGGCCTTAGGCACTGACAGAGGATACTATGTGCTGTCTGGCTGCTGAATTCTATTCCTCCAACAAAACAAGGTCAAAATGGCTTAAAGTCCTATGCAGAAAGAGTACTCTTAGAGCTGTAGAATTTTGGTTTTCTATACACAGTGATCAAAAACATGGGCTTTGGAGTCAGATCTATGTGGAATGGAATCGTGGGATCTGCCTCTTTAGTAGCTTGAATCAAGTTGCTGTACTGTTTTCAACCCCAGTTTCCTTGTATGTAAAACGGAGAGACTTACAGTGCTTGTTAGATTCAATGACCTACTGCGTGGAGAGTCTAGTTCACACACCATAAGGGCTCAACAACGGACAGCCATTATTGCTCAAAGTGTGTTATAGAATATTTCCTTTTTAAACAGACTCTCTGAATGTTTCTGTTCAACAAACACACGTGTATGGCCTGGGCTGTGCTTGTGAGCCATGATGGAAACTGTGGCAGTGATGTCCTTGTACCTGGTTGTTCACATTCCTGGCCCTTCCCCTGAATGTCCAGCTTCTGGTTTAACTGGAAGTTGGGAGGAGGGTCAGGACACTCTTGCACTCTCTGACGTAGCCAAGACTGGAGCCCTGTGGGAAAGTGGGTGAGGCTTCCCTGGTGCCCACCCAAATTGCTCCTGACATTCCTGGCTGCTCCTCCCCCGGAGCTTTCTGGAGGTTGTTTTGGGAATGGTGGATTCCCGGCACTGTAGAGGTGGTGGCTGAGGCCAGCGCTGTGCTGAGTTTCTGGCCCTGCTTCCAAACTTCCAGTGCTCTTCTGGCTCAACCAGAAGTTCAGGTGTGGGATGGCCTGGTGGTGTGTGTTGGCCTGGGAGAGTGGGTGGGGCACGGTGGAAAGCACTTGAGCAATGAATCTAGAGGCCCTAGGGACATTGGATTTTTTTTTTAAGAGTGGAATTTTTGCTTCATGCCATTCATCCTTTCTATCTACCCAGAGCTTTTGAAGGGTTCAGTCCCACCAGGAGTCCCACTAGCAGGTGACTTGTGGAAAGAGATTAGCAGAAGAGGAGGAGTCAAGATAGGTTACTTCCTTAACAATGTCTCTTCTCCTAGCATCTCTCCAACATTCTGTCGCCTCCTAGCAATTTTTCCCCGTTAGTCTTTCTAAAATGTCCATCCATTTCTGGCCATCCACAAAAAAACAAACTGAGGTTAAGTAAAGCCTGAGGAGCCTCACCATTCTTGTATTTCCCTCTTTGTTCACCCTTCTAGTCTTATCTTTCTTTTTTGCTCGTCTTAGAGCATGGAAAAGGGGGGCTTTTAAATTCATCCTAAAAAATTGGGGAAAAACTTCAGAGGAAAGTAAAACAGAGGCAACAAGGCTAGTAAGGCGCGGAAGATGGACAGCAGGAGTTGTGCTGCCCCGCAGTCCCAAGTTTGCCAGAAATGGCCCAGAGTTAACCCAGAACAGGCAAGGCCTCTTGTCTTGCTTAAACTTCAGAAAGGAATGTGCTGAAATTGGATGAAAATTGAAAGGAAAATTTGAGAGTGCGAAAACCTCAGCTACGAGACAAGTGATTATATTGAACAATTTAAAGTGTTGAGGAAATCTGGCCATATGTCTGCAGATGATCCATCCAGGTAGACCAAAAGGATTAGAACTATCTCCTGATATTGGTGAATTTTTTTTTTTTTTGGTGATAGCTGTAATGTATTTTATATATAAGGTAAGCGTTATAACTATAGTCTTGCTGTAATAAACTTTTTTTTAAATTGAGCATACATTTAGTTCACACTTATTTTGAGAATATTTGAAACAGAAACAGTTCTGGTAGTCAGAACAAAGTAAAAAGATATTTCCTCTACTTATGGAAGCTGTAAATTAAGGAGGAGACCCCCTCAAATAGGAAAAAACTAATTAAGTTATGATGAGGGTTGTAGAAATAGGGAAGGGTTGGTAACAAGGTCTAGGGATCTAATGTGTAACATATTGACTATAATTGATAACACTGTGTTGTATAATTAAAATTTCCTATCTCTTAGAGATATTTAATGGAGAAGGCAATGGCAACTCACTCCAGTACTCTTGCCTGGCAAATCCCTTGGACGGGGGAGCCTAGTAGGGTGCAGTCCATGGGGTCGCTAAGAGTCTGACATGACTGAGCAACCTCACTTTCACTGTTTACTTTCATGTGTTGGAGACAGAAATGGCAACCCACTCCAGCGTTCTTGCCTGGAGAATCGCAGGGACAGGGGAGCCTGGTGGGCTGCCATCTATGGGGTCACACAGAGTCGGACACGACTGAAATGACTTAGCAGCAGCAGCAGCAGCAGCAGAGATATTTAAAGAACTTAAATGTTCTCACCAAAACAAACAAAAAAGATGAATATATGAGGTGATAGAATGTGTTAATTAGCTAGATGGAGGAATGCTTGCATAAGATATGTATGAAAGTGTTAGTCGCTCAGTCATGTCTGACTCTTGTGACCACATGGACTATAGCCTGCCAGGCTTCTCTACCCATGGAATTTTCCAGGTAAGAATACTAGAGTGGATAGCCTTCTCCAGAGGATCTTCCTGACCCAGAGATTGAACCCAGACCCCCTGCAATGCAGGCAGATTCTTTAGCAACGGAGCCACCTATACGTATATCCAATCATCACAATATATAAATATCTTATAATTTTATTGGTAAATTATACCTCAATAAAGCTGGAAGAAAACTATTAAGAAGAGCAAATGTTTTCTTTTTATAGAATTATATCATCTATAAGCTTTATATAATAAGTTTTCTGGGCTTCCTAGGCGGCGCTAGTAGTAAAGAACCTGCCTGCCAATGAGGGAAACATGCAAATGCGGGTTCAGTCCCTGGGTCGGGAAGATCCTCTGGAGGAGGACATGGCAACTCACTCCAGTGTTCTTGCCTGGAGAACCCCGTGGACAGAGGAGCCTGGTGGGCTACAGTCCATAGGGTCGCAAAGTCTCGGACACGACTGCAGCGACTGAGCACACAGGCATGCATAAGCCTTCTAACTGCTGCTGCAGTGGGAACAGACAGCACTTAGAAAGAATCCCGGGGGTGCCATTCCTCTAGCAGGAAGTCAGCGAGTGGCCACGTTTCTCTTTGTGTCTCCTGTGGTACACACCAATGTTTCTCAGGCCAAACTGAACTGCGGTAGAGCATAGTGAAGGAGAAAGTCATTTGTTTGTTGACTTATTTCAGCTTTCTTATTTTTTTGGTAATCTGGTTTAGGAATCTACTTGCATTTTTTTCCTGAGACTAAACTCTCAGAATATTCTGATCAAAAAATACTTTTGACCCCCATTTGTTAAGCCCTTTTTAGGTATCAGGCCCTTTAAATATCTTGAGTGCTCAGTACTCCTCACAGGTGATATCACTTAATGCTTGCACAGTCCAGTGACACAGGGATCTGGCTGTTGTTCACAACATCATGGTCATTGCAGGGCTCAACACAGCTTCAACAACAGCAGCAACAGCTGTGAGATGAGTCCAAGGACCAATTTGTTGGAATAAAACAAAATAAGGCTTTACCATATGGGAGATATATCTCAGATGGGTTTATTAGATGTGGGATGATTTTTCTTGTAGCCTAAGGGCTTTCTTGAGGGAATATGAAATCTTTTCACTATGCCTGCATCATTGCCAGATGTGGATGTAGTGAAATAGACCTTATCCTGTGTGTGTATGAGTCTCAGCACGCAGATGTGCATGTGTGAAAGTGACGAATTCTGGCTCATAAACTGAATTTCAGTTTATCTCACCCTCACTTTCTTATGCAAAAATGTCTTCATGTGACTTCTAAATATGCAGCAGGACTCCTGTCCGCCCTCTATTTGAATAAACTATAGGTTGTATCATGTTCACCAATAGGCAAAACCAGAGGCAGTAAAGTAACAATAAACACGGTCACGGTCATTTCATAAAAGAGCTTGTTTGGTCTTGTCCTTTACTAGTAGGATACAATGGAGTGCTCCACCAAAACTTAAAAATTTGTAACGATTATTGATACCGTTAATCAGAATTTGCCCTATGGACAGCTCAGAGCTCTACTGTATTAAGCTGTCGTGTGGTTGCGATCATACTTTTTAAACAGCCATCAGAGGCAACTGTCAGCAACACCGTATCTTCTCTCTTTTACGGCTTCAGGTCCCCAGGGTTCCATCCTGAGTCCAGGGTGATTTGTATGGGATTTGCTAATGACCTGCTGATTGTCTGCACAAAAGCAAAATCTTACAGTGTTCAGGCAACACAGTGATTCCACATAAAAGCAAAGGACTATCTGGTGTCAAAATAGTACCATACTCTTACCTTTGATGAAAGTTTTTAACTGACTACAAGGTACTATTTGGTGCTAAAACGAGTGGCAGAAATAATGTTTATTCAAATAACTAACAAGATGGCAACAGGGAGGAAAATTTCAGGAGTGTGTGTGTGTGTGTGTGTGTGTGAAAAGGATACTGTTTAGATAGCTGTTACTGTTCAGATTTTTGGTTCTAATTTTGAAACGTACAGAAACTAGCAAATGTCTGTTTCAACTGGATATTATTCATGTTGGTGATTATTAATATATTTAATATGCCACCATAGCGTTTTCTTTCCAGGTAGTGAAAGTATGTGGTGAACACTGTGTTGATCTATCTACATATTTATTTTTTGACCTCGATCGCCTGCCTCAGGGAGCAGGTTTGGAGTTGTAGCAGGCCAAGTGAAGCCATCTCAATACTCTACATGGGCCCTTTCTGCCCACAGCATCTCCCCTCTAAACCTGAGGGAACAGAAGGGAACGATTTAAAAAATTTTACCCTGCTCCTCTTTCCCTGCCCCCATGCTCCACTGACTCTGTAGGCTGGTCAGTATCTATGTGTGTCTGATGGGCTGGTTCTTGATAAGCAGACTTATCACCAAGTCATTTATCTGTTTAGTGATGGAGGAGAACTAAGACTGTGACCCAGTTTCCAAAGCTTTATTCCAAGACTTGACTTATTTGATTGTTCGCTTGTCCAGGTATTCTTTCACTCATTTGGTGATTTTTAAACCTCTTCTTATATATTAGGCCCTATATAACCACTGGGATGATAATGATGAGTAAGATTTGGCCTCAGTCCTCAAGCCTGCTGTGAACCTCTAGGAGTCAAATGGCAATTAACAAAATCTTGATAAACTTGATAATCCCAAGTCATTTGGGCCTTAGAAGGATTTAAAGAGAATGTGTGTTGCAACATGTCGGCGAAAATGAAACCTCCTCCACTAGACTGTAAGCTTGTTTAGGGCAAGAAGTGAACCTTGTTGTTGGAATTATTTGTAGCCCTGAGCACAGGAAGCATATAGGTCATATGTTCTAAAAAATATCAGTGAAATTTTCAGAATGTCTAAGAATCTTCAGCAGTGGACAATAAATTGCAAATGCCAAGAGTAGGGCTTTTGGGGTTTGGCTTCCACCAATGTAACTTCACTTAGCAACTAGCGATGGCCCTTGCCTTATCAAATTATTATCCACTTCAAAATATACGTGTTTAGTACTTGATAAGCACCTGATGGAACAAGCTGGGTGTTGTGGATTCAAGAGTAAAAAAGATAGATACAGGGTCATTCCTCCTGCAGCTAATTGACAGGAGAGGACTCACAGAGGAGGATACAGTACAGGGATCTCAGAACAGATAAGAGAGAATTCCAATAAAATGTGTTAAGTTTTGTGAGAAAATAGTATACTGTTATCTAGACTACCTAAAAGAAGAGATTAGGAGATCAGGGAGAAGAGTGCTCCAGGCATTAGGGATAGTGTGCAAAGGTCTGGAGGTGAGAATGATCCATGGTGCATTCCAGAGACTTAAATATATTCAGAATCATTGAATTATCACCTGCAATGAGAAGAGCTTGAGATGAGGCTGGGGAGGTGAGCAGGGCCAGATCCCAAGGGACCTTGTAGGGAATGCTAAGTAGTTTGGACTTCACTGAAAAATCAAAGGGAATTTATTGGGACTTGAGCAAGGCAGTGCCACGATGAAATTTGTGTTTTTGAATGATTGCTCTTGCTGGGCTACATATTGGATGTGGAATGGAGAGGGTGAGCTGTGCCTGTTGGGAAGGCTTTTGCAGTAATGTGGGTGGAAGATGGCCCATAGTCAAACTGTGGTATAGTGGAGAATGCATGGGCTTGAAAATCCAGTAAGACCTGGCTCATCTTATCATCTATGTGGCTTTTAGTAACTATTTTACATAGTGCATTTTATACTTTCTCCTGCCAAATGGAGTAACCTTGCCTCTCTGATGTGGGATTTAAATACTGTACATAAGCTGCCAGGTATTATATGACCCACACTTCAGTGATAGTCACTTTTTACTGCTTTTTCCTTTCTCCTTGTATTTCTACCCCTTTAATGTACACCTTTATGCTTTTAAGTAAGATCTTTCTTGGTAGTGGTTCTTTTTAATATCTGGACCGTGATTCTGGTGAAGGCTCCTCCTTTTAAAGACTCTGCCTCTGTGACAGCTGCAGTTCTTTTAGAATGTTCTGGACTATCACAAAGTCACCTCTGAAGAAGCTGGTTCTATGGCACACTTTATTCTGGTCTGGGCCACACTATAACCAATGAAATGCAAGCTTGGTAAAGATGAAATTTTTCATTCCCTTCCCATTTGGAACTTTCTGATAGCTCCATTCTCCCCCTCATGCCCTTGGAATGTGGCTTTGGTATTATCTTTGGCCATCCTAGGGCTGCTTCTTAAGCAATTGTGGAGAGAGAACTTTGGATTTTTTTCTTTCTTTCTTTTTTACAGAATAGCCCTTATTTTCTCTCTGAGAATATTCCAAAATCCTGTCATATTTTCCTTTCTGACATCTCTAAAATTCATCTTTCCCTATTGATCTCCAGTAGCTAAAATGCTTCCCTGTGTTTTGGCCTTCCTTTTCTTCTCTTCTATTCCCTGCTGCTGCTGCTGCTGCTAAGTCGCTTCAGTCGTGTCCGACTCTGTGTGACCCCATAGATGGCAGCCCACCAGGCTCCGCCATCCTTGGGATTCTCCAAGCGAGAACACCGGAGTGGGTTGCCATTTCCTTCTCCAATGCATGAAAGTGAAAAGTGAAAGTGAAGCCACTCAGTTGTGTCTGACTCTTCTCGACCGCATGGACTGCAGCCTACCAGGCTCCTCCATCCATGGGATTTTCCAGGCCAGAGCACTGGAGTGGGTGCCATCGCCTTCTCCGCTTCTATTCCCTGTGAATACTTATATTGTGGTCTCTATTCTTGAGTTCTGTCTCTCTTAAAGCAATCTCCTTGGTGCCTTTACTATAGTATCTTTTAAAAATGCCTTGCCTGATTTCTCTCATCTGCATTAAATATGGACTTAGGGACTTTCACTGATCTTCATTGCCTGATTCATTTTCCTCTGCTGGTTTCCTATATCTTCTTAATTTTTAAAGACCTAACCTCCTCCTGTATGTGTTCTTCTTTTCTTGTTCTCTTTTGTTTTCCTAGGCAGTTTTCAGACTGTCTCCCCTCTAGCCAAGAACATTTTCTTTCCTTTTTACATGCCAAACCCAGCCTCAAACAAGTTGTATCCTGAAACCCCTCTTATTTCTCCCATAGCTCTCTTTGCTTTTTCCTTCTTCTTGATGATGGTCTTTTCTTTATGAAGTGATGCTATAGCTATATGATAGGATATGGATATGCTCTTTTGATATAAGGAGATCTATCATTTATTAAGGAAAGTCTTTGCTTAGTCGCTTTAAGTCATTCTTTTGCTTTCATTGGCACCACTTTGGTTTTGGGCTACAATTGTAGTTGTCATCAGTTTGGTCTCAGCTATCTTCCTCACATATTTTGTCCTTCGTGGTTCTCAGAAATGTCTTTCTCATCTAGTCCACTTCTCGTCTAAAACAAAACAACACAGCGTCTGCTTTCCCTAGCCTGTAGAATGAGATTTACCTTCACCCGGTGTGCATCAAGGATTCTCATACCATGGCCCCTGTTCACCCTTCCGGACTCATCCCGTCACTGTTTTATCCTAAATTCCAGTCACATAGAGCTGCTGGCGGAGGTAATTTACTTTATTTGGAGGTTGAGAGTGGACTACTACAGGCCAACTACAGTCTGTAGAATTCTTTGCCATTTTTAAAAAAACAAAAGATTTCATGTAAAAGTCTTTTGAAAATTTCTCTCGGAAAATAGGGCACTACTGCACCGTTTACCCACCTGGCAACAGAGAGTTGAAGGGTGGCTGCCCCTTTAGATGAAGCATGTTCTTCCTCCAACTTGACTGCTGTCGACACTCCTTCTTATGTCCCCAACGTTGAAGCAAAGTGTCATTTGCCATTATTACTACTCTTTTTCTTTGGACTGTTTAAGAAATAAGAGTGTTAAGGATTAACAGTATTAACAATATTAAGAGAAAACTGTATCATGTCTCTGTGTCTACAGACTTATTGATAGATAAATACAAGATGGGTAGATACTGTTTTGGAGAAGGAAATGGCAACCCACTCCAGTACTCTTGCTTGGAGAATCCTGTGGACAGAGGAGCCTGATGGGCTGCTGTCCATGGGGTCGCACAGAGTTGGACATGACTGAAGCGACTTAGCATGCATGCATGCATTGAAGAAGGAAATGGCAACCCACTCTAGTATTCTTGCCTGGAGAATCCCAGGGACAGAGGAGCCTGGTTGGCTGCCGTCTGTGGGGTCACACAGAGTCGGACACGACTGAAGCGACTTAGCAGCAGCAGATACTGTTTGGCATTTCAAGAAACATATGGAGCCCAATTCATTCTTTCATCCTCAGACCCTGTAGGTATCTAAATTTGGATCTCTGACAAAATGACTTGGCTCTAAGGATCTGTGTTCAGATCCTGGCTCCATCACTTACGAGCTGTGTGGTTTGGGGCAGATTATTTAAGCATTCTCTGCCTTACTTCCACCTCTGTAAATTGGGGATGACATCAGCATCTACCTCACAGAGTTTTTTATGAAGATTATATGAGATAATAGAGGTAGAGAATTTAGTAGAGGGATTGGAACATGAAATGCATTCAATAATTCTTCACTACATTCTTATCACTATTACTATGATTCTATTTTCCCCAAATATTAATGGTGGGAATATCAGATCCATGAGGGACATGGTTTTGGGCAGAGTCTTTTGGTGCGTATTTAACCATACCTTCCTAGTGCTCAGTTTTTTCCCTTATTAGCTATGGGCCTCGGAGAAGGCAATGGCACCCCACTCCAGTACTCTTGCCTGGAGAACCCCATGGATGGAGGAGCCTGGTGGGCTATAGTCCATGGGGTCGCAAGAGTCAGACACAACTGAGCGACTTCACTTTCACTTTTCACTTTCATGCGTTGGAGAAGGAAATGGCAACCCACTCCAGCGTTCTTGCCTGGAGAATCCCAGGGATGGGGGAGCCTGGTGGGCTGCCGGCTATGGGGTCGCACAGAGTTGGACACGACTGAAGAGACTTAGCAGCAGCAGCAGCAGCTATGGGCCTGGTCAAGTTATTTAATCCCACTGTCTCTCCATTTTATCGTCTGTAAAATGTTGACAATAACAGTATAATAACAGTATTCACATTTTTGGTAATCTGAGATGGCCACATATTATGTATTAATATTATGGTATTTGCCACATAGCAAGTGTGCAGTAAGTGGTGCTGTTATCGTCATCAGCTACCCTGGCAAAATTTTGCCTTTGTTTCCCCGGAGATGTTACTTGGTAGTTGTGAGGTCCCAGGGAGCCAGGTGATCCACCTGTGTTTGATATATGGGGCCCATCCTTCTACATGAGCTCTTTTTCTTTTTGGCTGCACTGCGCCCCCTGCAGTGGAAGCACAGTGTCTTAACCACTGGACTGTCAAGCAAGTCCCTACACGAGCCTTTCAATAATTGAGTTATAATTCACATACCATAAAAATCACCATCTTAAAGTGTACAGTCCGGTGGGTTTTGATATATTCACAAAGTTGTGCAATCATCACAACTATCTAATTCCAGAATGTTTATATCATCCCCCCAAGGAAACCCTGTATCTCTGTTAGCTGTCATCCCTCAGACTTCCCCACCCTCTGCCCCCAGTCCTTGGCAACCACTAATTTGGTTTCTATCTCTATCAATCTGCCTGCTCTAGATGTTTCATAAAAATAGAATCATACAACATACGGCTTTTGCCCATGTGTTTCCCTAAAGAATCAAGCTGCCCCCCTTACCAGAAAACAAATTCCTACTGGGAAGAAGGAAGCTCTAAACAGGAGGAAAAAAGGAGGAAGATACTATAAGCCAACACTGAGCTAAGAAGAGCAAAGCCAAACAAACATGCATCCAGGGGTCAATCTGAGTAGGCTAGGAATGTTGAGACATTATAAACCATGACTATAAAAAGCAACCAAGCTAGATTCCTTTGGATTCTTCACAGTCAGCCCTCGAAAATGATATAAGAACCTCAAATGCCCATCTGTGGATCTACCTGGGGGTTGGTTAAAAATGCAGATTCTGGGCTTTTCCTCAGACTCACTGAGTCAGAATCTCCAGGATGGAGGTTTAGGAACTGCCCAAAGCTTCTACCAGGTAGTATGCTGGGAAATTACTGAATTACATGGAACATGCTTGTATGATACTGATCTGCGTGGTCTTGTTCTATCTTCAATGATACAGCCTGTATTGTTGATGCTCTTCCTACATATACTTGTTGATCTCCTTTTCTTTGTGCATCTCAGCCCCTCTGCACAGTGATCCACAAAGTAGGGGCTCAGCACATTTTAGAAGATTGGTTATACAAGAACCTTGAGGGTATAGTTGGGATACTGCTGGCCACAAATCCATTCAAGTCAACAGGGCCTCAGAGGAGAATGTTCTGGTACATTCTGAGCATTCTTTCTTAGAGATTTCAAGGCTGGTGTTTGTCTTCAGGGCTCTGACTTGTGCCCCAGTGGTCAAGAGCCCTTTGATCTCTGGGCTCCAGAGGGTGTCCCCAGAACTGCCCCTCCGGGGGGCTTTCCAGCTATCTGCATGGTGCTGATAGGTAGAGAAATGACAACAGAAGCACAGGTGGTTCCTATACCTCGCAGATCTGAATCTCCCAGGGCACCTGGTAGCATTCCTATGCCTCCCTGAGACCCACTGAACCAGACTGTTTTCCAGGAAGGGGAAATTATTACTCAGACACTACCCAGATACTGCTCTAGAGTTTGAAGACCCTCATCCTCCCATCTATGTTTGGAGTAGAAAGAATGGGTTGTGCTCACGGGGATTTATGTGGGTAGGGTGGTGGGTAGGGTAGGATTTGGGAGATCTAGGCTTAGTGTTGGCCCCACTGTTTAGTTGGGCTCTGTGTCACACTGGATGAGCCACTTACCTTTCAGCTTGCCTCTTTGTAAAGCAAGGGCTTTGGGCCAGGAGAGACATCTGGAATGCAGCCATGATCAAGCCTCTGCAGGAGGCTTCTCTGTAGGTTTGGATGTCAGCTCTAAAGGATCCTTTCCTTCATGTGCTCTGAGGATGGACCTGCTTCCTCTGTCTGGAGTTAGCAACTGTTCAGTGTCATTGGAGGCAAAGTTGAAGAAACCCACTTTTGGAGGCTGGGGGTTTGTGTGGAATGGTGGTGAGATTAGATAAGAAGCATGGCCAGCCCTGCCCCTTTCCTTGCTCACTCATGCCCTTCTCTCTCTTCTTCCCATATTACACTAAGTAAGAGCTTCATGTACATGTTTGTTTTTAAATTGCAAACATCCCATAGGAATGTTAAAGCCAATGATTGTTAACACTCTGCTATGAAATGCTCAAATCTAGACACTAGAAGACTTTCTCTTTAGTATTTTGTGGGATTAAAAAATTTTCAGTGGATGGGTACTAGCACATATGCTTGGGTTCCTGGAGCCTGAGCAAATGAGAACAAGTGTACAGAGTGGCCCAGTATGGGAGGGGATGACAGTCAAAGGTAGTCATTGATTTGGCAGCTGTGCCTAGTACCTTGCAGGAGTGGTGCAACAATCCATTTCCTGTGATGTTTTGGGCAGAGATGCCCTAAACTAGTGATGCTTCACCTGGACCACCTCTGCGTACAGTTCTTTTCACTCTTATTTTGTTAATTACACTGGCAATCAATCATTTTGGTTGCCCAGGAACGGGGTAAAGCTTGGGTCACTGTACTCACTTTGCAAGGCATCTTAAATCCAAGGTTATCCCCAAATACTATTTGTTACTCAACTCTCACTCAGGCCACAAAATCAAACTCCATTCAGGTCAACTCTGTGAAACACTGTGAAGAAAGAGTGGCTGGTTTTGGATTCTGCAGGCTCTCTTTCCTTTCCCCTCGGTTTGTCCCTCCCTAGCACACTCAATCTACATTCTTTCTACATGCAGATTTAGTTGTATTTAATAGCATTATAATTTTTCCTCTTTCTTTGGTATAGCAAAATAAACAAAGGTACAGAGAATCCTTAGCCATACTTTGTGTGTTCCTGTAGTCTCTGCCCTATTGTCTGAAAAACCACAGACTTCACTTTGATGCCAATGAATCCGTCATCGGGTTTTGTTTAAGCCTTGTATTTGCCAAGATCCTCACTTGAGCAGTGGCTTAACTTTTTAATCTTTGATTTATAATTTTACAGCTGCTGAGACAGAAAACCTACTCCTTTGGAGGAGCGTGGCCTTTTCTTATATTGCTTCCCACCGCTGCTTCTGAGCTTCTTGAACTCTGGCCCCTGGACACCACCATCAAGAAGTCCTTATGGATGAGCTACCTATCCCCACTGAGAGAGGAGGAACATCAACTGCAGTTTCTAACTAGATTGCCTTCTTCATTTCAAGTGATGGCTGCCATCAGGGTCAGATTAAGGATGGACCAGCTGGATGGCTGCTTGGAAAACTAACCTATAAGGATACTAAAATGGTCACAGTGTGCTTATATAACCAGGAAAATATAGCAGCACTTCTTTTAGGGAGCATTCTGTCTGGGGCTGGAAGAAATGGTTTGTGAAGTTCCTCAGGAGTCATCAGAACAGAGGAACAGAGGGATGGCTTATTGCAGGGCTCCTGAGATTTGTAAACTGGGTGCCCCAGCTGGATTGTTTGCCCTTGGAGGGCAGTGGTCCTGCTCAATTCTTCCTCACACAGAACTCAGTCTGTCCTCTACTAAAGATCCTACAAGTAGTGGTTTGAAAGACACCAATTTATTAGCCTACTCATCTCTGTTCTGAACTTTAGGGCTTGGAAATGAAGACACAGTCATTGATAGTTTCTTTTCCAGTTGTAGAATATTAGCCCTTAGTGTGTCTTCATTCACTCAGAGTAAGGATTGTTAATTAACAGAGCAGATCAGGACAAATGGAGCTTGAATTTTTGTGGGTTGGGTGATCAGATCCTGTGTTCAATTAATTAGATGGAGACCAAGTAGAGTTGAGATTTTCAAAAGCATTTCACTGAAGGATGATATTGTCAGTTATTTGCAAAGGAGGACATCAAGAAATGTTCTTGGAATAATGAAATATAGAACTTGCAGTCATGTTTAATAATTTAAAAGATAGTTAAGTACCTACTGGACACTGTGGAGACTTAGGACCAAGATAAGCGTGATTCCTACCCTCATGGAACTTACATTCTAGCTTCTCTTAAGTGTGAAGAGCAGTGGCTACAGAAAACAAATGGGCACAAAAATATTCTCAAGTTCAGGGTTCCAATTAATAGAGGATTTTCTGTTGCCTTAATCATGCCTAGTGAGCAAGCTTTTATAAGAGTTCTAAGTCTGCATTCTATAAATGCTCTGTGAACTAGTGCAAACTGTTTCCCTAGCAAGCTAAGTCCCATGGTATTAAGCGAAAGGGTTAAGGTTAGTAGGACTTCTGGAAGGGGAGATATTAAGTGACTTGGGTAAGGAAATATGAAGGGATAAAACCAGCTATTGCTTCTGCCTTAGATAGGAAACCTGCAGTGTGAGACATGCTGGGCTGGAAACTTTGAGACCCAGGTTTTAGTCTTTATTCCAATACTGACAAGCTATGTAACCGTGGTCAAGTTACATACTACAGTCTACCTGGAGCTGTCTTGAATGACTTCAAGATCCCTTCCAGCTTTGAACACGTTAGTATCAAGCCCCAGACTACAGGACAACTGGCTAGTTTCTAATCCAACTGTTCATAAGTTGTCAGGTCAAATAGCTCTGCAATTGTCATTTATTATTTTTTTGGAGGGGTGTTTATCAACCTTGTAGGACACGGTGAATCTGTCTCTCCCCTTTGGAACTGAGAAGGCTCTAGAAGCATATCCTGTAGAACTCATAGAGGCTTTATCCCCCTTTTCATCCTTTCTTCTCTTGCTGCCTTCCTCCCTGTCCTTTCCTTCATCACATTTCTATGGAGCATATACCACACACTTGGTGCTGGGTATGGGCTCAGTTTGGAGATACAGGATAAACCTGACATCTTCCCACACTCCAGAAGCTTTCACAGGAGAGGAGACAAAATCCTCCTTCCTTTCATCTGCTGGCTTTCCTTTGGATGATGCCCCAGGGGGGTGTGCTGGTGGGTAAACAGCTACAGGCAGAGTCCCCATTCTGCCCAAGCAATTTTGGAACACACATCCAGGTAATTCTCTAGTCCCAGGGTTACCACCAAAAGATCTATGTCCAGATAAAAGGAAGAGATGATTTTTTACTTCTTGGGATAAATCTGAGATAATCCTCTATACAGTCCTGTCACTGTCTACCCCATCCTCTGCAACACATCTTTGCTCAGGTGAGGAGACTCTTAACTAGCTCCTAAAATTAAAAAAAAACAAAACAACCCTCTCAATAGACAGACATTTTTCATTTATATTGTGTTTCATATATTCACTATGACTGGTGGCCTCTTTAAAAGGAAAGAGAAAACACTAATCAGACCAAGAGATTTTATTATAGATTCTTATCTCATTGTGAATCCTATATAAGTAACTTTTCTTCATCTTTGTTTCTTCCAACATTAGCAACTCTGTTTGAAAGATATCTCTAAATATAGATATAGAAAAAGAAATCAATGGAATTTCACATTCAGAATTGCTGACATAAACTTTTTTTTTTTTCTTTTTAGATTTTTATCCTGGGAAATAGTTTAAAGGGTTCAATGTCTGGCTTAAATGCTTGAATTAATTACCCTTGACTCAATTTTTCTTCCCATCTGAGGTTGAGGATTGTACTGACACCTCTAGTTAATGCTTATACCTCTCTGTGGCCAAGAGCGTAATTTTCTCTATCGCTTTCAGTTTTTTGCAGCTCTACTGTATTGCTAAATGGATTGACAAATACTTCATCTCTTCTCCTTGTTCTTACTTTCCCTCTTGTAAATATACTAAAGATCAGATGACTAAAAGGACTTAGGAGAGAAACAAAGGGCATGACAACTCACATCAGTGGAAAATTGACCCTGGAATAATTGGCAGCATATTCAAATATTTTAGTGCAGTGTTTCTCTCACTGAGGAGAAGTGGTATCAGTAAACCTATATGACTCTAAACATTCTAATGAAAAGGGAACATTTTTTTTCTTTTTTTCTTACATGCTGGAGGAGCTGTAGCAGAAAAAGGAATATTTTGTCAAACATCTCATATTTCCAATTATCTGGATATTGGCCATTGTGAAGAAAAAATACAAATGACGGACTACCTCTCATTTGCCTAGTCTGAAGACTTGTAGCTCCAAGCCATTGACTCTAAGGCAATTTACATTTGTTTTCTCTGTCCTTCTTGAGAGGAAACAAAAATCTTGTGTTTTTCAAGCAATTAAAATTCTTTTGCTTCAATTAGGATGAAAGAATTAGGAGTTCTGTCTCCTTGTACATAATTGTATTTTTCACCTTTCTTATTTAATGATTGACAGAGAAGAGACAAACTGAAACATCTCTGAATCAGGGTTGAATGTGCTCTTAGTGGCCCCATTGCTAATTTGTTTGACTATTTTGCAGCATTTCTTTACTCTGCAATGGAAAGAAGAAGTGAAGTAACTCAGTTGTGTCTGACTCTTTGCGACCCTGTGGACTGTAGCCTACCAGGCTCCTCCATCCATGGGATTTTCCAGGCAATAGTACTGAGTGGGTTGCCATTCCCTTCTCCAGGGGATCTTCCTGACCCAGGGATCGAACCCAGGTCTCCCACATTGTAGACAGATGCTTTACCGTCTGAGCCACCAGGGAAGTGATGTTCTGTAGTGGAAAGTTTATTAAATATGAGGGGTGCAGAGCTTTCAGAATACAAATGAACTTATTTGCCAAAATTTAAATGCTCCTTCTTATCAGTGAATGTCTGTCTCACTTAACAGGATCCAAATTGAATAATAAAATTAGATTATATTGTACCCTCAAGAGAAATCCTGTGTAAATTGTAATATAACAGTGATGGGGAAGGGGTCATGTTTTCGAAAAAAGAGTAGATAGTTTGGGTCATGTGAAAAACGATTAAGTCATAGGAAATGAATGCTTTTCAAAGAAATATAGTAATTCAATGAGCAGGATTCCATGCACAAGTGATCTGTACCTCTGGCTAGCTTAGGATGTTTTCTTTTCTTTGTTTTGACTGTGAAGTCCAGCTTGTGGGATCTTAGTTCCCCAATCAGGGATTGAACCTGGGCCCTCGGCAGTGAAAGAGCAGAGTCCTAACCACTGGACCGCCAGGGACTTCCCAGGCTAGCTTAGAATGAAATTCATAATTATATGGAAATGCATGCTAGGTTTCAGTGGTTACAACCTTATTCCATCATATACCTATGATAGAATTGAAAACCCAATAAGCATTCACTGAAAAATGAACACAGCTCTCCAGAAAAGTACAATATAGAGGTAGTTAGGATTTGAGAAGTTGGCCCAATTCTTTCTTTAATCATGGTGTATAATGCACTGTCCCTTGGTCAGTATGTTTACTCACATTGCCTTGGTGTTCTCAATAATAAAGTTGATGATCCCAGTGCCTTTCTCTTGCTGGCATTCGAGGGGCACTATGGGAACAAGAGAGCAGCCCTCTGACCAGGGAGACAGGCTGGGAGAACTTCAGCAGCCACTCAAACTCTTGACTGTGCTCACGGATGGGAACAGAGTGCATGTATGGAGTAAAATAAAGCGATAGAGGGGGAGTGAGAATGAACATAACAGTGGGACTGTGCAAAAACAAGAACTGGTCCCTGTCATACACTTGCAATAGGAAGGTATCTGTTGGAAAAGGATGAGGTGAGGCAGGATCCTAAAGCAGAGAAAATAAAGGGAAGAACGAATGTCTCTAGAGTTTGCTGAAATTAATTATCCTGAGATTTCAGAAGGAAGAAAGAGAAGGCGGCTCTGAAGGCTGTGAAGTTTTGAAAACAAAACAAAATGCAAACAGAAAGTTTAAAAAATAAAATCATGTTTTTCTTGGAGGAGAGGCTGGGCATTAACAGACAGTTTGATGACAGCAGGATTTGAATTAAGGGGTTTACTTTCTAAGAGGAAAGGTTTATATGACATAGATGCAAAAGACATTAGTGGGTCTTTGGGCCACGATACTGGGTTTCAATTGCAAAGGGGAAAAAGAATGATCAGCACATGTCAGAAAAATACCAACTAACTGTGCAGTATTTTATTTGAGATTTGTATTAGCCCCAATCAAGAAAAAAAAAAGGGATTTAGTGAATTTGACTCTGTGGGAATCTTGAGAATTATAAACCTGGATTTTCCCCATGGAATAATTTGATATTAACAATAAATAGAGAGTCTGGGGACATTAAGATTCATTGCCACCATTTCAAATCATGATCCACACCATCAGAAAAAAAGAGCCTGGAACTTGGAATGCAGGAAGGAGAGGGGAAAGAAATGACTGATGGATGGGTGAGTAAGAAGGGATGGAAATGAAAGCTGCAAACCAAATAACTACACAAGCTGTGAGAAAATTAAATGAACAGTAGAGTTTGAAGGATAAGTAGGTAATGAGGAATATGAGATAAGAAGACATTGATGACCCAGAGAGATGTTGTGGGGAGGGGGGTGGGAGGGGGGTTCATGTTTGGGAACACATGTACACCTGTGGTGGATTCATGTCAATCTATGCCAAAACCAATACAGAATTGTAAAGTAAAAATTAAAAATAAATAAATTTAAAAAAAGAAAAGGAAATTACTATGCAAAGTGAGGATGAATGATGAATTACATGGGAGAAGATTGAGGGACACAGGAAGGCAAAGAAGAGAGGAGGCAATTGTGATGGAAACAAAGCGTGATTAATAGATGGAAAGGGCAGACGTGAACCCCAACCTTTGGAGAAAATGCCTAACCTAGAAATAAAGGAGGAAAAGAAGAAAAGAGTTCAGGATTAATGTGAAATCATGCGGACAATAGAGGAAGCAGGAAGTGTTATTAGTCTTCAGGAAAGAATGCATTTCTAGAGAAATGTATTAGTCTGGGTTCTCCATTCATCTATGAGCAGAATGGCAGCCCACTCCAGGACTCTTGCCTGGAAAATCCCATGGACAGAAGAGCGTTGTAGGCTACAGTCCATGGGGTCGCAAAGAGTCGGACACGACTGAGCGACTCTACTTCTACTTACCTTTTACCAAATGTTGAATTACAAAATGAGTGCTATTAAAGGAAAGAAAAGCTAAGCACTGTTAGGGGAGTTTGAAGAAAAGATTGTATTTAGAACAACTGAAGTGAAGACTCAGTGAGCCAAGCTATTCACAGTCTTTTATATAAAATTTGGAAATTCAGCCTCTTAATGAAAAAAAACTGGAATTTATCCAAATAGAAATGTGGGCCATGATGGCAGAGGGGCGGGGGGCGGAGAGGTGTTAACTGTTGTAAGTATTTTAGAATATATTCTTCTACAACATTTTTTTTTCCTCATAAAGTGAGTGAGATTAAGTTACAAAGCTTCTGGATATTGCTTGAAACACATTGGATGAGAGGGTTTAGAGCAATGTAAAGTATTCCCAGTAGTAGAAATAGCATTAATTTTTCAAGAAGATTAATATCTGGATTAGGTTTAAATGCCTGTGATTATCGTTTCGCTTTCTCATGTTTGTACAGTGGATTCCTTTCAGCCAGCCAGTACCAGACCCCCTTCAGAGGGAAGCTGATAAAGTAATTTAGGTGGAAAGGCCTAATGAGATAATGATGCGAAGGCCAGTTAACACCTAATAAGAACATAACCACCAGGGATGATATTGTTGCTTATTAATTATAATGATGATGTAGAGGAAAGAGACAAGGTGGCACTCATTTAGCAGAGAGCACTCAGGAGTAAAGCTGTTTTCTCAAAGGGCGACTTGCAGGCAGTTAAGAGTTAGAAGTAGGGCAACATGTAGCCGAGTTTGAAATTTATGGCCGTTGGCTTACACTGGCAGCCACAGAACGGGAGGCCGCGCGGGAGGTAACAGATGCCTTCCTGATGGTGACCGGAGCTGGAATGGAGACCGCTGTGGTTGCAGGGCTGGGCCGCGCTCAGAGGCAGAGACTTCAGGCGGGGCTCTGGGGGCTGTCCGCTTGCCTCAGATTCCACAGTGGTCATTCGTGGGCAGACAGGCAGGTGTCCAAAACTGGACTGGGTGTGCTTCCAGCTCTGTGACCTTCCCCTCCACTGCGCTCGGTCCTGGGGAATCAGACTCGCAGCACGGCTCTCCAGTGTGTGTTGGTGCCCTGCCCTGCTGAGGGAGCCCAGGAGATCCTTCAGGCACAGACTTGATCTGTTGCCTTCATCTGCCGACTTGAATGTAAGATTTCTTGGTGTTAGTCACTGCCCCTGCTCTGCTTTCTGAACTCCCAGTGGGTGTGGTCCACCCAGGGCAGGGAAATTGTATCAGTGCGTGTTTGCAGATACATGGGTGTCTGTATTAGGCAAAGAGCAGGAGTCGAGAACGTTAGGAAGAAGCAGCCACGAGAAAAAAACATGAAGATTTCGGAAATTATGTGAATCCTCAAGGGAGACATAGAAGCTTGAAGTTCAGGACTGGTCTAGGGAAGCAGATTTCGGGCCTCAAGGAATACTGGAAGCTCGCCTCCTGATTCACAATCTCTCCCCTCAGTGCAAGTCTCTGGACCCTAGAGCTCAGGGTGTCACTCACCCCTCTCTCAGCCTTGGATGCCACCTCTGCAATAATAAGATGTAGTTTTCCACACCTTCCTCTGCTATTAATTTTATTGCCTGGATGAGGGCCATTTCACAGGATTTTTCTTGTTCTGTGTGATGATGTCACTGACCCTGCCATTGAAAGGAAATAGCATTCTCATCATTAACTTTTTAAAGCAAGTATTTTTTATATTTATTAAATGTGTGATTCGAGAGGCAGGAAGTGAGGAGTACTGGATGGGAGGGCAGAAGACGTGGCTGTAGTTCTGACTCTTCTATTACATATCTCTGTTATGCAGTTGCTAAGTTGTGTCCAACTCTGCGACCCCATGGACTGTATAGCCTGCCAGGCTTCCCTGTCTTTCAACATCTCTGTAATCTTGGATAAATCACCTGCCTTTTTGAGCCTCCAGTTTCCCCATCCACAAATTAAGAGTTTGGTGAGGGTCACCTTTATAGTTTTAAAGTTATTTCCAGCCTTAAAATTCTACGTTTAATTGTATAGATGTATAACGATCCTACCTCTGCCGCTGCTATTGCTGCTAAGTCGCTTCAGTCGTGTCCGACTCTGTGCAACCCCACAGACGGCAGCCCACCAGGCTCCCCCGTCCCTGGGATTCTCCAGGCAAGAACACTGGAGTGGGTTGCCATTTCCTTCTCCAATGCATGAAAGTGAAAAGTGAAAGTGAAGTCGCTCAGTCGTGCCCGACTTTTAGTGACCCCATGGACTGCCGCCTACCAGGCTCCCCCGTCCCTGGGATTCTCCAGGCAAGAACACTGGAGTGGGTTGCCATTTCCTTCTCCAATGTGTGAAAGTGAAAAGTGAAAGTGAAGTTGCTCAGTTGTGCCCGACTTTTAGTGACCCCATGGGCTGCAGCCCACCAGGCTCCTCCGTCCATGGGATTTTCCAGGCAAGAGTACTGGAGTGGGGTGCCACTGCCTTCTCCGATCCTACCTCTATTAAACCTTTATGAGAGAATGACAAATAAAACCTTAAATCCATGGTTCAGCGTGGACAATGAAGTTTGGAGTTACCAATGGCAGAACTATTTACTGAGCAGTAACTAGCTACCTGGCAGCCACACACTGACCTGAAAGGCAGAGGTGTTTTACAGGTGAGGAAAGGTGGAATAGATTGTTCCAAATCCTACAGTTAGTGAAGGGATGGGGTCAACATTCAACTTAGCTCTTCCTGAAACAGAAGTCCTTGACCATAATGACCGTGGATGCATCTAATACTTATGTCCCATACCTGCTGGAACCAGGCACTGAAGTTTTCTCCAGTTACAGCGGTTCCTAACTGGTGATGGAAGGAAAGAGCAGTGCAGGGAGTGGCTTGAAAAATCTCCCCAGTCGGTTCTGGCATGCACATTTCTCTGCCTCTAAATCTACCCTGAAACATCACCAGGTCAGAATCACAGTAACGTGATGACGGAAACAGTACCTTACTGGAAAACTTCTGTCCTGTGGCAGCTCTCATTTCTGCTTCTCTCAGCATGGCCTGTGGGTAGGCAGAGGCACCAGACACCAGTTATTTCTCTTGTCTTCCAAACGGGAAACTGAAGCAAAGAGAACTGAGTAATGCAGCTTCACACACCTAGTGGTCACAGAACAGTATGAGGACCCTACTCTGAGACTCCAGCCACCGTAGAACATTGTCTTTTAGACAATTCAATTAATAGTGTATTTTATATACAAGGAAAAGTACCACTTTCCTCCCCTGGGGTTTCCTAGTGGATGTGTCATTTCAGTGACATTAATCTATTCACAATATCTGTAAAGCCAGCCTCTCTGAATAGTATCAACTGTAATAGCCATTGACAAATATCAAATGGAGGAAGATGATTTCTTCACCAGGCATTTTTATGAACAAAAATGACTTTCTAGAACTTCACTGACTTGTCTCAGAAAAATGCTTCATCAGGGTTGTTAAGAGGATTTAGGCATCCAAAACAAATAGATGCTCTCATTTTTATATCTTTGAACATACTAAAAAGATTAATTCCTCTTTGAAAATAAAAGTATTAGCACCTAGAATTTCAAATTGCTTTTCAAGAATTTATTTTAATGCCACACAGACAAGGCCCCAGACTTAGTTTTAATCTACAATTCTTTATAGTGTAAAATGCCTTCTTTTGGTCTTTCTATAGTTTGGTTTTTCTCTTTTCTTTTGATGAATGAATTCTAAATTTTACTCATTATGGTTGATTTCACTCCATTGCAAAAAGGTAGAAATATCAGTTATAAGATGTGATTAAGAGAAACAGTGGAAACAGTGTCAGACTTTATTTTTGGGGGCTCCAAAATCACTGCAGATGGTGATTGCAGCCATGAAATTAAAAGATGCTTACTCCTTGGAAGAAAAGTTATGACCAACCTAGATAGCATATTCAAAAGCAGAGACATTACTTTGCCGACAAAGTTCCGTCTGGTCAAGGCTATGGTTTTTCCTGTGGTCATATATGGATGTGAGAGTTGGACTGTGAAGAAGGCTGAGTGCCGAAGAATTGATGCTTTTGAACTGTGGTGTTGGAGAAGACTCTTGAGAGTCCCTTGGACTGCAAGAAGATCCAACCAGTCCATTCTGAAGGAGATCAACCCTGGGATTTCTCTGGAAGGAATGATGCTAAAGCTGAGACTCCAGTACTTCGACCACGTCATGCGAACACATGACTCACTGAAGACTTTGATGCTGGGAGGGGTTGGGGGCAGGAGGAGAAGGGGATGACAGAGGATGAGATGGCTGGATGACATCACTGACTCGATGGACGCGACTCTGAGTGAACTCCGGGAGTTGGTGATGGACAGGGAGGCCTGGGGTGCTGCGATTCATGGGGTCGCAAAGAGTCGGACACGACTGAGCGACTGAACTGAACTGAACTGAACTGAAGTAAAGGTAGAATACAATGTTGCAATTTAGAAGAATGAGGCAGCTGTAAGTGGAATGATTTCCAAGATATATAGTTAAAATTTTAAAGGCAAGATATACAGTGAGATATATGGTAATTTACCATTTATATAAATACAACATATCTGTGTTTATACATAATACCCAGCTGTGGAAGAACATTTAAAGACCTAGTAATAGTGGTTGCCTCTGGGAGAAACCACTGGGAGATTGCAGGGAGATTCTATATATACCCTGTTGTCCCTGTTATATAATGTATCATGTTCCTGTATTACATGCTCATATTTGTTTTATAAAGACAGAGGTAGAAGCCTTTTTTATTGAGATGGAAAAATACAAAAGACATCGTTAGGTGTAAAAAGCAAGTTGCAGAATAGCATGGATAGTACATGGTTCTATTTTTGTAAATTAATTACACATACATCCATGTATGTATATAACTACACCCATTCACAGCTCTAAGGATATGCATCAAATTGTTAATGGTGGTTCCCCCTAAAGAGTAGCATATGAGAAGGGTGTGTGTGCATGCTTCCATTTTTTTTTGTCCTATGTATTTCTATATTGTCTGATTTTTTTTTACACAGAGTACATACTAATTCACAATGGTGTATAAACTTATAAACCCAACAAAAGGATTGCACTTGACTTCTACACACCTACAATCAAAATTTCCCAGAATAGCCCTTGCAGTCAGCCATTTTTTGTTTTTTATATCCCACAGATTGACTTCAGATCTCTTCCTTGACCTCTTCTCTGAAGTTTATTGAACTTTCTGTTCCTTTATCTTTGCTCTCCTACATTCCCCCTTTTGAGCAGGGCCCAGCTAAGGTCATGACCAAGGAATGATAGTAATACTAGTGGTAGTTCCTCTATTTGCCCTTTAAATCAATCTAGAATGATGCAGCTAAAATCCCCCTCATTCCTACTTTAGAGACTTCAAACTTGGATTAAATCTAACCACCTATTTCAAGGAAATTTCTATGCTTTCTAGGTCAGTCCTATCAGCATACAGATATGCTATAGCTCTCAGTTCAGTTCAGTTGCTCATTCGTGTCTGACTCTGTGACCCGTGAATCGCAGCACCCCAGGCCTCCCTGTCCATCACTAATTCCCAGAGTTCACTCAGACTCATGTCCATTGAGTCAGTGATGCCATCCAGCCATCTCATCCTCTGTCATCCCCTTCTCCTCCTGCCCCCAATCCCTCCCAGCATCAGGGTCTTTTCCAATGAGTCAATTCTTCACATAAGGTGGCCCAAGTATTGGAGTTTCAGCTTCAGCGTTAGTCCTTCCAGTGAACACCCAGGGTTGATCTCCTTTAGAATGGACTGGTTGGATCTCCTTGCACTCCAAGGGACTCTCAAGAGTCTTCTCCTAGTCTCAAACAAATATTTGTTTTATTTTGTTTGCTTGGTTTTAGTGGTGAAAACTCCATTTGACCTCTAAACTCCACAACTTCTCCAAATACTTTCCCCATTTCTCTATACTCCTTTACATGAATTTTCCTTGAAAAATTTGCCTTTCCTTTTGTAAAGATACTTCCTCTCCTCACTTTCATTCTCCCCCACCCCCATTCATTCTTTTTTTTTTAATGTATTTGTTTTAATTGGAGGCTAATCACTTTATAATATTGTGGTGGTTTTTGCCACATGTTGACATGAGTCAGCCGTGGGTATACATGTTTCCCTGCATCCCAAAAGCCCCTCCCACCTCCCTCCCCACCCCATCCCTCTGGGTTGTCCCAGTGCACTGGCTTTGAGTGCCCTGTGTCATGCATCGAACTTGGACTGGTGATCTATTTCACATATGATAATATACATGTTTCAATGCTATTCTCTCAAATCATCCCACCCTCGCCTTCTCCCACAGAGTCCAAAACTCTGTTCTTTATATCTGTGTCTTTTTTGCTGTCTCGCATACAGGGTTGTCATTACCATCTTTCTAAATTCCTTATATATACGTTAATATACTGTACTGGTGTTTCTCTTTCTGGCTTACATCACTCTATAATAGGCTCCAGTTTCATCCACCTCATTAGAACTGACTCAAATGTGTTTTTTTTTAATAGCTGAGTAATACTCCATTGTGTATATGTACCACAGCTTTCTTATCTGTTAGTCTGCTGATGGACATCTAAGTTGCTTCCATGTCCTGGCTGTTGTAAACAGTGCTGTGATGAACATTGGGGTACACATGTTTCTTTCAATTCTGGTTTCCTCGGTATGTATGCCCAGCTGTGGGATTGCTGGGTCATAAGGCAGTTCTATTTCCAGTTTTTTAAGGAATCTCCACACTGTTCTCCATAGTGGCTGTACTAGTTTGCATTCCCACCAACAGTGTAAGAGGGTTCCCTTTTCTCCACACCCTTTCCAGCATTTATTCTTTGTATGCTTTTTGATAGCAGCCATTCTGACTGGTGTGAGATGGTACCTCATTGTGGTTTTGATTTACATTTCTCTGATAATGAGTGATGTTCAGTATCTTTTCATGTGTTTGTTAGCCATCTGTATGTCTTCTTTGGAGAAATGTCTGTTTAGTTCTTTGGCCCGTTTTTTTTTTGACTGGGTCGTTTATTTTTCTGGTATTGAGTTACATGAACTGCTTGTATATTTTTGAGATTAATTCTTTGTCAGTTGCTTCACTTGGTATTATTTTCTCCCATTCTGAAGCTGTCTTTTCACCTTGCTTAGAGTTTCCTTTATTGTGCAAAAGCTTTTAAGTTTAATTAGGTCCCATTTGTTTATTTTTGCTTTTATTTCCTACTCTGAGAGGTGGGTCATAGAGGATCTTGCTGTGATTTATTGCAGAGTGTGTTCTGCCTGTGTTTTCCTCTAGGAGTTTTATAGTTTCTGGTCTTAAATTTCGATTTTTAATCCACTTTGAGTTTATTTTTGTGTGTGGTGTTAGAAGGTGTTCTAGTTTCATTCTTTTACAAGTGGTTGACCAGTTTTCCCAGCACCACTTGTTAAAGAGATTGTCTTTTTTCCATTGTATATTTTTGCCTCCTTTGTCAAAGATAAGGTGTCCATAGGTGCGTGGATTTATCCCTGGGCTTTCTGTTTTGTTCCACTGATCTGTATTTCTGTCTTTGTGCCCCCTGATCTGTATTTCTGTCTTTGTGCCAATGCCATACTGTCTTGATGACTGTGGCTTTGTAGAATAGTCTGAAGTCAGGCAGGTTGATTTGTCCAGTTCCATTCTTCTTTCTCAAGATTGCTTTGGCTATTTGAGGCTTTTTTGTGTTTACATACAAATTGTGAAATTATTTGTTCTAGTTCTGTGAAAACTACTCTTGGTAGCTTGATAGGGATTGCATTGAATCTATAGATTGCTTTGGGCAGTATATTCGTTTTCACGCAGTCATTCTAACAACTGCTCCTCTCAGGCCTTTAGCCTTAACATTCTCCCTCAATTATCTAGTAAATGTCACAACATTTACTTCCCAAATCTAATGGTCGATTTTTAATCCTCATTTTCTCTAACTCTCAACTAACTAGCTACAGTTGATCACCTTTTCCTTTTTGAAGCACTTTTTTCTCTTGGCTTTCTGGACACCTTTCTTGGACTTACTTCTATCTCACAATCTGCTGCTTCTTCATTTCTTCTTTATCCTCTTCATCTTGAAGTATCAGTACTGCTCAAGGCTCAGTTCTTGTGTCAACCTGCCTTCTCTATTTAAACTCTTCTCTTGGTGATCTCATCTAGCCTCTTGACTTTGAGTATTATTTCTATGCTAATGTCTTTCAAGTTTTATATCCAAACCCCAAACTGGCCCTAACCTACAGACTCCTTGTCTTCAAAGCCTGTAATACCTCCTGAGTTCTCCCTATCTATGTCGCTGAGCTCATCCTCTATCACCCCCTTCCTTGCTTTCAGGCCATACTGACCTCCCTGCTGCGTTTTGAACATGCCAGGAATGCTCCCACCTCAGGACATCCACACTTGCTGTGGCATCTGTCTGCAAAGCTCTTTTCTCAGATATCCACATGGCTGTTCCCTCCTTTTGTTCTGCACAAATGTCGCCTTATCAGAGCGCCTTCCTTCAACCCTTATAAAACAGTACTTGCCTATCTCACTGTGCCTCTTTACTCCGTTTATTTTTATTTTTATTTTTTGAGCAGTTACTATAATCTGAAGCACTGTCTATCTATTTGACTCATGCTCAGCTGCTCAGCCCTGTCTAACTCCTTGTGACCCCATGGACTGGAGCCCTCCGGGATCCTCTGTCCACGTGATTCTCCAGGCAAGAAAACTGGAGTGGGTTGCCATTTTCTTCTCCAGGGGATCTTCCTGACCCAGAATCAAACCCACATCCCCTATTTGACTATTATTTCCATATTATATATATGCCCTGGAATGTAAGCTCCTCGAGAACAGGAACTTTATTTTGTTCACCACAGTATCCTCAACATTAAGAAAAGTGATTATTATAGAGAAAAGTACTCACAAAATATTTCTTGAATGTTGAGTAAAGAATATTGAAAGAGTCACTATAGCTTCCTTTAGCATATTCAAATTACATGAAATTTGTCTTAAGACAATTTACTTCTCCATCTCAACTTTCTCATTTTGTTTTCTTTTTTAAAAATCTGTTTAAACTTTTATTTTGAAATAATTATAGACTCACAAACTGTGCAAACTAGTACAGGGAAGTGTCATGTATCCTCTACCCAGCTTCTCTCTGAAATTACATCAGATATAACTATCCTTTAAAAAAAATTATTATTAGTTCCTTCATGTCTTTTCCTCAAGTTTTACCTGTTTTCTTCTATGAGCATTTCTACACAGACTTCCAGAACTCTTCATCTCTTACTTCTTGCCAAATCATTGATAAACTTTCTTCAACACCATTGTTAAATCCCTTCTCCAGGATAACTGTCCTAATCATGGGAGGGACAGAATACTTCAATTAAGTGGAAAAAATAGGTTTTATTTTATTTTTTATACCAAAACAAATTGTTTCATCTGTTAAGCTTGCAGGATCTATAGAGAGATACTGTCTCTTCTGTAAGTTCTGAATAGCAACCAACTTGTTTGCTGTGAGTTCCAAGAGCATGCAAAATAATTGTTGACTCCAGTTGTGTACTTTTATTACTTTTATGTAACTATTTAGAAAGAGTTGAATAAAAACAAATATATGATTTTCTACATATTCATATTTCTTTAAAATTAATTATTCTGCTGAGTACATGTCTTTCATTTATTCAACAAATATTTACTGTGTACCTACTATGTGCCAAGACTCCATGCTACAATGGTTTTTATCCCCCAAGATGATCTGGCATAAACATTATCTTTAAGACACTACAAATCCAAAAGGATAAACTGAAAACTCCTGTTTTCCAGGTAAGTGGGTTACTCCCCATGGAATGGGCATTCATATTCAGGAGACAAGTGCATTTCTAATAATTGGTTTTCAGGGTTAAAAAAAAAGTCAATGTCCCTTACAATATGTCTGAAATATGTAAACTAACCTACCATTTGACAGGATAAGATTCACTGATTTAATGATCAGTACAAAGAGAATATGTACTGGGATATCACCACCCTCTATAGTTAAAATGAGCATGTATTAAACACCTTAAAAAAGCTGTCTTCCTGTTAAATACTAATTAGAAACCTGCTCCATGTCAGTGTTACCCTATAATCAATCTCTTTTCTAGTATTAGTGGGATGATCATTTGCTCTGTTTGCCTGAAATATTTTAATTTACACCTGTTGTTCCAGCACAATTGCTAATTGTACCTCCTTTCACTCTCTAAAAATATCTTAGTTTGGATGATAAATTATACAGTCAAACTAAGCATTAGGGTCTTTGGGATAAACGATCAAGGTGTCATTCCTATTTATTGGTACTACCTTGTCACAAGCTGTAAAAACAGTTTTCCTTTTGACTATTTCTTCCTGAGTTGTCACAAAGACCTTCACATAAAATCACTGTGTCCCATTAAAGCAGTTATTGAAACCCCCTTCAGTAATGACCAGTTGTTTTAGTTTTCCTTCTCAGATTCCAAAGACGAAATAAAGGCATTGCTTTTGCTGGGTCAGCATCATGATTGTTCAGAGGCACAACCTTGTACAGGGAAAATTTTGTCTATCTAATCCACAGGAATCTTAAAGAATTATTTTCCCTGAGTAACATTATCTGGTTGAAAGAGTCTGTGATTGACCGCTAATGTTTGCCCAAAGAACGGAAAACCCAACATACTTAATTTCAGTGGAACATATACATTTCTGGACCAAGATATTTAATGTCTCCAGAGTATGACCAGGGAATGAGAAATGGAAAGGTAAATTTGGGTGGCCTCCTTAGATATAATCTCTGTTAAAACTATTTAATCTTTGTGGTTCACAAGGAAACATATCCTTGAGTTAATGAATGGAAGGACATTTCTGAGATTAAATATCTTTATAACTATTTTCTTGGCTGATTCTAGTAGCAGCACCACCACTGACTCATTATTTAGTTTTGGAAAATTGTTTTCATTTGAGGTTGTGTCCTCCTAGCACCAAAGTACGCAATCAATTCAACATTTGTTTGTTTTTTTAAGAAACATGGGATCATGAAGATAAAACAACTAGTGAGGGACTAAATTGTTTTTAACCTAATTTTTGCTTGTTTCTTAACCCATCTGTAAATTATGGATAATTCTGTTGGCTTTTGTCTTCTTGATACAATTGCTATGAGAGTAAATTACATATTTAGTAAAACATTAGGAACATTTGAGATAACAGAGGCTAGATGACTTTATCACTCTTATTTGTAGTTTGCCTGAAAAATTGAATAAGACGATGTGGCTAAAGTGTGTTTTTCACTTTTTTTTCCTCTACTTATAATGAAAGTACATCTTTAAAAAATATTATTACTGACATAGCTTTATTGGAAGATACTAGTGGATCCTGAAAGGTCAATGACACTCTCCCATTGTTGTTGTTTTAAATCCGTACTTTTATCAAAATTAAGAAGGTATCAGGAAAATCAGGCTCCTAAATTCTTTCTTAACCCACTGGGCTGTGTTGAGTAGCTAAAGAAATAGTATCCTGATAATTATCTCTTTTCCTATTTCAGGCATGAACTCTACCTCCTTCACCCTACCTCATCTGTACCTCTAGAAAATACATAATAAAACCTGGAACGCCCCCTTTCTTATGGGCAATTTCCCCAGGAGTCCCAAGTCCTGAATGGATAGGGAAGTTTTGTGATTTGGAAGTAGTGGCATCGAGTGTTTGGAGGTCTGGTGATAGTCCAGGCTTCTGAGCCACCTGGGAAGCACCCCTCCTCCACAACACACACGTGTGTGTGTGTGTGTGTGTGTGTGTATCTATATCTATATCTATATACTTTTTTTTTTTTCTGATTGGAAACAATGACCTATTCCAGACTATGGGACAGGAACTACCCAGAAAATACTGTATCTTCTTTTGACAAGGTTATGCTGAGTAGCTTGTTCCTATCTCTACAGTTCTCAAGGGATTTACTTGCTGTGTTTTAGCCAACAATATGACAAAGACCGGAGAAGGCAATGGCATCCCACTCCAGTACTCTTGCCTGGAAAATCCCATGGATGGAGGAGCCTGGTGGGCTGCAGTCCATGGGGTCGCTGAGGGTCAGACACAACTGAGAGACTTCACTTTCACTTTTCACTTTCATGCATTGGAGAAGGAAATGGCAACCCACTCCAGTGTTCTTGCCTGGAGAATCCCAAGGATGGTGGAGCCTCATGGGCTGCCATCTCTGGGGTCGCACAGAGTCGGACACGACTGAAGTGACTTAGCAGTAGCAGCAGCATGACAAAGATATATTGATGTTCCAATGTGAGAGCTTAGGTGTCAAAGCTGAGAAATGTGAGATAAAATCATTTGGTTGAAGAGCTCTAGGTTCCTTGAATATCTTGTTCCTCTGAAAAACCTTGGAGGCTGCTGTAATAGCTGTAAGTTTCACAAATGAGAAACTGGGGCAGAGAGGCAGAGTGGGGGTGGGGTGTTTGTTTATGGTAGAGGGGTGACATTTTTTCACAATATATTTCGCTGGAAGCTCTGCACTCCAGCAGAAGAACCAGCCTTAGGAAATGCTGGTAAGTGGTTCTTTGACAACATTTACTGATTTTGGAATGGCCTTTCCTCTTGCCTGCTTCCCCTGCCTAGAGGTGTAGTTTTGTAATCTGGTTACCCAAGGTCCCCTCACTGTGGCCCTCACTGGAACTGATATGGCCTGGACCTTTTCCATTTCTCATGTTGACCAAATTTTCTATCAGATTCTGCCCGCATTGTGCCCCATCACATTGGATGTTTATTTCTGCTTTCAAAAGGGTAGAGCTATCTGGTAATCCAATTAGAATGACAGTAGAAAGGCTAAAGGCAATTAATACAGCACCCTTTCTTACTAAGGATGATTAGCAGTAACTTGAAGACGGTAATTTTTAGAGGTGCAATTTCAGAAGCTATGTTGCAGACTGATGGGAGTAATATTTTAGGGACTTAGACACATTTTTTTAGCACCCTTAAAATCACGCAGAAAGATGAGTACCTAGTCTGAGTAAGGAAGGCCCCATCCTCAAGCCTGGGAGAGTCCAGAGTACCTGTTGTGCATAGCCAGGTCTCTTCGCTGCTGAATGAGGAGGTGCTGGCGGGGAGCAAGACAGCAGGAGAACGGGCCTAACTGCCCTGTCAACAGGTAGACCGAGGACTGTCCATAGCTTTCTCCTGGGGGTGGGGGTGCTCAGCCCCTCCCACGTGCGCATGCACCCTTACCGGGCATTCCAGGCCTCACCCTTGTGCTACCTACAGGCTGACTCCTAAAAGGTCAGAAAGACAAATGATTCACAAGTGCCCGCAGCTGATTCCTACTCAGAATATGTAATCTCACAATTGTGCCTGTTTTCTTAAGTGCTTATATGCCTCCAATCAAATCTTTGCTCTCTGTCCCTTTGAAAGCAGCAGCAATGCTTTATTTCTGATTACATGAGGACTTAAGCCAAATAACTTTAAAAAGTGCCCACAGCAGTTTTGATTTGACACTATTTATGTTTCATTTTGGCTCTCCTAATCCAAGATTTTCTCAATATCTTCGTAGCTTAGCCGGGACACATTCGCTGAGTTATTGACTGGGCAGGGCTCTGGTTTAAGCACTTATGAAAATTTCCCAAGTGACTTAGAGTAATTTTCAGTGAGAATCAAGAGCACCATTGTTGGTTACTGTCTGTAAACACATGTCTTTCACATGCATAAATGCACCTAGGGCACAGGATTTCCAGCACTGGCTCACACGAGCATGCACACACACATACACCATGAATCTCTAGTCTTCATTTACTAATTTTCTCTCATTTGAGGTAACTTCTCCACTGCTTCTACGGCTATTGAATAATAACAACTACCAAAAAAAAAGCTTAGGGAAAACAACCTACAGTCATAATTTATCACTTTTAAGAAAGAATGGCATTGCAACTAGACACGCAACTGAACAGGGAAACAGGTGAGGTAAATACATTACAGAACTACAGTAAACAGCATCTGTTCATCAGCAAAAGAGTAACTAGGTAGTTTTATTATTCTTCTAAATGGTGATAAAACAGGAAGAAATGCCATTCAAAAGGGTTTTTTTTTTTTTTTCCAAATGCAATGCATATCTGTGTGTGTAAGCCTACAGCATTCCTTTCATTAAAGCCACAATATTAACACTGTCAAGGGACGACTACAGTGGTGCTCAAAGCTGAAGTGATGCTGCACTCACAGGGTCCTCAATAAACCTGAGCAGGGGAAAGTATATATGAGAAGAAAGCAAAAAATGGAAAGAGTTGTAGATTAGGTTCAAGGCTCTTCCCTGTAGGGAGGAAGCTATTGGTTATCGTGATTGCACCACGTTAAATAAAAATTCCCACATCACGTAAGTCTTTAAATAATAATGGAAGATGACTTTTGAGTACTGCCTGTAGCACTTCACTTGCTTTCTCATTTGAGACTCAGAATTTTTCTGTGCTGTGCTGTGCTTAGTCGTGTCCAACTCTTTGCGACCCCATGGACTGTAGCCCGCCAGGCTCCTCTGTCCATGGGGATTCTCCAGGCCAGAATACTGGAGTAGGTTGTCATGCCCTCCTCCAGGGGATCTTCCCAACAAAGGGACTGAACCCAGGTCTCCTGCACAGCAGGCAGATTCTTTACTGTCTGAACCACCAGGGAAGCCCAACAATACTGGAATCAGTAGCCTATCCCTTCTCCAGGGGACCTTCCTGACGCAGGAATTGAATCAATGTCTCCTGCATCGCAAGTGGATTCTTTACCAGCTGAGCTACCAGGAAAGCCCATAATTTTGCTATAAATGAAACTATTATCATTCTCATCTTATAGATATGTTTTAGAAATGTACATGTAAATACCAACACTTAGATCGTGTGAATTTGAAGTCACCCCAGACAGATCTACATGACTTGGGAGGGGTTTTAGGATTCAGCGTAATTTTTTTTTTCCCTTAAAGTTACTGTTGCTGGGGTCTCTCCGCTTCTTGATGTTTCTATGCATGTGCACATGTGTAAAACACATTTTAGGTTCTGTCACCAGTTTTCCTCCCTTTTCTATTACCTTCATATTTATAACGGACAAATTTCACTTTGAAGTCTCTTGCCTTGGAATCTCTTTCCAGTAAAATCTCATGGTAGTTCACATTTGCCAGAAAGTCACCTTTAGAACTTTCAAAGGGATATTAACTTCTTAGAACACAAACATACAAAAAGTCTTACACTTATCATGAGAGAAAGGTTATGTCTCCCGGTGCCGTCTTCCCAGTTACTGCATACACCCTGAAGGCTAATGTCATTTTAGCCAGGACCCCACCCCTGTCTTTCTTGTGGCTTGGGGCCTTTACAGCTTTCACATCACTCTGCCTGGCTTTGAGATCAGGCTCTCTGACACTATACCTCTGTGTTGCTTGGAGAGGCAACTTAAAATATACAATCTCCAGATGGGAATGATTTAGCAAAATTAAAAACAGACAGGGGCAGAAAAGGCGGGAGGTGTCAAATGTTCCTTCTACCCCACTATCAGTTTGATGTGGTGGCCTTGTTCCTACCTAGTCCCCCTCGTGCCATCCACTCCCCAAAGTTAAAATGCCTGAAATGTTAACAGAATACACATGGACAGCGATATGGATATCCTTCCTCTGTCTCGTAACCCAACACATGGAGTTTTAATTGTGGCTTATTTCAACTTAATTTTGCTTCACCCTTAGGATGAAACAGACTTGTCTCAGTAGCCCTCAAGAAGTATTGTCAAATGTATAAGTACTTCAAGAATCTGCTTAGCCACCTCAAAAGAATACTACTGGATACTGAGCACTTGCTTTTGGAGTGAGCTTCCTTCCTCATTTCAAACGCAGACATGGTCATATTGATGCATCGATATCAGAGTTGTGGAATGTATAACACACACTCTTGTTTATTATTAAAATTCTTGGATAAGCGAAAACTCTGCTTTGGTTAGAAACAAATCCAGTAGAAAAGAGGCAAAAGAGATATGGGTAGAGAAGCAATATCATGTAATGTAGCCTCTCCTTAGTCCCTGCCGGAGATGAGATAAGGTAAAAGGCAGCTCAACAGTGCTGGGAGGTTTGATTACAAATGCAGAATTCCCCAGTTATCCCAGATCTTGGAATCAACCTGGTTCCAAATCACCCATTCAGTCATCGTTAGGCCCAAGGGAAAGACTCACATGGTGACGGGATGGCTATCACCAAATGCAGAGATATTTTGCTCCAGTGTTTTCAGATCTTATGCTCATTTTAAAATCCACACCAGACAAAAGGCTACTACATGTTTTAGGCTGTATCTAATCTCTACCATGACTCCTGAATAGTGTTCAGAAGTGTTAAAGTGTTAAAGCTGTGTTAGACTGTGACCAACTTTCCAAGTGGTTTCAGGCACAATTTCTGAGTTTTAGTGGGGATGAAAGCCCTCGTACCTTGCTCGAGTTTCTTGTTAGTGCCTTGCATGACTCTCTGCAAGATATGACCCATGGAATTCTGCAGCACAAAAACGATAAGCTGTTTGCTATCTTTCATTTTCTGCAAATAGTCTGTATTTACAATACTACTCCAGTGGTTTCTGACTACCGCTTAGGGCAATTTTGCTTAGCCTAGCGGAATGTCCTGGAAACTACTGGCAATGATTTAGCCTCCAAAATTGGAACGCATTAGTAGAGACAGAGAGCCTATGAACAAATAGTGGGCGTGTGCCAGAGTAAATATGTGTGGTTCATGAGCTGTGGTTAGAAATGTCTCTCTTTCAGTATGCAGGGCAAAGCTTTTGCCAGCATTTGCCATAAAGTCATCACACAAAGCAGTTTTTCCTCTTGGTAAGACAGACTCAATGATAGAGGGCTTCTAGTTTCACAGTCTACTGCTGGGGCTACAGTCATAGGCCATGCAAAGGAGACCTGAACGGAAGGGTCCTTTTCCCAGCTAGACTTTCTCACTCTGCCTACTGCCAAGCTTCTGTGAGAAAGAATGAAACCCAGAAGGGAGTGAGGAGGAGGCTGGAAGGGTTGGAAGAGGAAAGACTCTTTGTAACACTCAAAGCCCCTCCTAGGATCTCATAACAAACCACAGAGTCAGTTTGTTTCCTCTCTTCTCCAAACCCAAACTTGGCCCTTACTGTATGACTCCTTCGAAGCACTTGGTGAGGCTCTCATTCCTGGGTGAAGCATTGAGACACCTTCCTCTGCAGAGTTCTGTCAGAGAGGCTCAGAGGCTGAAGGAGACAGACAGATATGGTTTCCATGTTAGGCATTTCCTTTAGAACTTAACTCCTTGACCACACATTATAGGAGGATTTAGTACATTTGGACTGGAATAGCATGATTTCTGGTACAGTGTGCATGCATGCCCTCTGAGCTTGGAGTCTGGTTTCAATGCTTTTTTTTTTTTTTATCCCCTGTATAGACCGCGCAGTCTAAGCAACACCTGAAATCCAAGAAGAAACCTGTTTTTGGTTTGGTTTTTTTTTTAACCGAAGAAGCCATTAATCAATACTCCATAAAACATTTATTGTGGGAATATTGTTGTAGGGGCATGTTTAGTTCACCCTTTAAAAAGGAACATAATGAGGTATGTCATTTTACAAAGCCTTGTCATCATACCATAAAAGAGTACAATATAGATAAATATTTTAGAATCACCTCAGACAGGACAACTTTAGAAATGAAGAAATAAATGTGAAATATCATTTCTGCATAAGTTATTAAATTTCCTGATTTATTCCTGTAACTATGAATCCCACAGTCAATTTCAACCAATATTCATTGGATACCACTATACGCCAGGCATTATACTAGGTACCAAGAACATAGAGATGAAGATCTTAGAGACTTATTTGCTGAACAAACCTACATAGCCGACAGCACTTTGTCATATCGAATATATGTTTGATTAAAGAAAGTTATGCTTTGTTTTTCTTTTATCTGAAGATCTCCAAACCCTTTCCTCAAAGTCTCATAACCAAGGACTCTGAAGTCCTAATTGGAGACTTAACTAGACTGCATATCATTGAATAAGTCCAGTCCTCAGTCCCAAGAATCAATAGGCTTTTGCCACAAGTGAAGTTGGTGGTAGAATAAACAACAGGTAGTGAGATTATAAGGAGAAGGCAATGGCAACCCACTCCAGTACTCTTGCCTGGAGAATCCCATGGATGGAGGAGCCTGGTAGGCTGTGGTCCATGGGGTTGCGAAGAGTCTAACACGACTGAGCGACTTCGGTTTCACTTTTCACTTTCACGCATTGGAGAAGGAAATGGCAACCCCCTCCAGTGTTCTTGCCTGGAGAATCCCAGGGACGATGGAGCCTGGTGGGCTGCCATCTATGGGGTCGCATAGAGTCGGACATGACTGAAGCGACTTAGCAGCAGCAGCAGCAGCAGCAGCAGTGGGATTATATGGGCTCTGGAGTGGATGAATCTGGGGTACCTTAAATCCCTGCATCTCAATTTCTCCTTCTGCAAAGCGGGATAAGAATATCTATCTCAAGGTTTCATGAGGATTAAATAAGTACATGAAATAGGCAGAACATGGTAGCCATTCAATGAACTAAAGTGAGTTGGCCCGAGTACTAAATGAATGGTGCGCCACATAGAACTGCCAGGAGCTAACCAGGATCTGCTTAAAGAAAACTGGACATTGTAGCCTTGCTTTGTTTTTCAGACTCCCAACTTATTTTCCCTAAATTTCACTCCAACAAAAGGCCAGCGCATTTCCCTTCCAGTGTCCCAGTCCCCTTAATGGTTAGACTTGTGTTCTTTTATGCTGGCTCCTGAAGATGCTATAGTAATTTTGTCGGCCAAACTTTTGCAAGGAGACTGCAATCATATGGCTTCTTCACCTGTTTTTCCCTTGCCAGTCACAAAAGAATAGGATGATACGTATTCAAAATGCGCAGACAAAAAAAAATAACAACCAATTACTGTTAGGACAAAAAGATTTCATGGGGTATATGTCATTTCTATCCAAGGTTCTGAAAAATGTGGCTACATTGTCATGGCTGTATTCCCTATGGCACCACCCTCCCCAGCTAGGGATGAAAGCCTAGTTGAAGAATGGAGAGATGCATTCCACACAATGTACATTCAATTCTCTTCAACATAGTGTAACTTTGGATCATTCTCAATTTAGTGATATATATATATATATATTTTTTTTTTTTCTTACCAGTAGAAACACTTTTTTCTTTGTCCCACCAACTGTATCCTGGGAATTTCATTTTGTATTCAGATCAGTTCAGTCGCTCAGTCGTGTCTGACTCTTTGTGATCCCATGGACTGCTGCATGCCAGGCTTCCCTGTCCATCATCAACTCCCGGAGCTTGCTCAAACTCTTGTCCATTGAGTCGGTGATGCTGTCCAACCATCATCCTCTGTTGTCCGCTTTTCCTGCTGCCTTCAATCTCTCCCAGCTTCAGGGTCTTTCCCAGTGAGTCAGTTCTTTGCATCAGGTGGCCAAAGTATTGGTGTTTCAGCTTCAGCATCAGTCCTTCCAATGAACAACCAGGACTGATCTCCTTTAGAATGGACTGGTTGGATCTCCTTGCAGTCCAAGGGACTCTCAAGAGTCTTCTCCAACACCACAGTTCAAAAGCATTAATTCTTCGGTGTTCAGCTTTCTTTATAGTCCAACTCTCACATCCATACAGGACCATTGGAAAAACCATAGCCTTGACTAGACGGAACTTTGTCAACAAAGTAGTGTCTGCTTTTTAATATGTTGTCGAGGTTGGTCATAACTTTTCTTACAAGGAACAAGGGTCTTTTAATTTCATGGCTGCAGTCACCATCTGTAGTGATTTTCGGGCCCCCCAAAATAAAGTCTGTCACTGTTTCCGTTGTTTCCCCATCTATTTGCCATGAAGTGATGGGACCAAATGCCATGATCTTAGTTTTCTGAATGTTGAGTTTTAAGCCAACTTTTTCACTCTCCCTTTCACTTTCATCAAGAGACTCTTTAGTTCTTTTTCACTTTCTGCCATAAGGGTGGTGTCATCTGCATATCTGAGGTTATTGATATTTCTCCTGGCAATCTTGATTCCAGCTTGTGCTTCATCCAGCCTGGCATTTCACATGATATACTCTGTATATAAGTTAAATAAGCAGGGTGACAATATACAGCCTTGACGTACTCCTTATAGTAACAAAGAATTATAGTGTCTGATAAATGATGGCAGAGTCAAAACCTAGCCATCAAGAGACTAGGATAAGTCTAGGATAAGATATCTAAGTCATTTCGTTAATCTCAGCCATATTGTATGAGCACATTAAAAATTGATTTGATGAGTGTTTAATTTTCTTTAAAATCCCCCAAAGGTACAGGGGAGAAAAGAAGATGGTATGGAGCCTGGTGACAGCAAAGCACCAGATTAATTATTAGAACAGGTTTAAATAACAGGATTTGGTTGGTCACACTGGAGTGAGCAAATAAAACTGCTTTGGTAAAGGAGAATTCTCTCTCTCTCTCATACACACACACACACACACACACAGACACACACACAGACACACACACACACACACACAGGTCTATACACTATGTTTCTTTACCTGTATTTGTTTCCCCTATCTCGCTTATCCTTGCCTGACCCTGCAAACTTCCAGTATTTAGATTATCTTTATTTTCTATTTATTTTGGTACAGAAACTCTTAAGCTATTTCAGAGGCATAAGAGAAACACAGTTGAGAAATGGTGTAAATCAAACGGATCCACCTTTCTGATTTGCGATGTGGTCAGGGTATCTGGACACTGTCAGGGCATTGTAACCTACATCCCAAAGTGACTTTGTTACATGAAAGGAATTTAGTTTTTTTTTTCTTCTTTGTAACCTTGTGAAATTTCCACATTAAAAAGCAATCACATCTTTCAAACTAGAAATGATTGTGTTTGGCACTACGGCCTCTGGTGTAATGGACTGAGCTTGTTTTCACTAAAACGAAATCAGCTTTCAAAATAAATCATCTGTAACAACATTCTATTCCCCAAATTGTATAATCCTATTAACAGCATTTCATTTTTTTTTCCTTTTTTTCTCCATTGTCACTGGACTGACAAGATTGGCCAAGTATCAACGTGGAGAAACAGAAAACTTTGGAGGATCTGGCCAATGCAAGAAGAATGACCCAGCTTCTGCCTTGCTAGATCTTAATGGGCCCTTAAATATAATCATCTGTGTTTCACCTCCAACAAATGTGCTTCATGGATAACACGGTTATCCAGTCACTCAGCAATTCAAGCCATTCAACAAATAGTCCAGGTGGGATATCCAAAGGACAGTGAGTTGCCACAGTTATTCTAGTGAATAAGACCTTTATCAAAATTACATAAAAGTGCCAATGTGTTGAATGAAAATGTATCCCAAATGGCTGCTTGGAGAATCTTTGCCAGAAGTGTAAATTATGTGGCAATGTCTAAAAGAGCAAGTTATAATTTCAGATTTCTCAGGAAAGTGTATTTTTCTTTGAGGCTAAACAGGAGAAAAAAAAATATCTTATAATACCCAACTGGATTTGTTTTCTTCTGCCAGCAGGAAGAAAGAGCTCCTAGAAAATGTTTAGGGAGTTCCCAGCCAGAACATACTGTTCAGCTTGGTCTTGGCTTCTTCCAAACAGCCTGAGACACTATTTGCATTTAGGTCTATCAGTCAGGAAACTGACAGTGTGTGAGTGCAATGTTCTTATTAAAATAGCCCATCAGAAGCAGCTGGAATCTGTGCTCTATTTAGAATTTTCCATAGTAAATGACAGGTCAAAAATATTAACCTAACCCAGGTCCTGTCCTGGACAGACTGCTTCATCTGGGGCTGAAATTCACGGACTGTAAATCTCATGTTCCTGGAGAATCCTCCTTCTAGCCAGTCCTTGGGGAAAGCCTTTTTAAATTTTTTTTTTTTTTTTAAGCCACTCTCTCCTAGCACAATATTTACATTGTAGGTTTAAGAGTAACTCAGTTCTTCAGTCAATGCAAACTCGATGTTGGTCTGATCTTGCCCTTTGGAAGGTTTTCCCTGGGACAGGAGCTCATGTGAGACTCCTTGGTTTTCCGTTTTTCTTACTCTATTGGAGAATTGGTAACCCTGACTCTAGAACCCAGTCCTGGGTGTGGATTCTGTCTCTGTACCTTATTAGTGTAACAAACTTGGCCAAGATATTTAGCTTTATTAAGTCTCAGTTTCTCCATCAATTGAACACTTATAATAACATTACCTGGCTTAAAAGATTATTGTGAGGATCAAACAATAACAAGAAATTAGCAGTTATCCCTCTATCCCTTAGAAGAATTGTGAGATCATTCAACATAAAATCAATTCCTCTATGAGCGAACAACAACAAATAGTAGAAACAAATAATTTTTAAATTTCAAATCTGAAAGTACTTCACTCAAGCTTTTATTATAATAAAGGGTAATTAGATGAAATAATGAAATAGTAATTAGATGTTCTAGGTGTTCACCATTTGCTTCTCATGAACCCCCTAGAGATATTGAGGTTTCCTTACATTACAGATTAAACAGTATTTAAGAGCTGATTGATTTCCTAGACCACAAGAAAAGCAGAAGTTTTCTATGAAAAGTTACTTTTGGGTTTCAACTAGTTTTAGACAAACTGGCAAGGATCATAGAGCTTGAATGAATGATAATTGGCTTTTGTAAGGCTTCCCGCTGTTTAAAATTTTATGGTTATTATTTCAAACCAGTGAAAACAGAAGTTACATTAAAGAAAGAAGGATAGTTTTCTTTTATCAAAAAGTTTAGTAGTTATGCTGAAATGGATGAATAATTTTCCCCACTCTGTGTATAACGCATCTGGTCCTAGGGTAATAGGCCATATAGCTTATAGAGATTTCAATGTTAAAAGTTAAGTACTGTCTTTCTATGAGAGAAATTCATGTATATAATTTTATCAGAATTTTGAATAATTGTACTTAAAGGAATGGTCATTCTGTGGTCATTTGTGAAATTTAATCTTAATTTCATTCTTTCTCAGTGACCAAAATACTTGCTTTTATTTATGCTATCTAGATCTAAAACATTCTATATTTAGTTGGAGATATTAGAAAACAAATGTTTATCTAGATTTAAAAATCGTTATTTATACATAAACCAGCTCAGATTTTGACAAATAATTTCTTATGACAAATTGGGGCATTTAGGGGTCATATAAATGGCATATTTCTTCATGACCAATTGGGCTAGGAATGAAATTTAATTCAAACTAGTTGTTAAAATATCTGAAAATATCAGATTGGCTATTTGTTGTTTATTTAATAATATTATTTATTGTAAACATAATTACTAATGCTTACTGGTACAATTTTGCATACCATAACATCCTCACATTGTAAATGTACAATAATATTTTAAAAGTAGGGTTATTAGATTTGTGTAACCATCATTACCATCCCATTTTCAGATGGATTGACCAATTGATCCTGAGTTTTAGTTTGTTTAGACAGAGTGTCAATGATGAAAAACCCAAATGGAAGGGCCCACGTACAAGCTCACCATTCTTGGGTTGTCACCCAAGTTGCACAGTGATGAAATCATTTGTATACAGGCCTGGGAGCTTTCCAGAGGTGAGAATATGGCATGAGGAGCTACTTTAACACATTTCCTTAAAATGTCAAACTCTGGGGATGGATCTCTTTCTGTAGAAGGTAGCTCCAGGACCAACGGCAGCCTCAGTATTTGAGGCACAAAGGTCCAGCATCAGACTTGCTCTCCTGACCCCTCAGGTTCTCTGTCTCTTGGTTACCTTTCTTCAGTGTGACTACACCCAGTTTAGAGGTGTTATTGGCGAATGTAAAGTAAGTAACGTAAAGTAAGTAAAGTAAGAACGTAAGTAAGTAAAGAACGTAAAGTAAGATACGTAAAGTCCGTATCCCACCACTCTGGCATACGGACTTAGCATTCCTGAACTGTGGTTAAAAGGACGTCTTTACAGCACGCAAAAAACGGCACTGGCCTGAGAAGGTGGACCTGGGTCATATTTGAGAATCCCAGGGCAGCGGGTTCTCTGCAGTTACTTCTCTCAAGGACTTATCCTGGAGCTCCACCGTCATCTTGGCCAGTATCTTCACGGAACAAGGGACATTTTGTAAATGTTGGACAGAATTCATAGTTGTACGTTGCTGCTCCCTGACGACAGTCAGTTTGCTGCCAAGCAACCGGATGCTGATTGTGGCCCTGCAGTCACTGAACCTGGCCTCCTTCACTGAGAGGACAGCAGCGTGCAACGGGGCCGGTCGTCTGACCGCTCCTCCAGGCTGCCGAAACAGTTGGTTGTAAAGTAAAAATGCAGTCGATCCATTCACTGCTTTGATACATGATGGGTACCTCCCCCAACTCCCAGCCCAACAAGGGCAAACTCATCTGAATGACTTTTCTTGCAAAATCGGCAGCCATTCTGGTGACTTGTAGAGGGAGACTCCCCCTGGAGAAGGGAATGGTAACCAACTGAAGTATTCTTGTCTGATGAACTCCATGGAGAGGGGAGCCTGCTGGGCTACAGTCCATGGGGTCCCAAAGAGTCAGACACGGATGAGCGACTAACACACACACACACACACACACAGAAGGGAGCCTCAGTGAAAAATACTGGGCCGCACTCACCAGCCTCATGGGACTGGATGATTTAAACCTTATGCTGCAGTAGTCCTGGGTGAAGCACAGCTGCAGGCAGGCCAGGTACTCTCATAACACAATGCCTGACAGGCTTCTCTAAACAAAGTATAAAAGGCTGTCATCAAAGACTCACCTCTCTGGGTCTCCTTTCAGAGGGGTGTGTTGGAAAAGGAGATGTGTTCGTAGTCTGCTGAAAAGAGGTACAAACACACCGTTAAACATTAAATCCGTTGGTTTCCATTTCAGAACACTAAATCCTGACTCCTATAGACAAAAGACAGAACCTATGAGTTTACAAAGTTAATTTAGCTCCAAGTGAGAGTAAGCGAGGACATTACCCCATTAACCTTGGACAGACAACTGGGCTTATATCATGGTCTGGAATCTTGCCCTTAAAATCCACAATTGCTGTGTATTACATGATCTCTTGCCTGCTAACAATTACTCCCATGTGGTAGAATGACTTTTACCCCCTGCTCATAATAATATGCCAATTTTCCTGGGGCACAGGTGTCATCCAAAGAAGGCCTTATCTTCTACAGGAATTTTATTTTTCAGAAGTTGGCCAGGCCAGATGGCTACTGCTTACTTTAGTGCTTCTCAATTCTCACTAACACTTTCTGGCCCAGTGTGAATATGTAAAAGAAAAATAGGAGAGCACACTGGGATTTTAATACTTTGGTAGAGTGATGGATCAAAGGCCAGAAGTCATGTAAATAAGACTTTTCCCTTCTAAGAACGGACATGAATTTTGGCCAATTCAAGATGGCAGCCTCTTCACTGGAGCATCATAAATTTCCAGATCAGGAGAAAGGGCCATATGAAGGCTGGCCAGGTTGAAACAGAACAATGAGCAGTTGAGGTGAACTCATCAACCTTAAAGCCCCAAATTAAATTTGCAGCATAGATGGCAAAATATACAACATTTCACCTTAGCTCCTAACCCCTAGTACTCTCTGATCCAATGATGGAGCTTGGGATGCATTTAGACATTGTGCACAACTGAATTAAATACATTGCTGTGTCCTATGGTCACATATTTATACAATGGTCTTCTCTATTAGGGTTTGGCTCTGTGAGGACAAAGACTGTATCTTAGGCATTTTTGAATTCCCAGCTTTAAGTTCAGGGGCACAGTAAGTATTATGAATCATAACAGTGTAAAGAAACTATAGGCATGAAGGGATACATCTTGAAAGACTTGGTGGCAAACTTAGCTTGAGTTCTAAGATTGGGAAATTTCCTAAATTCAGATCATCAGGTGACAGATAATACATCTTCCCATTTTGGCTGACTTCCACCTAAATTTAAGCTACCACATATTTGCCTTCTGTTGTGAAACCTGGATCAAACAAAATGTAAGATCATCTTTAACAGATATTACTATAAAATCAGTTAGAAACATGCTCAAAATATACTTGTAATCTTTAAAATCTGTGCAAAAGGCTATAGACACCATTAGTGGTACCACTGTCTCTAACAACCACAGAAGCACCGTTAGGTTGCCACTAACTTTGACAGAAAGAGTACAGAGATTTTGTTGTTTGACTTTTTGATACCCCATGGATTGCAGCATGCCAGGCTCCTCTGTTTTTCTACTATCTCCCAGAGTTTGCTCAAATTGATGTCCATTGAGTCGGTGATGCTTTCTAACCATCTCATCCTCTGCTGCTCCCTTCTCATTTTGCTTTCAGTCTTTCCCAGCATCAGGGTCTTTTCCAGTGAGTCAGCTCTTTGCATCAGGCGGCCAAAGTATTGGAGCTTCAACTTCAGCACAAATCTTTACAATGAATATTCAGAGTTGAAAGACTTACATATCTTTAGATAATACCAAACCTAAAGGTTCACACTTCTATAAAAGAAACTATCATCGCTTAGTTACTGCCTCTTAGTTATTAAGGCAACTCAAGAAGAGTAAAGCTAATTTTACCTATTTAAAGTACAAGATAATGCTGCTTATACTCATTTGTGTACATAATGGAGTGGCTTGGGATTCTTGGGTTATAGATAAGTTTAAGTTCTGCATAATTTGATTTCTATTTGATTTGTGTTAAACAGGTACCATGAAACATGATTGTGTATATTTCATGCTTAATTAACTATATTTTTTACTCCAGGGAGCTCAGAGTGATATGTCAGGTATCAGTTCATTCATTCTCACTACATTTCAATAAAATGGCAATATTCTGATGCTAATTACAGCTTTTAGGGATTGAAGGCAAAGATCAGAATAGAAAAAGAAAATGAAAAAGAAAGAGTGTTTAAATTCCTGTGCTCTCTCTCTCTAGCAATATTCATATGCCAAATGTTTATAATTTGTGCTGTTAGGATAATGCTAGTTGTTATAACAAGCTGGTGCTAAAATGTGTAAAGGCTCACACACAGTGGAAGTTTGTTTCTTGCTTACAAAATGTCCTCAATTAGTTTAGGCAAATGGGGTGCGTGGAGGAAGGGATATTTCTCATCATTCAGGGACTCAGGTATTTGGAGTTTTTGCAATCTTCAGCATTTAGTTTCCAAGGTCATTGTAGCGGTCTCTCTGTCTTGTGGCTGGAGGAGAATGGTGTCATGACGCCTGTATGGGAGGTTTTATGAGTGGGCCTAGAAGTGGCACATATCACTTCTCATACCAGTCCCCCTCCTGTCCCCTGCCATTAGCTAGAACTCAGGTACATGGCATTGCCCAGATGCAAAGGAGACCAAGAAATTATCTTCCTGGCTGTACAGCATATGTTGCCACAACTCCAGACCGTGAAGGGGAAACAGATTTGGGGGATTAGTTAACTGTCATTGCCGCATAATCTGAGTCAGAGCTAGGCTTTTCTGCCCTTACCTTTTAACAGCTTTTTCCAGTCTGTCCTCTCCCACTGGGGTTACTGAGGAGGCCGTTTGATGACACCTGGGCTCTAACAGACAACAGCGGCCACACTGAGGGTCATGGTTTACATGTGTTTGCTACTTGACCGATTTCTGTTTGTTAAGCCTGGGGCTTCTCAGGCCTTTAGCTGGTGCTAATGCCTGGGTTCTATGCAACTGGGGTTCAAGCTCACTCCAGTGACTTTCTGTGCTACTTCCCAAGTCATCTGTACTAACTGCAAGACTGGCTTGGACCTCTGCCTATTGTATTGGTGGAGTTGACAGTGTTTGTTGTCTATCATTTAAAATCCTTTTATAAACAGCTGTCTCTTATGTAAAGTGTAATCATCGCCTACTTTTTGCTGTTTATTGTTGGCAAGTCTCTGGGGAGCTAGAAAATAACAGTTCTTCATTTTGAAAAATGATTTTTTTCTACTTCTAGCTCTGTTTCCACCCCCCCAACCCTTTGCCATATTATTTCTTCTGATGGCTTGAAAGCACCTTGAATGTGCCTACAGGGTCTGTTTTGATTATACCCATGAGCCAAAAAGAAGTTTTTCAGGATGCTGAATGATTACATAAATAAATTGTGAAAGACAAATCCATCTGATTCAGATGTCAATAACTACAGCTAACATTTACTGAACATACGGTACTTTCCAGGCTAAATGCTGAGCTATTAGTTGCATTTTATACATAATGAGAATGAGATAGAGAGGGGTTAAATAACTTGTCTGGGCTACACTATTGGTAAGTAGTAACACTGGATATGGAGCCAATATATGCATAACTCCAAGGCTGGGTTTATCCATCACCATTCTGGTGTCCTGCCAACAGATTACATTCTCAGATCTCCTACTTTCTATGGGTTCTCTATGTATATAATCTATATGACTCATTGGTATTCTTGGAAAATAAATGGTACACTAAATAAAAATAGATATTTCAAGACATTTCTCTTGATCGTCTTGTTCCTCCCATTAAATTATATGCACTAAGGAACAGACTTCTTAGAACCCAGAGCACATTTTCCACCAGATGAGTCAAGCTTTGCAGCTACAACTGTAGAACTTGACAGCACTGCTTAATAAAAGATTTAAATCCACCTACTACTTTATACTCAGTAACAGACGACACTGTCCGGAAAGGCAAAACAGTGTGAGGAAAATGATAATGTGACTGTTCCCTAGTGGGTATTGATTAAATGTGAGCATTATGAGCTCATTATGCTGGTTAATTTAGATTGAGATTATTAACGCAAGTTAAGTTCAATTTAGCACAATTGACAAAAATCCAAGTACATCCATGGAAGGAATAAATGACACATGTGAGTCATAATAAAATCGTAAGCCTTGATATATCTTCAAGATATTTATTTTCATTTACTTATTCTAACACCATCTGGAGTCAGAAAGGTCTGACTCTGCGTGTGGGACTTTGGGCAAGTTACATCATAATTTTATGGTGTCTCGGTTTCCTCGTGTTTAGAATGAGGATAATAGTAGTGCCTAACTCACAGAGTTTATTATGAAGATTAAAAAAGATAATGAGCATGAAATATTTGGTAATCACTAACGGGAAGATCCACTAGAGAAGGGATAGGCTACCCACTCAGCATTCTTGAGCTTGCCCTGTGGCTCAGCTGGTAAAGAATCTGCCTGCAATGTGGGAGACCTGGATTCAATCCCTGGGTTGGTAAGATCCCTTGGAGAAGGGAAAGGCTACCCAAACTCCAGCATTCTGGCTTGGAGAATTCCATGGACTGTATAATCCATGGGGTTGCAAAGAGTCAGACACGACTAAGTGACTTTTGCTCACAAACGATAGGGAGTGCTTGTCTCAGTTTGCTTAGACTCCCCTAACAGAAGACCACTGGCTGGGTGCTGTAATACAGATTTATTTTCTCACAGTTCTGGAACGTTAGAAGTCTAAAATCAATGTGATGTCAAGGTTGGTTTCTGGTGAAACCTCTCTTCTTGGCTTGCAGGCGCCAGCCTTCTTGCTGAGTTCTTATGTGGCCTTTCCTCTATGTGTGAGGAGAGACGAGAGTTCTCTGGTATCTCTTAAAATAACGCTAGTTCTTATAAGGATGCCAGATTTATTGGACTAAGACCCCACCCTTTGGCTTAATTTAACCTTAATAGCTTCCTTATGAATGCCAAAGAATTGATGCTTTCAAACTTTGGCGCTGGAGAAGACTCCTGGAAGTCCCTTAGACAGCAAAGAGATCAAACCAATCAATCTTAAGGGAAATCAACCTTGAATATTCATTGGAAGGACTGATGCTGAAATTGAAGTTCCAATACTTCGGCTACCTGATGTGAAGAACTGACTCATTGGAAACGACCCTGATGCTGGGAAAGATTGAAGGCAGGAGGAGAAGGGGATGACAAAGGATGAGACAGTTGGATGGCACCACTGACTCGATGGACATGAGTTTGAGCAAGCTCCAGGAGTTGGTGATGGACAGGGAAGCCTGGCATGCTGCAGTCCATGGGATCACAAAGAGTTGGACATGACTGAGTGACTGAACTGAACGGGATGCAGTGAACAGCCGACTCAATGGAAAAGTCTCTCATGCTGGGAAAGATGGAGGGCAGAAGGAGGAGGGGGCATCAGAAGATGAGATGGCTGAATGGCATTACCTGTGCAGTGGACATGAACTTGGGCAAACTTCGGGAAATGACGAGGGACAGGGAGGCCTGGCATGCTGCAGTCCATGGGGTTGCAAATGGGCCACTGAACAACAACCTCCTTATGAAAAAGTGAAAGTGTTAGTCATTCAGTCATGTCCGACTCTTTGTGAACCCCATGAACTGTAGCCCTCCAGTCTTCTCTGTCCATGGAATTCTCCAGGCAAGAATACGGGAATAGAATGTCATTTCCTTCTCCGGAGGATCTTCCCCACCCAGGGATCAAACCCAGATCTCCCCATTGCTGGCAGATTCTTTACCATCTGAGCCTCCAGGGAAGCCCTAATAGCTTCCTTACAGGCCCTATCTTCAAATACAGACACATTGGCAGTTACAGCTTCAACTTACACATTTCAAGGGAATACAACTCAGTTTATAGCAGTGCTCAAAAATAGTACAATTGTTATTTTTTTCTATTACTTCATTTTTATTATATATCCATTGATACAAAGCTTTATTTCATAGGGATACGAGACCGTGTTAATGTTTTCAAAGTGAAACTCAACTTAGATTCCTTGAGGGAATTTCCAGAGCAAAAGTTGTTTCAGAACTGATCAGAGTTACTGGTAGCCTGAGATATTAATCTGATCTCTAAGACATGTAGTGGTGGTGGTACGTGTGCCTGTGTGTGATGTTGTCTATTGAGCACAACATAAAGTCTTGAAAACAGTTCATAGAACTGAGATTTTAGAACATCTTGCATGATTAATGCTGCAAAACTGATATTTCTTTCCTTTCGCTGTTTTTTCTCAAGTTAAAATTGAGCCAGGTCTGTGAGTTCCCATGTTGACTGAACTGGAAATCTAGAATTGATGCTCAAATGCTCAACTAAATGCCTTTTTTTTTTTTTCTTTTTGTACACTGTCATCTTCTTTCTGCCTCTTCCTAGTCAAAGTATCTCAGAGCAAGTAAGACTCCATGTCTTTAAGAATCAAGCATATATTCTAAAGTTCAATGCCTGAATTATTTATTTGGATTTTGGCATTTGGGGGTCATTTTACTGACCACCAAAGATTGACAACACAGAGCAAATGTTAGTAAGATGATGAGTGCTGGCTTCTTAGTCAAAGCAATTTTGAAAGAAAGTTCTAATCTTAAAAAGAGCTCTTTCCAAAGCTTAAAAGTGACAGGCTGCCTGGGGTAGGCGGTAGTTTGCTTTGCTGGTCAAAGTCACCTGCATTTCCATGCAGAACAATTTTGAAAGAGTTTTTTTCCCTCTTCTTTTGGCAGGACATTCGTCATCGTAATAAAGATCTGGTATTTACCAGACCCTTTTAAACAAATAATCTGAAAGCAACAGGAGGAAATCTGTAATAATTTACAATCAGCCCTTAATTTAGAGCTGTTTAGATTTTTCACAGTATGCCTGAAATGAACAAAATTTGTACCAAGTTCAAGACTTCTGCAACCAAACCTGTTCTCCTGAAGGCAACAGCTTGCTCTTGAACCTACGGCCTGGGGTTTCATACCATGTCCTTAGAGCAGTATATTCATGTTAGGTCTGCAGCTTTCTAGAGGGCTTTATGGGGGAAGGACTACTCTGGGAAAAGCACTGTTCTCCCCAGAGCTAATATTTCTGTTACATCAGCTTCAAGACAAGTGTATCTAGATCTATGCTTGGGGGATGGAAAAAAGAAGAGTAGAAAGTCTGATCCTTAATCCACATAGCATGTAAATGAAGTAAGATGATATGACCATTGTACCCTCAAGATCCTATAATGAAGCACTATGCAATGTGGATGCAGAACTCAATTCAGGAGCTTTATTTCCCAGAAAAGGGAAAGACTACTGCGGACTGGCACAGAAAAGCTGAGACTTCAGCTAAGTCTTTTCATTGTTTCATAAACAGTCACTGAATATTTTCTACATGCCACTCACTGAGCTGAGGGGAGGATGGTGATAAAGAATAAATGGTCCCTTCTACAAAAATGTTATGTTCAAAGGGGAAGAGAAGCATAAAATATCTGAAAAAGAATTTCAGGTTATAAAAGGGGCAATGAGAAAAATAAACGAGGTATTTACAAGGAATACCTTATAAACAAGGAATAAAAAAATAAGTTTTAAACACAGTGGTCAGGGAGGGTCTCTCTCAGGAGGTGACATTTTAGCTGCTATTGGATGATAGAAAATATCCAGCCATAAGAACATCCAGCGGGGAGGCACCCCTGGATTGGGAACCGGTGGCTCAAAGGTTAATGCATCTGCCTGCAATGCAGGAGACCTGGGTTCGATCCCTGGGTCGGGAAGATCCCCTGGAGAAAGAAATGGCAACCCACTCCAGTATTCTTGTCTGGAGAATCCCATGGACAGCAGAGCCTCATGGACAGCGGAGCCTACAGTCCACGGGGTCGCAAAGAGTCAGACACGACTGAGCGACCTCACTTTCTTTCACTTTCACTTTCAATGTGAAGGGTGAAGGTGGTGAAGCTGGGCTCGACCAAGCCTGGCTGAGAGCTGCGGGAGCAGACCGAGAGTTACTGATGCTGGGCGTGGGGAGAGGTGGTGATTTTAAAAAGGAAAATTGATTAACTTAGAAATGCACTTCATCCTTCCACCTTGGCCTTTTTCTGATATACCTTTCCTGCAGAGGTAACATGTTCAGAGCTCCTTGAAGCAAAGCTAATACAGTGAAACCAAAAGCTGATCATGCCCATCAGCCGATCATTCACAGAGCACCTTCAGATCTGGGAGTTAAGGTCTCTATTTCTTTGTCCTTTTAAAGAGCTTTCATCTTTTCCATCTCTGTGAGAAGAGGGGACAATTCACTGTTATGATATTTGCTTAACATTAAAATGTGAACTGTGCCTTCCTCGAGACAGTTAGGGGCGTTGTGTGTGCGTGTGTGTAATAGCCTTGCAACTCTGACTTGGGGTGGGCCCCAGCTTCCTTTTCTTGCCTCCTGCCATTCACTCATGTGTCAGCTGAGATCTGCCAGAACCCCTCTCTAATGGTTCCCAGGGCTGTGCTTAGGGCCTTGGAGCCGGGGAGCCTTTTTCATGGGGGCTCATCGCTAGAAGTCCCTTCTCTTATGGCTCTGAGCAAGTATGGCTTTAGTGTTTCTGGTTCCCATTCTTTGGAAGCCATTGCGAAGGGCTTTCATCAGAGTACTCAGTGCTGGCCCACCCAACTTGGCACTGCATTCTCCCTAAATCGAGTGTATGTGTGGTGGTGTATTATTTCAAATAGGTCATTAACCAAAAGACTCTGTAGTTCCCCATATAGTGCTATCTTGGGCAGAATATCACCTTGGTCTGTGTTTATTTGTAAACAGCCTGAGGCCCTGAAGTAAAAGAAAGCTTTGTACCCATTAGATGTGCAGGATTAGACCCACATATCCTCCTAGTTTACCCTGGAAAGAGATCTCGGTACATTTTTCTGCACAGACCACAATCTCTGTTCTTGAACAAATTGCTTCTAAGACTGTTTTCCTACAGATCAGTGTGTATTTCTGAAAAGATTCCATCATTGTTTTCCTAATGAAAGAGGAGCAAAAAAAAAAAAAAAAAGCCAAATCTTTATAAAAGGTAACTCCTTGATGATAAAATCTTTAGGAAAAAAATCCCTAAAGATGAGAACAGGAGGTAAATCAGTTGGTCTCTAATTCATACAAGGCAGTGCAGGGCAGAGGGGAGATATGCTAATGTTATTAAGATACTAGATAGAAATGCAAACTTTCTCATTAATATTCAAAGGGAAAAATATAAGTGCCAAATTCCAATTGTGGGTAATCTAAAATTATAACAAAATTGTACATAGCCAGTATCTTCTGAGAGGGGGTATTTCTTATCTCTGTGGTTAGAAAGAAAATAAAATTTTTTGATGAAAATAAAAGAGATCATTTTAGGACTGTATTGTTAGGGATGCAGTAAATCTGCAAATATTTACTTCTCCCAGTGCCTTTTTAAATTCTGAATTTGAGACTCACAATATTAAATTTGACTCTACATGCATCCTTCCTATGAAAACCTTCACATATTTTGGGGGTATTACCCATTGTGGTATTAGCCTGGTGGCTCAGATGGTAAAGAATCTGCCTGCAATGCTGGAGATCCAAGTTCGATCCCTGGGTCAGGGAGATTCCCTCCCGGTCAGGAGAAGAAATGGCTATCTACTCCACTATTCTTGCCTGGAGAATCTCATGGATGGAGGAGCTTGGTGGGCTTCAGTAGGACATGACTAAGTGATTTTCACTGTTTTCCACCCATATTGGGAGTGAAGAATAGAGAGGGAATTCTGTTTAACTTTTCAGGCGAGATTCAGTGGAGTGTTTATAACTTACCTCCGTAATCATCTGGGTTAGGAACAATATTGGACATAGGAATGTCCAGTCCAGGGTATTAGTCATTGGTCAGAGCAGAGCTGAGCAGTATATCAGTGCAGCAGGTTCCATGAGGAAGATGGACGGGAAAGGTGACCAGCCTGTGAGTGACCGTGCTGCCCCACTCAGATCCGTGTTGTCAATTATGACTTCCTGCTGGGCACCTGAGGCTGAGGCAGCTGCGTCTAATTGCACCCAGCATTAATGGCGTGAACATGCTCTACTCATCACTGGGAGATTACCGGATTACCTGGGATTAAAAAAAGGGAAGGTTGTCGGATCAGCTGACACCAAGTCCAATTTAGGTTTTAAAACTATAACAACTTCTTGGCTTTAAACAAGCAACTTTTCTTTTTCAAGGCTAAAAAGCCACCTTGCAAGGGCTTCTCAGAATTGGAAGGCAATGAATTTATAAGTGTTCCTGAGTCCATAATGGGTAGCTATCCAAATTTCAGTTTCCTTGTCTAAAAATCAGGATAATAACATCTACCTCTTAAGGCTGTTGAAGGATTAAATCAGACAAACTAAGTAAAACTCACAGTACTGCCTAGAATATAATGAATCCTCAATAAAAATGAACAATGATCATATACCAGTAATCTTTGGTGCTTTTATTACATTATTTCCCTTTTCTGAAAATATAAGCATTTTCTAAGAATTATAACTTGGTCTCATTTGTTTCAGACTTGCTATAAACAGATAAACGTATTCATCATCCATCCATCCACTTACCCATGCACAGAGCAAATATTTTTTGAGTCCCTGTTATGTTTACTCATGTCAGGCAAAGAAGAGAGACAAGGTCCCTGCTCCCATTGAATGTAAACTCTTGAGGAAGAGATAGACGAAACCACAGCCAAAGATTATACCATGTAAAATAATAATAAATAATAGGAAAAGGGTGAGAGGATGGAGAATGATGAACAGAGGTGGGAGCTGTCTTTGACACAAGAATCAGTGAAAGCCTCTGTGGAGGTGATACTTAAGTGAAGGCAGGAATAAACGGAGAGAATGAGTCATTTGATGATCTGGGAAAACACTATTCAAGACCAAAGGTATGGAAGAGCAAAGGGGTAGGGAGGAGACTAGCATTTGCAAGGCAAAACAGGCAGCCTCGAGGTCTTAGTTCACTTCTGCTATAGCAGGCTCCAGTCTGGTCTCCCTGTTTTGGCTCCTACTACGACCAGCTCCCCACTCAGCAATCAGAGTGCTTTCTTAAGGAATCATGTTATTTCCCCAATCACAACTTCACAGTTTTCAGTCTTCTGAGTGATTTCCCATCTCACTCAGAAAAAAATCCAGACTCCTCATGTGGCTTTCAAGGGCCACCCAAGACCAGCTGGCACTGCCAGTCTTCTCTAGCACTGTGCTCCTGCAGCTTCCTCCTCTCCAGGAGGGAGGGAGGGCAGCATGGTAAGACACGGCTTCAGTTCAGTTCAGTTCAGTCGCTCAGTCGTGTCCGACTCTTTGCGACCCCATGAACCGCAGCACGCCAGGCCTCCCTGTCCATCACCAACTCCCGGAATCTACCCAAACTCGTGTCGGTGATGCCATCCAACCATCTCATCCTCTGTCGTCCCCTTTTCACCCTGTCCTCAATCTTTCCCAGCATCTGGGTCTTTTCAAATGAGTCAGCTCTTCGCATCAGGAGGCCAAAGACACGGCTTAGGGGCCATTGTGGTCGAGGTGAGAACCGAAGGCCAGAGCGGCAGTGCTTGGGGTTAGACTGCGGATATATTTGACAGGAGCACTGACGGGACTTGTTGAAGGATTGTCTGTGGGTTCTGGCTTTGTATCTCCTTGGTTTCTCCAGGTTGTCAAGTGTTGTTAATGGCTGCTCCTAGCTTGGACTTCATGTCCCTGGAGGCCTTATTCCTCCTTTCCCTGGAGGCATTATTTGTCTGTAGCAAACTAAAAGGCAACACATGGAAAACTTGATTTTTTTAATGGTCAAATTTTCCCCCAGGAAATTTCATCTCTGCTTGACCCCAGAATTGAAGCCATTCTCCAGAATTACAGGGAAATCTTAGCAATGTGGGTGGGCATTCTATGAGTAGATAATTCAGGACCCTTAAGAAGGGATATAAAGGGAAAAGAGATGAAAATCAAGTCATACTTTCAGTATTTTTATGTATGGCTGTTCTGATACAATTTTCACTGAAACAGATATTGACAGAATTGGGTAAAATACTGTTTTGAATATTTGTGAGTCTCTATTATTTTTACTATGAAACTTATTTTATAAGGTTGAAAATATTAAATGTATGAGAATGTATTTTGCAAAAAACAATATGGTAGGCTTGACATGGCAATGGCCATGTGTAATCTGGCTCCTATTACATCTTTCAATCTATTCCAATCATAGTCTTCTCACTGCCATTTCTAAAAGATACCTCCTTAAGAATTTTGCACTATTATTTTTGCCTAGACATCAGTTCTCCCAGGTGCCAAAATGCTAAGTCACTCACATGGTTCCAGTCTTGCTCAAATGTCACCCCCTCAATGAGCTGAACCTTGACCACTCTACTTAAACTGCACTCAGCTCACCAACCCCAACCCATTCCCTTGCTCCTAATTCCCCTCTTATCCAGTTCTATGCATTCTACAGCATGTAGTCTAACCTACTATATAATTTATTTTTGCATTTTGTTCATTGTTTGTCTAGGATGAAGTTCCAAGAGGGCAAAGATTTTTAACCTATTTTGCTCACTGAATAGATCAGATACTTATAATAGGGCCAGGTACATACGAAGTTTTCAGTGAATGTTTATTGAGTAGATGAATGAATGACTGAATTTTTAATTTTGTATTACATGGTGAGGTAGAGATTGGAATGGAAGAAATCGCAGGATGAGGACCTAAGCTGTATACTGCTACTGCTAAGTCACTTCAGTCGTGTCCGACTCTGTGTGACCCCATAGATGGCAGCCCACCAGGCTCCCCTGTCCCTGGGCTTCTCCAGGCAAGAACACTGGAGTGGGTTGCCATTTCCTTCTCCAACGCATGAAAGTGAAAAGTGAAAGTGAAGTCGCTCAGTTGTGTCTGCCTCTTAGCCACCCCATGGACTGCAGCCCACCAGGCTCCTCCGTCCATGGGATTCTCCAGGCAAGAGTACTGAAGTGGGGTGCCATTGCCTTCTCTGAAGCTGTATAAGCCTACCACAAATTCAGATATAACTTCCCACAAGTAGCATTCCTAACATCCCCCCCACCCACCAAAAAAAAGCCTTATGAGGAGGAGACATGACTGGACAGAGCTACCCAGCCTGTCCTCAGCCTCCTGACCTTAAATTCCTAGGGGCTAAGGGTCACCCTCAAGGTCTCATCCAGTGTACAACATGAGTAAATAATTCATCCCAAGGAGAAATTTCTAAAATAAGGGATTCAAAACAAGTTGGCACCCTCATTATATCTGATCCCTTCCCCTTTGGACCAGGGCCAGAGTTTTCAGGAGATGAGGCTGGAAAAATAGTGGGGCTAATAAAAGCCAAGTCACAGGACAGCAATAGCAGAATATGATGGCTGTTGGGGGAAGGACATTTCTCTATACACCCACTTCAGTTTGGAAACTATTGGCATGTCAAGGGAAAATGGCCCATTTGGACAGGAGTAGAGAAGTTGCTCCAAGAATTTCATGCATGTCTACTGATAGCTGGGTCTTCACTGCAGGAGGTTTATACAAACTGCACAATGATTTCCCCTGGGACCACAGACCAGAGACTACAGTGTGGGGTCAGGAGGATTGCTAGGAGTGGAGGGATTTAGAAGAAAGTGTTCTCCAGCCACATAACTAGGGTGAGTGAAGGCTTTAATAACTGGTAGATAATTTCTGTTGCTGGGGTTTCACTGTACCAAGACTGGAGTGCTTGAGGAAATTCCCATCTGGTATGCTTATTGCTCATGTTCACCATCAGATTGGGGTAATTCCAAGTCAAGGAAGGTCTTTCTAGGCTAGAAAGAAGGAAGGAAAGCACACTCACTGAATGCCTACTATGCATTTGACCCTGTGCTAAGTATATGAGTTCATTCATTTACTCATTCACAACCATGAAGGGCATCCCACATGCCAACCACTGGGTAAGGTATTGGGATTACAAAGACAGAAAAGACTACCCAGAGAAATATGTGCTATAACTGAGGGGAGCATACTTTGGGAGACTTTGGGAAGGGCTTTCAACTCATACTGGGTGCGGTGAGGGGATGAGTTAGGGAAGGTTTTCAAGAAGAGGTGGTACTTAAAAATGAAATGTTAGGTAATTCTAATATTAACTACTCTACATAGTTCAGTAAGGTTGGAACGGAGAGAGTTAAGGGAGAGAAAGGAAGAGATAGGGATGGGGGATGATAGAGCCAGAGACTGGAGAGGTAGGTGTGCTGGGGCCAGGTGGTGAGGTGCTTGACTGTACCCTGAGTGCAGTGGTTGATAATGAAGGAGTTAAAGCAGGCAACAAGAGGATCGCATTTGTGGCTGAGAAGGAACAAGCTGGGGGCAGCACAGAGAGTGCGTTAGGGAGGAGGTGAGACTGCAGACGGGAGCCTGGTGGCCTGAGAGGAGCAATGTGGGGAGGAAGGGGTTGACAGGACTGGAGAGAGAGGAGCGAGTCAAGGGCAGTGCCCGCGGTTCTTTTTTAGCATATGATTGGATCATGGTGCCACGTACCACTGACTATTTGCTTTAATATAACTCTTCGGTTTGCCTTCACAATTATCCTATGTCATTTTTAATATATCAAGGAAGAAAAGCCCTGGAAAAAAAACACCCAGAGAATGGAAGAAAGCTCAAGGATCCCAAGTTGTAAGCTGGGAGCTAGGATCCAATTTCAGGTTGGCCTGAGTTCCGACACGATGCTTCCAATGACCCAGGCAGATGAAAAACTTAATAAGGCTTAAAAAAGGAAGAATATGGCTTTGAGTAGGCTGCATTCACAATACAGACAACATGAGCTAAGATCCGAAGAGCAGAATCCCAGTACCGGAAATTTATTCTTGACTGCAGTTCGCATGGTGAGATATGACCTCCTTTTTGACAAGGTTGTCAATGGTCTCTTGCCTATGCTGTGCAGCCTCTTTATATCTCACTGACGGCAAATAGGATTGAATCAAGATTTTAGAGAGAGAGAGAAAAAAATTGCTGTTAAAAATGTCCTTACAAAAAAAGTGGCATGACACATCTTAACCTTTGTCTCAGAGATTTGCTTAAACCACCTCCAAAAGTAAGTTGTTTAAAAACAGTTATCTTGCTAGAGGAGTTTAGTAAAAAATTAAAATTTTTTTGATGGAACATAGATCTTTACCCAGAATCTTGTATGGTAGTAATGTGACATGATGCTTTAAAGAGAGCACATTGTGTACCTAGGCTCTCTAAGCCAAAGTGTTATTATAAAGAAGTCCTCTGACCAGGCCACTGACAGAAATGCAACCGGCAAACCTACCTGGGCAATATATGGGTCATCCTGAAGTCATCAAGTACATCTCAATCTGACTTTGAACTTCTGCTCTTTCTTTGGCTGAAACTGAATTTAGCCTGCATGTCTAATGTCTTTGAAATTACCTTTTCCTCTCAGTTTGGATGGAAATAGTTTCCTCGTTAGTGAGATAGCAAACTATTTATAGAAATCGGGCTTCCCTAATGTCTCAATGGGTAAAGAATTTGCCTACAATGCTGGAGACACAGGAGATGCAGGTTTGATCTCTGGGTCAGGGAGATCCCTTGGAGAAGGAAATGGTAACCCATTCCAGTATTCTTGCCTGGGAAATCCCATGGACAGAGGAGCCTGGCAGGTTAGTCTATAGGGTCACAAAATGTTGGACATGACTGACCAACTAAGCATGTACCCACACATTTATAGGAACAGAAAATATATAGACTGTTTATAACATTTCTGTAATCTACTTTTCCATGCTTTGAGTTGGCTGCATATTAAAGATAGGTTTGATTTAGATTTGCCTCCTATCTTTTTCCCTCAGTGCTTATCTTTGTGCAACCTGTCTCCCTAAATACACTTTTCTCTCTCACAGAGACAAACACATCCCAGTCAGGAGTTACCTTTGTTGGTCGTGGCAGTCTGTTGGTTTGTCACTCCCTTGCTTGGGCGTCTACCTGCTGAGGCTTGCGCCAGCGCTCCCAACACCTTGGCTTCCCCATCTGTTGGATTGCCTCCACTCACCTTGAGAGATCACTGTGAGGCATACAGCTCGTAAATGTCACCATAAACCACTCTGCAAAAATATGTCTCAACATCTGTGATGCCAGATTCAGAAGAGCTTGACTGTGTGTCTCTGGTCAAAAGAAAAATAAGGTGGCCTTTTGATGCTGGACAGCAAAGTGAGGGGCTGACAGTGTTCATGTTTCTGATGGGCCTGGGCTGCATTTTCTTCAGCTGTCTTTGCTAGCAGTGACATGCTCTAGTATTCTCTCCCATTTATAGCAGCCAGCAGGCTTACAGGTCAATTCCTTTTCTTTTTCTTCAGTTACTTAGAAGGGCCTTCTTTCTCTAGTTTTTAAGAGCAGGAATTTCAGACAGTAACCCCACCCTTCCACAGCAGGTCACGTAAATGCCTAGGCGCCACCCTCCCCAGATGGGCAGTAGGCCCATTTATGCAAGAGAACAATGAGGAGATGGTTCCTTGGCATCTGCTTCTTTGGCAATGGAGGAGAAGGAGGTGGCTGAAGCCAGACATGTTGGCTCCATGCACATGCCCAAGCTTTTTATAAAGTCTCACCCTATTGAGCAACAAGAAGGCGACTGTCTCCATGTTAACACCACCAATGACAATGTTAAAACTGAGTTGGCTAGGTTTTTTCATTGAAATCCTGGCTTAAAGGGTGTGTCCACGTGTCTGCAAAACATAAATGGCAAGAACCAAAAGAGAAGAGAAGCAAAGTGAAATGACTTCTTTCTTGGCAGGGGAAAAAAAAGATTCCAGTTGAGAATAAAGGTGATTACCACTACGGCTGGACAAAGACCTAGTTTAAAGACAATAACCAATCATTTAAATATAGAGATCTTTAGGCCTCTGAAACGCAGTCAACTATAAACTGAACTAGCTAGGTAACTTAATTTACCATTCAGCTCAAATGCACTTTCTGCCATCATTTTCAAATTCTTCTACTGAGTTAGAACCTTGCCACACCTACTATTGCAGGTACTCATCTGCCTCCTTGCCCTTGTGCCTGCTGTTCTCTCTGCCTGAAATACCCTTTCAGTCTTTTTACACTTGATGGGGGTGGGTTAGTCGCTAAGTCATGCCCAACTCTTGCAATCCCACGGTCTATAGCTCACCAAGCTCCTCTGTCCATGGGATTCTCCAGGAGATCTTCCCAACCCAGGGATCAAACCCCCGACTCCTGCATTGCAGGCAGATTCTTTACCAGCTGAGCCACCAGGGAAGCCCCACTTCCCTGCATTATACTTGGGGAATGCATATTCACTTTCTAAATTCCATCTCAAAGATTTCTACCTTTTATGTGCCCCTCCGCCTAGACAGAACTGGTTGCTCCTGAGAAGCTCTGTTCAAATTATACCACAGGATTATTATTATTTTTTTTTAATTTGAAGTCTATTTCTTGTTCATTCTGTATTCTTGGCACTTTGTACAATCCTACATACTGGGCACAATTAACTTCGTCTGTTCTAACGATAGGAAAGAAGCCTTTTAGTTATCCAGACTTCAGTTAATAATTTGTTAAGATGGGATCTGATTTCTGACACATGCTCTCAATTTTTGACTTCATACAGTTTTTCCTGTTTTCATACAATCTGAGGCTGAATGTAGAGAATCTATATTGCTTTAAAAAAGTTGTATCCAAGTCAGTAAAATCTTCCTTTAGAGTAGACTCTAGGACTTTGGCATGTTGCCATGTAGGTGAAGGGAGAGAGGTTCAAACATGGCTAAGAAAGCCAGTGTAGGTTGGAAAAAAGGAGGAATGATATCAAGAAAGCAAATTTTCTCTTTAGTACAAAATGATGTTTCTTAAAGTTGGGTGTGTCAACGAAAGCTACCTTCAGGCAGATTTTACTTGCATAACCTGCATATATTAGAATCTAGAGTTTTGACTGACCTTAGCTTCAAAGGCAGGAATTTTATTTGAATAAATTCTTTCATCCTTTTATTAGATCAATCGTCAGTTTTCTTAAGACTCCAGGCACATTTATCTCCCTGCATTCTTTCATCTATAGTAGAAGAAAGCCAGAGATCTGACTTCATTTAGTTCCTCTCAGCCCTTTACATTGACAAATTTCCTTGAAATAAGATAAAGTGAATCCACTTAATTTTTAAGGAGAATTTAAAATGTTAATTAGAAAACCACAATTATCTGTAACACTTATACCTGAAGATAACCATTGCTAACATATTTATTGGCTCATTCATTCAACAACTATTTCTTGGTATATATATTTATTTCCAGAGATATTTGTTGCATCTATATGCCCACATCCACATTTTTTTATTTTACAGAAATGGGATCCTAATATCTTTACTGTACTATTAATATTTAATGTACTGTTTGCATACTTCTCTCCTAAGCATTGTTTTATGGTTTACTATGATTCATTTAACCAGTTTATTATTATTACATACTTTGACTAGTTCTAAAGTTTTGATATTTTAAACAGAGCTGTAAGGAATATCCTATAGATATTACTTTGCTTTCTTGTTGAATTGTTTCCTAAGGACAATTTTTAATAAAAATTCTGGGGGGAAAGTGTTGCAATTTTTACAGATTTTGGTTTATTAGGCTAGTTTTTGCTCAGAAACATGGTATTAATTTTTATTGAATTATAACTGACATACAATAAATATTATATTAGTTTCAGGTGTACAGCAGTGATTCAATGTTTTTATATATTATGGAAGGATCTACATGATAAGTCTAGTTATCATCTGTCACCATACTAAGTTATAATACTACTGATTATACTGTCTATACTGTACATGACATCCCTGTGACTTATTTACTTTACAGCTAGAAGTCTGTACCTCTTAATCCTCTTTACCTGCTTTGATCAGTCCCCCATCCACCTCCTCTATGGCAACCACAAGTTTGTCCTCTGTGTCTATGAATCTGTTTTGTTTCATTTATCTTTTAGAGTCCACATGTAAGTTAAGTCATATAGTATTTGTTTTATTTTTCTCTAACTTATTTCACTAAGCATAATACCCTCTAGGTCTACTCACATTGAAGCAAATGGCCAGACTTAATTATTTTTTATGGCTGAGTAATATATATATACATGTATAACATCTTGCTTATCCATTCATCTTTCAGTGGGTACTTAGGTTGCTTCCGTGTCTTGGCTACTGTAAACAGTGCTTCAGAGAACATAGCAGTACCTCTATCTTTTTGAATTAGTATTTTAGTTTTCTTTAGATAAATACCCAGAAGTGGAATGGCTGGATTGTATGATAGTTCTATTTTTTAAGTTTTGAGAAACCTCTATACTGTTTTCCACTGTGGCTATACTAATTTACATTCCCGCCAACAGTATATGAGGGTTCCCTTTTTTCCACATCCTCACCAACAGTTTTTTTTTTTTTTTTTTTTTTTTTTTTTTTTAAATAGCCATTCTAATAGGTGTAAGGTGGTGGTATCTCATCATGGTTTTGATTTACATTTCTTTGATGGTCAGCAATGTTGAACACCTTTTCATGTGTTTGTTGCCCATCTGTATGTCTTCTTTAAAAAATGTCTGTTCAGACCTCTGCCAATTTTATAATTGGGTGTTTTTTAAAAAATATTGAGTCGTATAAATTCTTCATCTATTTTGGATATCCACCCCTTATTGGGTACATAGATTGCAAATATTTCTTCCCATTCAGTAGGCTGCCTTTTTATTTTGTTCACTGTGCAAAAGCTTTCTAATTTGATGTAGTCCCATTTGTTTATTTTTGCTTTTGTTGCCCTTGCCTGAGGAGACATATCCAAAAAAATACTACTAAGATCAATCAATTGATAGATCATCCACACAGAAGCAAAAAGGAAACACTGACCTTAAATGACACATTATACAAATGAATTTAATAGGTACATACAGAATATTTCATTGAACTACAACAGAAAACATTCTTTTCAAGTGCACATGAAACATTTTCTAGGATAGATCACATGTTAAGCCACAGAATAAGTCTCAATAAATTTAAGAAGACTGAAATAATATCAAATATCTTTTTTGACTACAATGGTACAGGAATTAGAAATCAATTATAGGAACAAACTTGGAACATACACAAATATGTGGAAACTAATGCTGGAAAAGATTGAAGACAGGAGGAGAAGGGGATGACAGAGGGTGAGATGGTTGGATGGCATCACCAACTCAATGAACATGAGTTTGAGTAAACTCTGGGAGTTGTTGATGTACAGGGAGGCCTGGTGTGCTGCAGTCTATGGGGTTGCAAAGAGTTGGACATGACTGAGTGACTGAACCTAACTGAAACAACAAGTAACTAAACAATCAATGCATAAATGAAAACATCAAAAAGGAAATAAACAAACAAAACAAAACTCTTGTATCAGTTGTTTGAGTGCCTGTTTTTCCCATACCTTTACTATCATGAAGTATCATCATTATTTAAGACTTTTACCAATCTGATATGTGAAGAATGATATATTGTTTTAGTTTTTATTAACTCCTTAGTTGTGTTGATCACATCTTTGTTGTACATTTGCACTTCTTCCTTCACAAACTGCCTATGTAATTTTTGCCTTCTCTTTAAGATTAAAGTTATTGCTTTTTCTTATTGATTTGTAAAAGTTCATTATACATTAACTATAACCTCACTATCTAGTAAAGTTATTCCTAAAATATTAACCTTTTCTTTTGTTTATTGTCTTTTAGAATTTTATTACTCATTAAAGAACTTTCATGAAAAATAAGAGTATTCATAATCTTGCTCTTAACGTGAATTTTTTTTTTTTTCTGAAGCCCTCTGAATTGTTATTCTCCTCAAAATGTGTAACTTCAGAGCCAGAAAACTGATTGGTCAAACTGAAGATTTCGATAAGCAATATGCTCAGACGTCTTTTCTAACTAAACTGTTTCTATTCATTTCTGTGCCCTACTTTTGGCACCCATGTGTCACGTGAAGATAATTTTATAAAAGATAAATGTTTTTATATGCTAAGGGAATGTTCTTATAGTTCCAGTTTGTTCGATTTTTGAGAAATGAGTCCAGGTGATAAATAATCGACATGGTTAGAAAGGATTTTCTTTGCAACTCTGGATAAGGAATGAGCGCTGAAGTGAAACTATAAACCCAGTGGAGAGATGGACACTTCCTGCAGTTAAGAAAAGAGATGACTCTGGGACAAACACTTCTCTTCAGACCTTGAAATGTGAATGGATTTTTCCTATTCCTTTTTGTTGTTTTCAGTCAAGTTATCATAGATTTTCCTATATTATTTTTTATCCAAATGAAATATTTCCTTCTCTCAATTTCTTTGTTCTTATGAATTTGTTTAAAGTAATAAGTATTCTCCTCCATCCCATTTCTTTGTTTCCTGAACTTGAATAGCTCTCAGTCCATAAGAATTTTTCAAATATTGAGTGTTATTTCAACAAGGATAGAATTATTAAGTATGTATTGTATGTCTTGACCTTTTAAAAAGTTAAACTTTCCCATTATTCACATTATATGTGTTAACAGTGCAGCTTTGGAAGGCTCAGTCTATCTTAGCACCATCTGAGGTCCTAAAGGAAATTACCAAGAAAAGGAAGCATTGTTTCTTCAACCTAGTAAAAATTGATATTCTGTGCACAGTATTTTGGAAGTAGAATTTCCAGAAAAAACCTGTGTAAAAAGAGGTAGCTACTACAATGGACAATTAGAGAATATGCATGGAGCAGCTAGAAGAGAAGAATACTTAGCCAGTAATCTTTGTGCATTGGATGTTTTTAATGGACTCTAATTTTTGTTATTCACAATATATACAAAACTTCAAAAAAAAGTAGAGTTATAGTTCAGTTCAGTTCAGTCTCTCAGTCATCTCTGACTCTTTGCGACCCCGTGAATCGCAGCACGCCAGGCCTCCCTGTCCAGCACCAACTCCCAGAGTTCACTCAGACTCGCTTCCATCAAGTCAGTGATGCCATCCAGCTATCTCATCCTCTGTCGTCCCCTTCTCCTCCTGCCCCCAATCCCTCCCAGCATCAGAGTCTTTTCCAATGAGTCAACTCTTCGCATGAGGTGGCCAAAGTACTGGAGTTTCAGCTTTAGCATCATTCCTTCCAAAGAAATCCCAGGGCTGATCTCCTTTAGAATGGACTGGTTGGATCTCCTTGCAGTCCAAGGGACTCTTAAGAGTCTTCTCCAACACCACAGTTCAAAAGCATCAATTCTTTGGCGCTCAGCCTTCTTCACAGTCCAACTCTCACATCCATACATGACCACAGGAAAAACCATAGCCTTGACTAGACGGACCTTAGTCGGCAAAGTAATGTCTCTGCTTTTGAATATGCTATCTAGGTTGGTCATAACTTTTCTTCTAAGGAGTAAGTGTCTTTTAATTTCATGGCTGCAGTCACCATCTGCAGTGATTTTGGAGCCCCCCAAAATAAAGTCTGACACTGTTTCCACTGTTTCCCCATCTATTTCCCATGAAGTGATGGGACCAGATGCCATGATCTTCGTTTTCTGAATGTTGAGCTTTAAGCCAACTTTTTCACTCTCCTCTTTCACTTTCATCAATAGGCTATTTAGTTCCTCTTCACTTTCTGCCATAAGGGTGGTGTCATCTGCATATCTGAGGTTATTGATATTTCTCCTGGCAATCTTGATTCCAGCTTGTGTTTCTTCCAGTCCAGCATTTCTCATGATGTACTCTGCAAAGAAGTTAAATAAGCAGGGTGACAATATACAGCCTTGACATACTCCTTTTCCTATTTGAAACCAGTCTGTTGTTCAGTTGTTCATGGTTTGAAACCATGTCCAGTTCTAACTGCTGCTTCCTGACCTGCATACAGACTTCTCAAGACACAGGTTAGGTGGTCTGGTATTCCCATCTCTCTCAGAATTTTCCACAGTTTATTGTGATCCACATAGTCAAAGGCTTTGGCATAGTCAATAAAGCAGAAATAGATGTATTTCTGGAACTCTCTTGCTTTTTCCATGATCCAGCGGATATTGGCAATTTGATCTCTTGTTCCTCTGCCTTTTCTAAAACCAGCTTGAACATCAGGAATTTCACGGTTCATGTATTGCTGAAGCCTGGCTTGGGGAATTTTGTTATAGTTAGTGTATTATTAAAAAAGTCATAATTTTTCCTCTTTATGAGATTTCTTTTTTTTAAACTAATTAATTTATTTTAATTGGTGGCTAATTACTTTACAATATTGTAGTGGTTTTTGCCATACATTGACATGAATCAGCCATGGTTGTACATGTGTTCCCCATCCTGAACTCCCCACCTCCCATCTCTGTCCCCATCCCATTCCTCTGGGTCATCCCAGCCCTGAGCACCCTGTCTCATGCATTGAACCTGGGCTGGCCATCTGTTTCACATATGATAATATACATATTTCAATGCTATTCTCTCAAATCATCCCACCCTTGTCCTTGCCCACAGAGTCCAAAAGCCTGTTCTTTACATCTGTGTCTCTTTTGCTGTCTTGCATAGGTCATTGTTACCATCTTTCTAAATTCCATATCTATGTGTTAGTATACTGTATTGGTGTTTTTCTTTCTGACTTACTTCATTCTGCACAATAGGCTCTAGTTTCATCCACCTCATTAGAACTGATTCAAATACATTCTTTTTAATGGCTGACTAATATTCCATTGTGTGTATATACCACAGCTTTCTTATCCATTCATCTGCTGATGGACATCCAGGTTGCTTCCATGTCCTGGTTATTGTAAACAATGCTGTGATGAGCATTGGGGTACACGTGTCTCTTTCAATTCTGGTTTCTTTGGTGTGTATGCCCAGCAGTGGGATTGCTGGGTCATATGGCAGTTCTATTTCCAGTTTTTTAAGGAATCTCCACACTGTTCTCCACAGTGGCTGCACTAGTTTGCATTCCCACCAACAGTGTAAGAGGTTTCCTTTTCTCCACACCCTCTCCAGCATTTATTGTTTGTATACTTTTTGATAGCAGCCATTCTGACTGGTGTGAGATGGTATGATATTGTGGTTTTGATTTACATTTCTCTGATAATGAGCAATGTTGAGCATCTTTTCATGTGTTTGTTAGCCATCTACATGTCTTCTTTGAAGAATGTCTGTTTAGTTCTTTGGCCCATTTTTTGATTGGGCCATTTATTTTTCTGGAATTGAGCTGCAGGAGTTGCTTGTATATTTTTGAGATTAATTCTTTTTCAGTTGCTTCATTTGCTATTATTTTCTCCCATTCTGAAGACTGTCTTTTCACCTTGCTTAGAGTTTCCTTCATTGTGCAAAAGCTTCTAAGTTTAATTAGGTCCCATTTGCTTATTTTTGCTTTTATTTCCATTACTCTGGGAGGAGGGTCATAGAGGATCCTGCTGTGATTTATGTAAGAGAGTGTTTTGCCTAAGTTTTCCTCTAGGAGTTTTATAGTTCCTGGTCTTACATTTAGATCTTTAATTCATTTTGAGTTTATTTTTGTGTATGGTGTTAGAAAGTGTTCTAGTTTCATTCTTTTAAAAGTGGTTGACCAGTTTTCCCAGCACCACTTGTTAAAGAGATTGTCTTTTCTCCATTGTATATTCTTGTCTCTTTTGTCAAAGATAAACTGTCCGTAGGTGGGTGGATTTATCTCTGGGCTTTCTATTTTGTTCCACTGATCTGTATTTCTTTCTTTGTGCTAGTGCCATACTGTCTTGGTGACTGTAGCTTTGTAGTGTAGTCTGAAGTCAGACAGGTTGATTCCTCCAGTTCCATTCTTCTTTCTCAAGATTGCTTTTGCTATTTGAGTTTTTTTTTTTTTGTGTTTCCATACAAATTGTGAAATTATTTGTTCTAGTTCTGTGAAAAATACCGTTGGTAGCTTGATAGGGATTGCATTGAATCTATAGATTGCTTTGGGTAGTGTACTCATTTTCACTATATTGATTCTTCCAAACATGGTATATTTCTCCATCTATTTGTGTAATCTTTTATTTCTTTCATCAGTGTTTTATAGTTTTCTATATATAGGTCTTTTGTTTCTTTAGGTAGAATTATTCCTAAGTATTTTATTCTTTTCATTGCAATGGTGAATGGAATTGTTTCTTTAATTTCTCTTTCTGTTTTCTCATTGTTAGTGTATAGGAATGCAAGGGATTTCTGTGTGTTAATTTTATATCCTGCAACTTTAATACTTTCATTGATTAGCTCTAGTAATTTTCTGGTGGTGTCTTTAGGGTTTTCTATATAAAGGATCATGTCATCTGCAAACAGTAAGAGTTTTACTTCTTCTTTTCCAATCTGGATTCCTTTTATTTCTTTTTCTCCTCTGATTGCTGTGGCTTCAGAGCAAAGACTTCCAAACTTCCAATACTTTGGAATCGACTACCAAAACTATGTCGAACAGTAGTGGTGAAATTGGGTGCCCTTGTCTTGTTCCCAACTTTAGGGGAAATGCTTTCAATTTATCACCATTGAGGATAATGTTTGCTGTGGGTTTATCATATATGACTTTTATTATGTTGAGGTATGTTCCTTCTATTCCTGTTTTCTGGAGGTTTTTTTAAAATCATAAATAGGTGTTGAATTTTGTCAAAGGCTTTCTCTGCATCTACTGAGATAATCATATGGTTTTTATCTTTCAATTTGTTAATGTGGTATATCACATTGACTGATTTGTGAATATTGAAGAATCCTTGCATCCCTGGGATAAAGCTGTATGATCTTTTTAATATGTTTTTAATATGTTGTTGGATTCTGTTTGCTAGAATTTGGTTAAGGATTTTTGCATCCATGTTCATCAGTGATATTGGCCAGTAGTTTTCTTTTTTTGTGGCATCTTTGTCAGGTTTTGGTATTAGGGTGATGGTGGCCTCATAGAATGAGTTTGGGAGTTTGTCTTCCTCTGCAATTTTCTGGAAGAGTTTGAGTAGGATAGGTGTTAGCTCTTCTCTAAATTTTTGGTAGAATTCAGTCCTGAGCTTTTGTTTCCTGGAAGATTTCTGATTACAGTTTTGATTTCTGTGCTTGTGATGGGTCTGTTAAGATTTTCTATTTCTTCTTGGTTCAGTTTTGGAAAGTTATACTTTTCTAAGAATTTGTCCATTTCTTCCAAGTTGTCCATTTTATTGGCATATAATTGCTGATAGTAGTCTCTTATGATCCTTTGTATTTCTGTGTTGTCTGTTGTGATTTCTCTATTTGATTTCTAATTTTGTCGATTTGATTCTTCTCTCTTTTTTTCTTGATGAGTCTGGCTAATGGTTTGTCTATTTTATTTATCTTCTCAAAGAACCAGCTTTTGGCTTTGTTGATTTTTGCTATGGTCTCCTTTGTTTCTTTTTCATTTATTTCTTCCCTAATTTTTATGATTTCTTTCCTTCTACTAACCCTGGGGTTCTTCATTTCTTCTTTTTCTAGTTGCTTTAGGCATAGAGTTAAGTTATTTATTTGATTTTTCTCTTGTTTCTTGAGGTAAACATATTGTTATGAACTTTCTCTTTAGCACTGCTTTTACTGAATCCCATAGGGTTTGGGTTGTAGTGTTTTCATTTTCATTCATTTCTATGCATATTTTGATTTCTTTTTTTATTTCTTCTGTGATTTGTTGGTTATTCAGAAGCGTGTTGTTTAGCCTCCATATGTTTGTATTTTTAACAGTTTTTTTTTTTTTTTCCTGTAGTTGACATCTAATCTTACTTCATTGTGATCAGAAAAGATGCTTGGAATGATTTCAATCTTTTTTGAATTTACCAAGGCTAGATTTATGGCCCAGGATGTGATCTATCCTGGAGAAGATTCCATGTGCACCTGAGAAAAAGGTGAAATTCATTGTTTTGGGGTGAAATGTCCTATAGATATCAATTAGGTCTAACTGGTCCATTGTATCATTTAAAGTTTGTGTTTCCTTGCTAATTTTCTGTTTAGTTGATCTATCCATAGGTGTGAGTGGGGTATTAAAGTCTCCCACTATTATTGTGTTACTGTTAATTTCCCCTTTCATACTTGTTAGCATTTGCCTTCCATATTGTGGTGCTCCTATGTTGGGTGCATATATATTTATAATTGTTATATCTTCTTCTTAGATTGATCCTTTGATCATTATGTAGTGTTCTTCTTTGTCTCTTTTCATAGCCTTTATTTCAAAGTCTATTTTATCTGATATGAGTATTGCTACTCTTGCTTTCTTTTGGTTTCCATTTGCATGAAATATCTTTTTCCAGCCCTTCACTTTCAGTCTGTATGTGTTCCTTGTTTTGAGGTGGGTCTCTTGTAGAGAGCATATATAGGGGTCTTGTTTTTGTATCCATTCAGACAGTCTTTGTCTTTTGGTTGGGGCATTCAACCCATTTACATTTAAGGTAATTATTGATAAGTATGATCCTGTTGCCATTTACTTTGTTGTTTTGGGTTCAAGTTTATACACCTTTTCTGTGTTTCCTGTTTAGAGAAGATCCTTTAGCAATTGTTGAAGAGCTGGTTTGGTGGTGCTGAATTCTCTGAGCTTTTGCTTGTTTGTAATGCTTTTGATTTCCCTTTCATATCTGAATGAGATCCTTGCTGGGTACAGTAATCTGGGCTGTAGGTTTTTCTCTTTCATCACTTTAAGTAAGTCCTGCCATTCCCTTCTGGCCTGAAGAGTTTCTATTGAAAGATCAGCTGTTATCCTTATGGGAATCCCCTTGTATGTTATTTGTTGTTTTTCCCTTGCTGCTTTTAATATTAGTTCTTTGTGTTTGATCTTCATTATTTGATTAATATGTGTCTTGAGGTATTTCACCTTGGGTTTATCCTGTTTGGGACTCTGGGTTTCTTGGACTTGAGTGGCTATTTCCTTCCCCATTTTAGGGAAGTTTTCAACTATTATGTCCTTAAGTATTTTCTCATGGCCTTTCTTTTTGTCTTCTTCTGGGACTCCTATGATTCAAATGTTGGGGCATTTGACATTGTCCCAGAGGTCTCTGAGGTTGTCCTCATTTCTTTTAATTCTTTTTTCTTTTTTCCTCTCTGCTTCATTTATTTCCACCATTCTATCTTTGACCTCACTTATCCTATCTTCTGCCTCAGTTATTCTACTGTTGGTTCCCTCCAGAGTGTTTTTGATCTCAGTTATTGCATTATGCATTATTGATTGACTCTTTTTTACTTCTTCTAAGTCCTTGTTAAACATTTCTTGCATCTTCTCAATCCTTGTCTCCAGACTGTTCATCTGTAACTCCATTTTGTTTTCAAGATTTTGGATCATTTTTACTATCATTATTCTGAATTATTTTCCAGGTAGACTCCCCATCTCCTCCTCTTTTGTTTGGTTTGGTGGGCATTTACCATGTTCCTTTACCTGCTGAATATTTCTCTGCCTTTTCATCTTGTTTAGATTGCTGTGTTTGGGGTGGCCTTTCTGTATGCTGAAAGTTCCTCCCTGTGGGTGGAGTGGACAAGTGGCTTGTCAAGGTTTCCTGGTTAGGGAAGCTTGTGTTGGTGTTCTGGTGGGTGGAGCTGATTCGCTTCTCTCTGGAGTGCAATGAAGTGTCCAGTAATGAGTTTTGAGGTGTCTGTGGGTTTAGTGTGACTTTTGGCTGCCTGTATTTTAATGCTCAGGGTTAGGTTCCTGCGTTGTTGGAGAATTAGCTTGGTATGTCTTGCTCTGAAACTTGTCTCTTAGTTGGAGCTTGGTTTCAGTGTAGGTATGGAGGCTTTTGGATGAGCTCTTGTCGATTAATGTTCCCTGGAGTCAGGAGTTTTCTGGTGTTCTCAAGTTTTGGATTTAAGCCTCCTGCCTCTGGTTTTCAGTCTTATTCTTACAATAGCCTCAAGACTTCTCCATCCATATTGCACTGATGATAAAACATCTCCTTCTGAAGACAATGGGCTGCCTTTCTGGGTGCCTGGTTTCCTCTGCCAGCATTCAGAAGTTGTTTTGTGGAATTTGCTCAGTGTTCAAATGATCTTTTGATGAATTTGTGGGGGAGAAAGTGGTCTCCCTCTCCTGTTCCTCCGCCATCTTAGGACCGCCTCTCTTTATAAGATTTCTAAATTAGAATAATAATCCATGCTACTTGGATCCATCCATGACCCATGCCTAGCAATTCCTGTTAGATGATAATCTTTGGGATTTAGGGATGAACAATCAAAATTCCCAGGAATTTTCAGGAATTTATGAAAACATAAGTTGTTTTTGTCTTCAAAATATTTCTAACATTTTTATATGCTTTACTCACAATATTATGGATTGCTAAAGCATTTATTTTACAGACATAACTGGACATACTGTGGACATTGGACATACTGTGGATTCAGTTCCAGACCACCACAATAAAGGGAATATCACACTAAAGCAAGTCACACAAAGTTTTTGACTTCCTCAGTTCAGTTCAGTTCAGTCGCTCAGTTGTGTCCAGTGCTTTGTGACCCCAAGGACTGTAGCATGCCAGGCCTCCTTGTCCATCGCCAACACGCAGAGTTTACTCAACCTCATGTCTATTGAGTCAGTGATGCCTTCCAACCATCTTATCCTCTGTCATCCCCTTCTCCTCCTGCCTTCAATCTTTCCCAACATCAGGATCCTTTCAAATGAGTCAGTTCATTGCATCAGGTTGCCAAAGTATTGGAGTTTCAGCTTCAGCATCAGTCCTTCCAATGAACATTCAGGATTGATTTCCTTTAAGATGGACTGGTTGGATCTCCTTGCAGTCCAAGGGCCTCTCAAGAGTCTTCTCCAACACCACAGTTCAAAAGCATCAATTCTTTGTTGCTCAACTTTCTTTATAGTCCAACTCTCACATCCGTATGTGACTACTTTGGCTTCTTAGTAAATATAAACTTATGTTTACACTATACTGTAGTCTATTAAGTAGTCTACATAAGCAAAAGGATTATATCTTAAAAGCAATGTACATATGTGCTAAGTCGCTTCAGTTGTGTTGACTCCTTGTGACCTCATGGACTGCAGCCTTCCAGGCTCCTCAGTCCTTGGGATTCTCCAGTCCAGAATACTGGATTGGGTTGCCCTTTCCTCCTCAAGGGGATCTTCCCAACTCAGGGATCAAACCCATGTCTGCTGTGGCTCCTGCACTGCAGGCAGATTCTTCACGCTGAGCCACTGGGGAAGCCCAAAAAGCAGTGTACATACTTTAATTCAAAATGACAAAAATTGCTAACCATCATCTAGATCTTCAGCAAGTTATAATATTTTTGCAAAAATAACATCAAAGATTACTAATCACAGATCACTATAGCAAGTATAATAATAATGAAAAGTTTAAAATATTATGAGATTAGCAAAATATGACACAGAGACAGTGAGCAAATGCTGTTGGAGAAAGGAGGCCAGTAGACTTGCTAAACACAGGGTCACCACAAATCTTCAATTTGTAAAATGTGAAATATCTGAAAAGCTCAACAAAGCAAGGCACAATAAAACAAGGTATGTCTGTAATGAGTAAGAAACATCAAGAATGGTAGTATTTACAAAGAACTTCTTTGCCTATGGCAAATATTCAAATGCTATAAAATGCCAGCAAACACTACTGGATAGTATTCATATAACATAGCACTTACATCTCTCAACCCTATGTAGAACCATGTCTCTAAATTTCCAATTTAAAAACTCATATTGCTTCCAAAACTTATTTCTTGGAATACCACTCATAGGATGTTTAAAGCATTCTGTGTATATAAATATAGTAACATTTATTTTATTTGTGTGACTCACTGTGAGCACCAGCCAGCACCATAAATGTTTACCTATAACATGGCAACATCTGCCAGTCAGATTGACCACTTAGATCATGACCTCTTATCCCCTCTGTGCTCCTGTCCCCATTCCCAGAGATTCTGGTCAACCTTAACCTTTGACTCTTTGTATCCACATTCCCTGCTCCTGCTTTTGACCTGATGTCAATAGAGCTCTTCAAATTAGTAACATCTTTACATCAATGGCTATGTTTTAGTTTGTGCAGGAGAATTAGATAATTTTTCCAGGTTTCCTAATTTTTCAACAGGTTTTTCTCAAGATTTAGAAAAACACCAATAGCCCAAAAACTATTAGAAGGATTTCCCACATGGGTGTGCTACCCAAGTCTGATCCCTTCCGGAATTGACCAGGGCTACACTTGTGGACCCAGGCTGGGTGGAGGAGAGACATGATGGGGCCACATGGGATTGGGGTTCAGGAACCCTGTATTTTAATCCTGGCTGATCCAGTAACTATAGCTGTACAACCTGAAGTCAGTTTTCTAACTTGTCAGGGCCTTCGCTTGTATAACTAAAATAAAGCCTTGTTTAAGAAAAACTGAAAGTATATAGGAGAAGAAATAACATTTTATGTCTCCGAGGCCTCGAGGTCACCATCAGGACAATCTCCCAGATGGGAGGGAGGCCCTCACAAGCCCCCAGAGGAGAGTTGGTGGCTGGTGCTCTCTCTCTTGTATCTTGCTGGGTGAGTTCCAGCCAGCTGTGCAGTTGGGAGTGCAGGCTGCAGCCAGCAGCACATCCCAGCACACCCAACTGGTTTATTTCCAACTTTCCTTTTCATTCAGACATTTTAGGATTCTTTGTGCTAAATCCAGACCACAAAGAACCTTATTTGTTAGTATATGAAATGATGATAAAGTAAGAGTAAAAATGTCTGTCATTAAGTTATGACCAACCTAGACAGCATATTAAAAATTAGAGACATTACTTTGTCAATAAAGGTCAGTCTAGTCAAGGCTATGGTTTTTACAGTAGTCATGTATGGATGTGAGAGTTGGACTATAAAGAAAGCTGAGTGCTGAAGAATTGATGCTTTTGAACTATGGTGTTGGAGAAGACTCTTGAAAGGCCCTTGGACTGCAAGGAGATCCAACCAGTCCATCCTAAAGGAGACCAGTCCTGGGTGTTCATTGGAAGGACTGATGTTGAAGCTGAAACTCCAATATTTTGGTCACCTGATGCAAAGAACTGACACATCTGAAAAGACCCTGATGCTGGGAAAGATTGAAGGCAGGAGGAGAAGGGGACGACAGAGGATGAGATGATTGGATGGCATCATTGACTTGATGGACATGAGTTTGATTGAACTCTGGGAGTTGGTGATGGACAGGGAGGCCTGGTGTGCTGCGGTTCATGGGGTCACAAAGCATCGGACATAACTGAGGGACTAAACTGAACTGAAGTTAAAACCAACAACAGCTGTGATCACCTCAAATGTTATTGTGAATTCCATAGGCTGGGTGGTATGGGAGAGTGGTATGTTTTTCTTCATAAAGCTAAAGGGGTTGGTGGTAACTATATTTCAGTGAAGATTAATATTAATATAATATAAACATGTTAATTTGTATATGGGAGCAACAAGTGTTGTTTAATGTAATTAGGTACTGTTTCCTTTCTCTAGGTTTGTTGAGTTAACTTTTTTCAGTAGAAGGAGTCCTGAATAGTGCAGGAGAAGCTAGATTAGAAAAAGATCTTGGGAAAGAGCTATCTAGTTTTGTCACATTCAAGTGTTTAGCTTACTATGAAACATTTACCATCCACAGAGGGATTAAAACTTCCTGGTGAATAGCCTCAATTTCACATACATATTACTGAAGTAGATTACACAAAATAGAGATACACATGTGCACGCGCACACACACACACACACACACACACACACACCCTACATTCCCCATCTAGCTGCTATTTCTCATCCTTCCAATCTGAAGCATGCCTAGAGCCCCCAGGTTCACATCAGGTACTTTCAGGGTATTTTCAACACCTTGTCCTTTGCCCAACAGAGCATGAATCCCAAAAGGCTGTGTGTTCCCTGCGAGCACAGACCACATACTGTCCACTTTACAATTGTACTCTCACCATTAACCCCAGAGACTGACAGAGAATGATCTCAACACATATTTACTGTGGGCCAGATGCTGAGCCAGACATATCACATAAAAAATCTTATCCAGTCCTCTCAACAGCTTTATAGGATAGAGATTACATTCCAATTTATCTATGAAGAAACTGAGATCTAGAGATATTAAGTAATTCATTGGTGATAACAAAGCTAGTAAGCCCCAGGGAGCTTACTGAGTTTTGAATATGGTTCATTGGCCACGTGAACATATTTGTTGCACTGATTCAAAGATACAAAGGACATAGTCACTGGCTTTGAAGGGCTTTTTTGTTGCTGTTCAGTTGCCAAGTCATGTCTGACTCTTTGTGACCCCATGGACTGCAACACAACAGGCTCCTCTGACCTTCACTATCTCTGGAGTTTGCTCAAATTCATTGTCCATTGAGTCAGAGACACTATCTAACCATCTCATCCTCTATCACACCCTCTCCTTTAGCCTTCAATCTTTCCCAGCATCAGGGTCTTTTCCAATGAGTTGGCTCTTCACATCACGTGGCCCAAGTATCGGAGCTACAGCTTCGGCATCAGTCTTTTCAATGAATATTCAGGGTTGATTTCCTTTAGGATTAGCTGGTTTGATCTCCTTGCTGTGCAAGGGACCCTCAAAGGTCTCCGGCACCACAATTCAAAAGCTTCAATTCTTCGGCACTCAGTCTTCCTTATGGTCCAGCTTTCACATCTGTACATGACTACTGAAAACACTATAACTTTGACTATATGGACCTTTGTCGGCAAAGTGATGTCTCTGCTTTTTAATGTGATGTCTAGGTTTGTCATAGTTTTCCTTCCAAGGAGCAAGCTTCTTTTAATTTCATGACTGCTGTCACCATCCACAGTGATTTTCGAGCCCAAGAAAATAAAATCTGCTACTGCTTCTGCTTTTTTCCCCTTCTATTTGCCATGAAGTGATGAGACCAGATACCATGATGTTAGTCTTTTTGAATGTTGAGTTTTAAGCCAGCTATTTTTTACTTTCTTCTTTCATCCTCATCAAGAGGCTTTTCAGTTCTTCTTTACCTTCTGTCATTAGAATAGTATCATCTGCATATCTGAGGTTGTTGGTATTTTTCCTGGCAATCTTGATTCCAGCTTGTGTGTCATCCTGCCCAGCATTTCACATGATGAACTCTGCATAGAAGTTAAATAAGCAGGGTGATATACAGTCTTGTTATACTCTTTTCCCAACTTTGAACCAGTCAGTTGTAACATGTCCAGCTCTGTTGCTTCTTGATCTACATACAGGTTTCTTGGAAGACAAGTAAGGTGGTCTGGTATTCCCATTTGTTTAAGAATTTTCCAGTTTGTTGTGATCCACACAGTAAAAGGCTTTAGTGCAGTCAGTGAAGCAGAAGTAGATGCTTTTCTAGAATTCCTTTGCTTTCTCTATGATCCAACAAACATTGGCAATTTGCTGTTTGGTTCCTCTGCCTTTTCTAAATCCAACTTGTACATCTGGAAATTCTCAGTTCATGTACTGCTGAAGCCTAGCTTGAAAGATTTTGAGCATAACCTTACTAGCATGTGATATGAGCACAACTGTACAGTAGTTTGAACATTCTTTGGCATTGGAATGAAAATTGACATTTTTCAGTCCTGTGGCCACTGCTGAGTTTTCCAAATTTGCTGATATATTGAATGCAGCATTTTTACAGCATCTTCTTTAAGATTTGAAATAGCTCAGCTGGAATTCTATTAACTCCAATTAGCTTTGTTTGTAGTAATGCTTCCTAAGGCCAACTTGATTTCACACTCCAAGATGTCTGGCTCTAAGTGAGTGACCACACCACTGTGGTTATCTGGGTCATTAAGATCTTTTTTGTATAGTTCTTCTGTGTATTCTTGCCACCTCTTAACTCTCGAGTAGTAGAGTTCTCTGTACATATTGTTTAGTTGCTAAGTCATGTCCGACTCTTTTGTGACCCTATGGACTATAGTTCCCAGGCTCCTCTGCCAATGGAATTTCCCAGGCAAAAAAAAGAATACTTGAGTGGGTTGCCATTTCCTTCTCCAATGTACATATTGTGTCATAGTTAATAAGTTTTTTTCATTGGTTTCCTATAAGTGGGGTAACTATTGCCTTTTGAACTTGAATCAGAGCTTTTGACCTTCATAAGCCTTCTTTGAGAAGGCAATGGCACCCCACTCCAGTACTCTTGCCTGGAAAATCCCATGGATGGAGGAGCCTGGTAGGCTGCAGTCCATGGGGTATCGAAGAGTCGGACACGACTGAGTGACTTCACTTTCACTTCTCACTTTCATGCATTGGAGAAGGAACTGGCAACCCACTCCAGTATTCTTGCCTGGAGAATCCCAAGGATAGGGGAGCCTGGTGGGCTGCCGTCTATGGGGTAGCACAGAGTTGGACACGACTGAAGCGACTTAGCAGCAGCAGCAGCAGCAAGCCTTCTTTTATGATGAGTGCTATATACAGAGATCCACTCAGCTGGCCTTGTTCTTAGTTACTGTGCCTTGCTTCTTGTAAATCCATGTAGCTTTGGATTGGATTTCCCACTCATGAATTTGCTGTAGGACTCTCATATTCTAGGATGTTTGAAGTGTCCTTATGATGTGGCATGGCATAGTCCATATTCAAGGCTATTTATTTCATTCAATCGTCTGCATTTTATTGTCTCATGTTTGACCTCAAGCAACTGATCCAGGCCTCCCCCTGGGTCAGGCTTTTCCTCTGCTGTTTTGTAGCACATAGCTCTTAGGGATATCATTCTACCTTGCTGACCATGATGGAACAGTGCAGGACTGAAGCGGGTGTCAGCATCTAGAATGGAGATGTTGGAAATCAGAAATATCCCAAGTGAAAAGTTAACAGGCTATTATAACTAATTAGATGTGGGTGGTAAGGAGGAGAATCTTTGTAAAAAAGGTTTCAAGCTTAAGAGACTATGAGGAAATGGTGCCACCTATAATAAGCTGAGAGAAGGAAGAAGAAGGACTTAGTTTGGGGTAAAAGATATTGATCTTGAGACTTCATGTCAGGTATGTATAGCAGGAATTTGTGGTTTTACATGGAAGCCTGAAATAGTCTTTTCTGGAGATGGAGACTGGTGATTGCTGATGTTCTATGACTGGAAGGGATTTCAACTTAAAGGGAGGGGAAGGTGGCTTAGGGTGGAACCTTGAAGCCTGCTCACACAATCAGATGCAAAGAGGGCAAGAGTCCTCGAAGGAGATTAAGCTAATTTTGTGAGAAAGAAAAGAGGGAAAACAAGGTAAGGACTTTGTAAGATAATCCAAAGGAAAAGACAGTGTCAAAAAGCAAAAAGGCCAAATGTCAAAGGCTGCAGAAAGCTTGAGCAGGAAGAGGGCCGTTGAGTCTAAAGATGAGGGAAGTGCTGATCAGCTTAGAACTGTTTCTGGAGAGGGCCAGCCTAGTTTATCTTGGCGCCCTGGAGGAATCGGCTCTTCTCGGGGAAAGGGAGGACAAGAGCTTGGAATGCTATCCTAGTATGAATCTGAAACCAGCATGGGAGGCTATGGAGAGTGAGGTATCACGTGGGTCAAGGAAAACGAAAGCAATGCATACTCAGTCTTGAGATAGAAAGCTCCCACTTCTATAAAGTTAGTATTCTAAGCCAAATAAGTGAAGTCGCTCAGTCATGTCCAACTCTTTGTGACCCTGTGGACTGTAGCCTACCAGGCTCCTCCGACGATGGGATTCTCCAAGAAAGAATACTGGAGTGGGTTGCCATTTCCTTCTCCAGGGAATCTTCCTGACCCAGGGATCTAACCCAGGGATTGAACGCTGGTCTCCCGCATTGGAGGCAGACGCTTTAACCTCTGAGCCACCAGTGGAACTTGCCAAATAAACACTAAGCCAAATAAAGAGCACAAAGGTTTGAAGCCAAAATAGACATTGCAATGCTCTTGTAATATAAAGTTAACCACATACAGTTATTGTTATAATTTAATCTATTTATTTTAATCCAACAAATTGACACACTTCCAAGAATAAGCAAAAGCAGTTACACAAATCTGCATAAACTTAAGATCCAGGGCCAGAAAGGCTAGGCCCAAAGATTTCAGTTGGAAGGGACAAGGAATATAAATATTAACGATGAGTGAAAACTCTGTGATCTTTAGCCTGAGATGCATTCCTTGGCCTTTTCACAACTAATAGAATCTCAGAGATGATGCAAATACCATGGATACTGCAGCAGGCACACACAGAAGCATCTGATTAGAAGTCTATACCACATACATAGCTGGTGACAGGCACCAAAATCAGCTGTGTTCATGCTATGACTTGAGTAAGCATGGGCAGGGGTTTGAGGACTATAGGAAAAACACCAGCTTTTTCTCAATGTGGCGCAAGTGGAGGCCACAGTGCCACTTAACCTCTCAGGTTTAATTTTCCTCGAAAGAAAAATGAGGAGAGATTGGATGCGATTATCTCCTGTTCCCTTCCAGAAGTAAAACTGCAATTTTCTGACTCTAAGATTCATCTTCTTATAGCTATTAAAATATTAAAAATTCAAGATGTTTGCTGAGCTTTTAAATTTGAGAATAAGATGGACTCTAGCGGTTTTGTAGGCAGAAAAACAGAGTGCTAGTCCTCAAAATTCTTGATTTTTCACCTCTATTGTTAAAAATATTGTTTGACCACAAACTTCAAATGTATGCATATTTACTTACGCGGGATAAGTCATTTCAGTCATGCTCGACTCTGCAACCCTATGGACTGTAGCCCGCCAGGCTCCTCTGTCCATGGGATACTCCAGGCAAGAATACTGGAGTGGGGTGTCATGCCCTCCCCCCAGGGGATCTTCCTGACCCAGGGGTCAAACCCACGTCTCTTACGTCTCCTGAGTCTCCAGCATTCGCAGGCAGGTTCTTTTCCACTAGTGCCACCTGGGAAGCCCCTATTTATTTATAAGTTACACATATATACTGCTGGATTTATATATATATTACAGAAGAGACACAAAAAATGAGAAAAGAATGACATAAGAATAAAAATAAATCTAAAGCAAACATCTAAGAAACCCTCCCAACCCTACATTTTAAAGTATTATTTTGTGTACTCCATGGAGCAAGCATGGTCTTTGGAGACCATTTAGACATAGGTGTTTGCCACCTTGGGGCTTCCCAGGTGGTGCTAGTGGTAAAGAACCTGCCTGCCAATGCAGACCCAGGTTGGACCCTGGTTTGGGAAGATCCTTGGAGTAGGAAACTGCAACCCGCTCCTGTATTCTTGCCTGGAGAATCCCATGGACAGAGGAGCCTGGTGGTCTATAGTCCATGGGGTGGCAAAGAGCTGGACATGAGTGAAGTGACTTTGCATGCAGCATTTGCCACCTTGCACTAAAGACTTAGTAGTGTGGGAAATAACTTTCCCACTCAGCAACTATTTTATCTGATAAGAAAGTCCTCCTAAAACCTAAGTACGTTAAATTTGGAAATAAAAGAAAATTAATAAAACATAGCAATCCCTTGCTTTTCAAAAAAGCAGACTCTTCCAGACAGTGTATCTGAAAGCAATGTGGTAAATCTGATTTTTACCAAGCTAAGTCAATAGAAGAATTTGCATTTGAATACAGCCACATTAATAATCGAAAATCTCCCCAAATCCCAGCTACTATACTTGATTGAAAATTATTGAATAAAGTGAAAGTGAAAGTGAAGTCGCTCAGTCGTGTGCGACTGTGACCCCGTGGACTGTAGCCTCTGTAGCCTTCCAGGCTCCTCTGTCCATGGGATTTTCCAGGCAATCGTACTGGAGTAGATTGCCATTTCCTTCCCCAGGGGATCTTCCCGACCCAGGGATCGAACCCGGGTACTCCCGCATTGTAGACAGACGCTTTACCATCTGAGCCACCAGGAAGTCCTATTGAATAAAGAGGTTTAGTATTATCACATCTGTGGTATAATATTTTTAATCACCAGATGGGTCAATTCTGTGGGCAGTTGACCTGATTCCTAGACATTTCATTTCCCTGCTACCTTCTGTCAACACTGTGCTTGTCCTGGTGCTGCCAGTCGTATCTCTGAATGTTTACATTTGAGATTTCAGGTTATGTAGAATGGATTCACATTCTGCTCTGTTCTAGAGGAGGGCACTTATGGCGTCTAAGCTATCTGAACTGTAGGACTTCCCTGGTAGCTCAGATGGTAAAGAATCCACCTACAATGCAGGGAAACCAGGTTCTATCCCTGGGTTAGGAAGATCCCCTGGAGAAAGAAATAGCAACTCATTCCAGTATTCTTGCCTGGGAAATAACTTGCACAAAGGAGCCTGGCGGGCTACAGTCCATGGGGTCACAAAGAGTCAGACATGACTTAGTGATTAAATAACAATGATCTTCAAATCTTGTTCCCAATTCTCCTATCAGAACCAGGGGAGGCAAGAATGATTTTCCATCAGCTGTAAATGTTAGAAAAAAAGGCTAGGTTTACAGGTCATTTCTTTAAACAAAGCTAAAGAACTTGACTGAGATAAGAAAAGCTGATTCATATCTACCACAGCAAATACAAGACACATCTCTGGAATGGCTTTAAAAAGCCACTAAACCTGTTGGCCCTTTACTCAAAAAAAAAAAAAACAGTAGTTTAAGATAAGCTCTTTTGAAAATATTGTCTTTAGTAAATATCATTCATTAAGAAAATACATAAATGTATTCATTAAAGTGATTGATTCTCTATATAAGATTCATCCTCAAAGCATGTAACTCACTTGCTAGAAAACAGCATTGACAAGAAAGGCTGGGTCTGTTCTGGGACCCAGAATCCTGGGCCAAGGAGATGCAGGGTCAGCTCAGGAACCACACAGACTTCTAATCATCAACACTGATACATTCTGACCTGTTCTGGCCCATCCGTACCCACTGTGGTCCATCTTGCTCATTCCTAATTGAGAGGGAAGATGAGAAAGGCTGGAGCAGCACAGGTGCTTTTGGCTGCAGTCAGGACTGATTCAGGAACTAAAGAGGGGTAGCACATCATACGTAACGCTTTCTAGACGAAATAATATCTTCATTGTCCTATGGCACAGAACTTGAAGGTCTCACCTGAAGACCTGTCCAAGGATGCAGGCAGACTAAATGCAGACTAAATGCTAGCTGGGGGAACGTGCTGTATACTGTCTTTGGGTATTCAGCATCCATTTATATCTTACTTTCTGTCTCTCTCCCCTATACTGAAGGGTTACAGATAAAATTCTTATTTCCTATACTCCTCAGCAGCTAGGGTTCTAGATGTATTGTGATATGCACTTGGAAGAGATTCAGGAAGTAGATGGGAGTTGAAGGCTGTCTTTTTGCAAGAGTGGCAGCTGACATCTAAGCTCTGGACTCCACATTTCTCTGCCTAGTGAGCAGCTTCAAGAGTGGGAAGCAGCCATGTTTATGGCAACAAATGTATGAGTAGTAGCAGTAATTTCCTAAAATCAGGTTCACAGCTGACCTAGAAACCAAAATATGTGTGGCAATCCCTTGACTTATGCTTTTCTAGTCCTTGCAATTATTGTATGATCAAGTGGTGTTCTGTACTAAACCCCCTTTTCTGGAAACATCTAGAGTGGTTTCTGTTTCCTGCTTTAAATCCAGATAGAGACACAGAGACTTTTGACCCTATGCATAGATTAGCTCTGAAGACCACTCTGTGGATTGGAGGGACTCTCTCTTGGGCACAAATACAAACCCATTGGTTTTCAGAGCAAAATGTCAGCTTTGCCACTTGGGATAGTAAAATCTTACATGCATGTTCTCTATTACCTATAAGAAACAAATTTACAAAACATATATCTGAGAAAAATATGTTAACTTTTCTTTCCTCTGATTCTTTAAGCTCTATTCCTGTAATATAATTTCAATTGAAGTTACTGAAAGTTAAGTAAGGGTCTTTGAAATAATGCATATATAAAAATCCAAGTGACCAATTTCTACTAGCATTTATTGCCAGAAAAGCATTTCTTTCTTTTGGTAATCTTGATAATAAGAATGATGTAACATACCACCCTTATGGCAGAAAATGAAGAAGAACTAAAAAGCCTCTTGATGAAAGTGAAAGAGGAGAGTGGAAAAGTTGGCTTAAAGCTCAACATTCAGAAAACAAAGATCATGGCACCTGGTCCCATCACTTCATGGGAAATAGATGGGGAAACAGTGGAAATGGTGCCAGACTATTTTTTGGGGCTTCACAATCACTGCAGATGGTGATGGCAGCCATGAAATTAAAAGACGCTTACTCCTTGGAAGGAAAGTTATGACCAACCTAGATAGCATATTCAAAAACAGAGACATTTCCTGACTAAGGTCCGTCTAGTCAAGGCTATGGTTTTCCAGTAGTCATGTATGGATGTGAGAGTTGGACTGTGAAGAAAGCTGAGCACTGAAGAATTGATGCTTTTGAACTGTGGTGTTGGAGAAGACTCTTGAGAGTCCCTTGGACTGCAAGGAGATCCAACCAGTCCATTCTAAAGGAGATTGGTCCTGGGTGTTCTTTGGAAGGAATGATGCTAAAGCTGAAATTCCAATACTTTGGCCACTTCATGTGAAGAGTTGACTCATTGGAAAAGACCCTGATGCTGGGAGGGATTAGGGGCAGGAGGAGAAGGGGACAACAGAGGATGAGGTGGCTGGATGGCATTACTGACTCGATGGACGTGAGTTTAAGTGAACTCCGGGAGTTGGTGATGGACAGGGAGGCCTGGTGTGCTGCGATTCATGGGGTCTCAAAGAGTCGGACACGACTGAGCGACTGAACCGAACTGAACCCTCATTTTCTTTCCCTTTCATTTTGTTCTCTCAAAAGCTCGAAGTCAAATTAGGTGTTAATTGTAGCACTCTTCTTGGAAAAATTATTTTTGTCCTCTGTCCTCTTGGTTTCTGATCATTTGCCTCTATTTTTAACTATTGTACACATTAGGAAATGTGCACGTGGAATTTACTTAGAAATAAGGAATAACAGATATCTGTACTGTATGTGGACTTCCCAGGTGGCGCTAGTGGTAAAGAACCCACCTGCCACTGCAGGAGACGGGATCCCTGGGTTCGATCCCTGAGTCGGGAAGATCCCCTGCAGGAGGGCATGGCAACCCACTCCAGTATTCTTGCCTGGAGAATCCCATGGATCGTGGAGCCTGGTGGCCTACAGTCCATAGGCTCGCAAAGAATATGACACAATTGAGTGAGTGAGCACTCACATAGGCGTGTATTATATATAAATAAAAGTAGGAAGCATTTCCTCCCTACTTTGCATTAGTAACTGTTCTTAGCCTTAGTGCTGTTTTCGTAAAGTCCAACAATATCATTTTATATTTCGTAGGCATTGATACGAAAACCTCTTGGATGGTGTTTCCTGTATATGAAATAAAGAGTGCCAAGGAACTCTTTTGAAAAACAATTATTTTTGCAAGGCTTTCCAGTTCTTTAGTCCTAAAGCTGATTCACAAAAATATGAATCAAAGAAAAGCAAACAAGAGTACTATAAACAGCAAAGAGTTAACTTTAAAAGTACGAGTAAAACCAAACACAAAAATCCCTCTCAGCCTTTTTCTTTCTAATATTCTCCACACACAATTTCCTGTTAGTCTCTCTGACTTTTCTGAGAGATATTATTTTCCTTTCCAGTACCAATTTCAGCAGTGATGGCCTAAAAGGTTCTGGTGCCCCAAGTGAGACTAGATTATAGGACTCTGTATGGGGTCAAAGATAGGAGGGTTCTTAAGGATTTTTACCAACAAAATAAAAGCTGTGGGGTTTCACTTCATTTCAAGTAAAGATACCAATACAAGCAAATTTTCCTCTTGTCATATTGATAAAGAAGCAAAAGACTCCTCCTGTCGCACTGGTGGGAGTGCCAATAACCTGAGTGGGGAACTGGATTATGAGCTAGTGTGTTCTGTGAAATTCTCTATTCTGATGTATATACACCACGTTGAGAATGTGCACACACACATACAGATATTTGTGATCAAGAAAGAGATTTTAACTTAAAAAATACATGACCTTTAGTAGGTGCCCAGGAAGTGTAGCATAAACACAACACGTTTCTGTGAAGGGTTCACCATCAATGATAAGTTTACTTCCAGCTATGATGTAAGGGATTACACGATCATAAGGAGTGGAGGGTGAGCGGAAAGCAATGAGAAACAAGCTATCTCTTGCCGATTTTTTTCTTCTCGAAGGAGTCACGCTTTCTGCAAGTTCCAGTGTCTTCTTGTCTGAGGACCAGTGTTGTGGTGTCTGAGGGCCTAGTAGTCTTCTTATATCTTTGTCTTAGTACTTACTGTCTCGATCCAGGCAAGCTGCTTCTAACAATAGTAATCTCAATCCTTGGATGGCTGCGATCTTGAAGGAGGGAGGAAGTAATTAGTTCTTTTCAGGATGTTGGAGAAGTGCCACAGAATGTTTGTATTCATTTCTCCACTCCAGTGTCCCAAAAGCCAAACAGGAGTTCCATGAACTAAGAATTGCTCCATTCACTTAACGGTCATCTTCTCAATTCCATAATAGGTAGAATCAACACTAATTCAGAGAAGCCTTGCTTGCTCTAGAAAACACTGTTTTACTTCTTCAGACTAGGAGAAAATGCTGTTTAGGTCTTCTCTGGTGGCTCAAACGGCGAAGAATCCACATGCAATGCAGGAGACCCAGGTTCGATCCCTGGGTCAGGAAGATCCATCCCCTGGAGAAGGGAATGGCAACCCACTCCAGTGTTCTTGACTGGAGAATTCCATGGACAGAGGAGCCTGGCAGACTACGGTCCACAGGGTCACACAGAGTCAGACCCGACTGAGCCAGTAACCCTTTCACTCTTTCTCCTTTCAGGGCTGTGACAAGAGGTTTTATCTGGCTGTCCTAGCCGGTACAGCACAGACTTCGCAATTCATATGAGAAACAGGGACAGCAGTTGACTCTCATGTGACTATGAGGATTAAATAAAGTGATGCAAGTATTTAACCAAAGTACAGCACCAACTAAGACCTCATGAAGAATGAGCTTCTGAGGCAGCTTCAAGGACTATCTCCTGCTGCCTCCGATCTCCTTTTCAAGGTGTCTTGGATTTTGTTTGTGTATGCAGGCCTTGCTTGTTGCACTGCTGACTGGCTAGTTCTTCCCAAATGTTGTATTTAAAATTAAAGAAGGAATTCATGGGATTAATGGACAAAGCTAATTACTATCTTTTTACTGAATGAAGTCCTTTCATATCGTCTGTCAGCTAAGGGTAATTTTATTACGAGATACTTTATTCTGGGACCATTAGACAATGCCAGGCAGTTGTCAATTCTTCCATATGCTGTTCTATTAATTAGTCTTATTTACTCAGAACTGAGATTAGGATTATGATTTGGATAGTATTTATATTATTATACTTTAAGGATTTTCCCCACCGGTTTGTGCCTAAGGATCAAACAAGGGGCTCCAACATTTCAGTAAACTGCAACACAGACTCTCTTTAAAACCAGCTCTAGACTAACTCTTGAAGAGAAACCATGCCAGAATCTGTTTCCTCAGTGTGTTACATTTCTAATTAGCTGCAGAATTCTTTCTACTCCAAATGGCCCCAAGCACCCAACAACAGCAATCTAGTTTTTAATTTTTTGGAAGTCAGAGTACTGAAGTTCTTGTTATATCATGTAAAATGCTGCCCAGCTGTTTGCCAGAGAGGTTTCAAGGCAGCCTTTTACGTTTTGGGTGGTTAATACCTGAAGCAAAATCAAGGAAAGAAACACGAAAGTTCTTGTACTACTTGAGATTAATTATCTGTGTAGTAAGGCTTAAATATTCAGTTAAGAATTTCTGCTTTGTTCATCTCTCCATCTGCTGCTGCTGCTGCTGCTAAGTCAATTCAGTCGTGTCTGAATCTGTGCAACCCCATAGATGGCAGCCTACCAGGCTCCCCCATCCCTGGGGTTCTCCAGGCAAGAACACTGGAGTGGGTTGCCATTTCCTTCTCCAATGCATAAACATGAAAAGTGAAAGTGAAGTCGCTCAGTCGTGTCCGACTCTTCGCTACCCCATGGACTGCAGCCCACCAGGCTCCTCTGTCCATGGGATTTTCCAGGCAAGAGTGCTGGAGAGGGGTGCCCTTGCCTTCTCCATCTTTCCATCTAGATGGGCATAATTCAAAACCTGAAGGCACGTTACTGTCAGTGGAATTTCAGGTACTGATTTCCACAAGTAGTATGGAAGAGTGCACTATTTTTTTTTTTTTTTGTATTTTTGTACAACAGAGCAGCTAAGAAATAAACCAGGAGTCAGTGAAATTTCACTTATATGAGAAAGTCCAAAGTGTTTTCATGTTTGGGTTAGGATAATTTCCATTTCTCTGAAAGTGAAAAACCTAAATCTCAGTTTTCTTTATGTACCTAATATCTTTATGTAAAGTATTTAAGGAAATTATAGGAACAAATCATTCATTTTAATTGTCATTAATTGTTCTTTTTTTTTACATGAACTATGCATTTGTGTGTGTGTGGCATTATTACTTTTAAAGTTGAAAAAGCTATGTTTTTAGCTTCTGTATCTGGCCAGGAGTTAACACATGGCAGGGTAACCATGCAATAATTCTGAGAATTTATCAGGTTGCAAAAAGTTGTGAAACTGATATTTTCATAAAATAGATACAGATTACAGACTCCTGTAGAACTTACAGATCAATATTATCGGGAAGGTTCTGAGTCACATAAAGAGAAAGTGCTAACCAAATCAGCTCAGAAATGTCTAGTTTTTCTCTTTTTGGTATATGGAACCAAGGATGGAGCCTATGTGGGTACAGAGTTTCTCTACTTCCCCATAGCCCACAGATTACAGTTTGTGGACAATATGAAATTTAACTGAAAACAAATATGAGCAAAAATGATTCTTTACTTCTTATACCTTTGCTGAAATTCTGCTTAGAGTAAAATGGCTCAAATATTGACTTTGTAAAGAAACAGTGGTCACAGAACTGATGGCAATTAGGATTATGCCAAGTGCTGACAGATTTTAAGGGTTATGCCACAAGTATGTCACTTTCACAGTAGGGCATGTCATGTCATGCCATTTGAGTTGGATTTTAAATGTACTGTTTAAAATATTCAGAATCTTTTTTTTGTCTGAATATGGGTTCTAAGAATGTCTCTGATTTGAACAAGAGATGGGTGAATACTGTGGCTTAGAATGCTTACTTTGGAGCTGTTCTTTCTTTCTTTCTTTCTTTTTTTCATGTTTACTGCACATGAACACAATTTCTCATTTAAGTAGGTAGAGGGCTGAACATAATTTAGGTGAAATCTCACTGCTCATTTCTGTGGACACTGGTATCACCAAAGCATCAGTGCTCAGATGCAGTTCCTGGGGAAAATAACCAGTGCCAAATAGGTCTTGGATGGGAGGGAGTGGAGAGCATAATTGAATTTGCTCCTGTGGCCTCCAGAAATCTCAGTCACCTGAGGTCTTAAGTGTTAACTTTTCCATTTTCTCTTTTGAGAAATCAAACCTGAGAAGAACCAATTTAAAGATGCTTCTGTTAGCACTGATTTCTTTGGTGAAATGTATACAGTTTTCCGATCCAAAAGAGGCTGCCCAGCATGGAATTGGGTGGGAAGGTAAGGGAGAGCAGGGAAATTATTAGGTATGTCCTCCTGATCCTTCCTGAGTGTTATGAAATAGTCACAGGGGAGCCTAGCAGAAAACCTCAAATAATATACACAAACACACAGAATCCAGAATATTATTTTTTCTGGTGTGTGTGAAAAAGGTATGCAACAAGAAGTCACATAGTCTGCATAGTCACATAGTATTAAAAAAAAGGGGGGGGGATTTCCCTGGTGGTCCAGTGGTTAAAACTCCACACTCCCAATGCAGGTGGCCCTGGGTTTGATCCCTCATCAGGGAACTAGATCCCACATGCCATAACTAAGACCCAACATAGCCAAATTAATAAATATTAAAATAAACATAAAAAACCTCCATTAACCCCACATCCTAAAGAATAAGCTGAAAATCAAATATATGGGAAAACTACAAATTAGTACAGATTTTCTAATTTATGTTTTCTATGTCTATCGGTTTCCAGGAGCATGAGGAGTCTGCGACTCCTTCAGTCAAACTTAGATGCTGATCCATCACATACACGCATGTTTTAATACCCTGAGCAGAGAAGCCACAAAGGGGGACCCACTGCTTGGCTCGGAGCCGTTCCCACCTGATAATACTTTCTAAACACCCTCTGTGTGCAGCGCCACTGGGACTTTGTCAAAGGTCAGCTTTCTAAAGATTTTTTTTTTTCGTAGGGCAGGAGACTTAGGGAATTTAAATTCTAGAAAGTGCACATTGGCTAGGAATGTAAGATCGACTCGACTCCCCTGCTCTTCTCGCTTTTCCTCCTCAGCATCTCCCCCATCAGCACACGGCTGTCCCCAAACTGTCTCCGTTCCCAAACCAATCCTCACTGAGGCAGGGGTGAGAGCGGCAGCTCTGCGGTGCTGTAAGGAGGCTCTGAAAGAGTCAACTGCACTTCTGGATGTAGAGTCTGGGGGCTCCGACAGAGCTGTACTTGTTATCGACAGAGCTGTACTTGTTTTCAACAGAGCTTCCTGGAACCCCCTGCCCACCAAACCACGCACGCCATAGTCACTGAGCCTCCTTCCTGACCATTAGACCCAGCTGCTGTTCCCCGGGCCCGGGGCCTCACCTGGGCTCCATCCCAGCGTGCAGGGGCCCTGCTCAAGGATGCATTTCCTGTTGAAAACTGCCTGCCCTCCTGGCCACAGAGCGTGTGCGGCCTCCCTGTCCGCTAAACGACAGGGTGCTCCATCTTTTCCATCCAGGTGGAATTTGTCACATTGTACCTTATATTACAACTATTCAAATTTTAGAATGTCAATTTGTTAATGACATTACCATTTCATCTTTGATTCCCACACAGAGCTACTAAGGAAGGAGCTAAAATTCTCCAAGTCTTCTTTGGACCTAATCTGTGCCTTACTCGAAGACAGGTACAAAAGAAATTTGCTGTCCTGGCATTCCTTCAGCCTCTGGTTCTTAAGCCTTGCTAGTGGCTATGAGAAGGAAGCTGGCGCCGCATGCAGAGTTTTAAGAAAATAATTAGTTGTTCGAATGCATCCTCTAGAAATGAAATTTTGATTTTCAAGCTCTGCAACCAGGGACCCTCTTGGAGGAGTCAAGAGTGAGTAGATGACTGACAGCAGCAAAACAAACATTCATCCTGATGCTTTACTGTACTTTTTGGGAGGAAAAAAAATGAAGACACCTTAAAATTCATTGTGGTATTTAGGCACTCATTCATTCACTCGATATCTATTTGCAGGTTAGTCATGAAAAATGATTATTTATCAGTTGGTATCATATAATGTATTAGTCACAAGTTTAGTTCAACACTTTAAGAATTCCAAGGGTTATTAAATGATTCCACCTGTGTTCCTTGTAAGACAGTTATTTATCCTAGAATGGTGCATCTCCAACTTTACCATGCATACAAGTAACCTAGGTGGTCTGTTGAAAAGGCCAAGTTTAATTCCATTGGATGAGATGGAACCTGAGATTCTAAATTTCTGACAAGCTCCCAGATGATGCTGATCCCTGTTGGTTCACGGACCTTAGTGATGTGACCCATGAACCAACAGGATCACCATCACCTAGAAGTTTATCAGAAATTTAGAATCTCAGATTAGGCCCAGAGAAGACTTGGAGAATTTTTTTTTTTAATATTTTTTTGATGTGGACCATTATTAAAGTTTTTATTGAATTTGTTAGAATATTGTTTCTGTTTTTATGTTTTGGTTTTCCAGCCGCAAGGCATATGGGATCCTAGCTCCCTGGCCAGGGAATGAAGCTACACCCCTTGCATCGGAAGGTGAAGTCTTAACCACTGGACCACCAGGGAAGTCCCAGACTTGGAGAATTTTAACCCCTTCCTTAGCATTGTGTGAGAATCAAAGATGAAATGGTATTGTCATTAACAAACTTTCTAAAATTTGAACTGCAAGGAGATCCAACCAATCCATTCTAAAGGAGATCAGCCCTGGGATTTCTTTGGAAGGAATGATGCTGAAGCTGAAACTCCAGTACTTTGGCCACCTCATGCGAAGAGTTGACTCATTGGAAAAGACTCTGATGCTGGGAGGGATTGGGGGCAGGAGGAAAAGGGGACGACAGAGGATGAGATGGCTGGATGGCATCACCGACTCGATGGACGTGAGTGTGAGTGAACTCCAGGAGTTGGTGATGGACAGGGAGGCCTGGCGAGCTGAGATTCATGGGGTCGCAAATAGTCGGACACGACTGAGCGACTGAACTGAACTGAATATAAGGTACAATGTAATAAACTACTAAGAGGGAAGGTGTTAGAGGAACTTTTTCCGCTGTGAGCGACTTTCCCTAGCAGTCTAACAGAGGAAGACCTGAGCACGATCTAGATGCTTCCTTCCCACTACAATGCCATGAACAAAACAGCACCAGCTCCTTGAGCATTTATAAAATGAAATAATATCAACTCTGGTTATCTGAAATCAATTAAGATCATATGAGAGCATGTGAGTGCACTCAACAAATAAAAAGCATCATGAATGGTGTTATAATGATAAGTACTAATTCTACACTTCAGTCGAAACGTAGAGTCCTGAATAATTAAAACTTTCGATGGGAAGAAGACAAAATGTTTTGTAACAGAGATGTCTCATTGGTCTTATTTCTTGACTGACAGCAGAGTTAGGTGGCTTCTGACACAGGGTGGTGCTTGGGTGAAAGAGTTTTCAGAAAGCTTTGCTGTGTGAAGGGTGGGAATAATTTTTCCTTTGCAAACAGGATAAACAGGATATCAATAGAGAAACAAATTCCACACAAAGGCTTTGGTGTTAAATTTTGAATATACATTTTTATCTCATTTGACTTGCATACTAACCCTAGGTATTGATATTATTTATTCCTATTTTTTATTGGAGGATAATTGCTTTACAATATTTTTATAATTAAATTTGATTCATTTTTAATTGAAGGACAGTGGCTCTACAATGTTGTGTTGGCATCTGCCATTCTTCAGCATGAATTAGCTACGTACATACATACATCCCCTCCTTCTTGACTCTCCCTTCCATCTCCCACCCCACCCCACCCCACCCTTCTAGGTTGTCACAGAGCACCGGGTTGAGCTCCCTGTGTTTCACAGCAAATTCCCACTTGCTATCTATGTTACATACAGTACTGTGTGTGTTTCCGTGCTTCTCTCTCAGTTTTCGTCCCACCCTCTCCCATTTTAAAGATAAGGATCCAAGAGCGCCAGGAAGGCAAGGACTGTACTGCTTTGCCCATCAGCATACCCTCAGCAGTAGCACAATGCTGAAACAGAATAGGCATTCTAAAATATTTGTTTAACGAATAAATTAGACTCAGAGAGCTGAAGTGTCTTGCTTAAGGTCACATTCAATTAAGTGGTAGAGCAAGGCATTGTCCCACATCCATTTGGCTTGACCCGTGGAGCTTCTCATTCAGCAAATCTAAGCTGAGCCCAATTATTTGCATCTTTATTAATCATCCCATTGGATCCCTTTGACTCAATCACTTTTGAGCATGTATTTATTAACATGTAATATATGTCAGTCTCACTCTAGGTGTGACTAGTAAATAAGATATCAGTAAAGAAACAGATTCCACACAAAGGTTTTGGTATTAAATGGATCCATCCGCAAACAAAACAGGCAAGAGCCTCTGGCCTTACAGAACTTAAGAGCTATGAGACATCAGGCCAGTTTGAGAAGCTGCAGCACACTGTGATGATAAAAGGTTCTGTTTATTCAGTTAAAATTAGCTTCAAGGGGGATTTCATTCATGTCTTCACCATATTTGCTGTGAGAGCTAAGAGCACTCTGGTCAGATGAAAGCAAATACAAAAGGTCTTCTTTTGATAAGGGGACAGGCTTTTGGGATGGGGCAATGTTTATGTGTGTGTGTGTCTGTGTGTGTGTGTGTCTGTGTGTGTGTATACCTGTTTGGCATCCCTGGCTTTTGGCACTAAATGCCCCGAACACCCTCTCATCCCCATTGGGACAACTGAAAATGCCCAATCCCCCTCTCCTGTTGAGAACTGCTGGAGGGACTGAAGGAGGAAAGTACTGGTGGAGGAAGATCTGGCCGAGCCTCTAAAGACCTTTCAGCCCCTCAAGGATTTTTTTATTCCCCCTTCTGGGGATCAGGCTCTATTTAATTATGTGGAGGTAATTTTTCAAGACAACGTTGTATTTTAATTATCTGTAAAGCTCCCACAGACCATCATTTAACATTTTTGAATTGTTGCATGGGGGTCTTGATTGCTACCATTTAGCATGCATTGCCTCCCTCCCCTACTCTCCTTTTCAAAAGGATGAATAGAAATTTCAGGCAGGTGAAAGAAGTGGGCAAATGATACCCTGTGTTTTAAAAGTCTGCTACTTAAAAACCTGTGGTTACTTATTCGTTTAAATGAGTAACCTGCATAATTGTCATATTTTTAGCCCTTAAAAATCTGTTTTTGCAATGGAAATCTTCATGCAATCAGTATAATCAATTGCAAAATTAATAAACCTGGCTGTCTTCAACAGCATTTTTTACTTTGAGAAATGCGGGGGAAAATACCTCCGTGTGTGGTTTAGACCTGGAAGATTTTTAGTAACAAATTCGGAATTGTATGGCCTTACTTTGAAGTTGCTGATGATGCTCATTTTTCTGTCATTTTCTTAAGTGTTTTTGGTGCCAAATGGAGCTTTTAAAATGGACAGAAGGCAGCAATTTAGGGAACTTCTTTCACTGGGGTGGGGGGGACCAATTTCTGAAAGAACTTTGCATAAGATTTTATAAAATTTCATAATGTTAACTATTCCTTGTTTTAGAAAAATAGTAAAGCTAGTTACACATTCATGAAAACATGGATGTAAAAGGAAAATCAACAGTTCATCTCAAGATTTTCACAGTTAGATAAGAGGTTTGCTTCGTTGATTGTCATAATATCAGGAACAAAGTTGTTAATGCAGGTGCTATACAACAACATAGAAAATTCAGATGTGATTTCCTACTTGGAATCTAAGAAAGCATTTAGTGGAGTGTGTGCTGGGTGAGTGGCAACTCACTCTGCTCTAAGAGAAGCAATTAGTTGCTGAAAAATAGCTCTATTTAAATGCTCCCAATATAACCATTGCCAACATGTATTTGTCTGGAAGGCACTATCCAAGTCCTATTAGAGGTGATGACATAAAGGAGGCAAGGAAGATGATTTTAGTCCTTCCAAGGCCTTGTTTGTTTGTGAATATTAATTTTTACTGCCTGATGTAAAGCAAGCCAGGTGTCCCTCCACAGTCTTGTTCTGAATTTTGCTAGCTAGCTCCCACATGCTACTGGAGTGTCTACCCTGGAATAGGTCTAGCCTGCCTGAAGCCATCCTAGAGAAGCTAAGTTCAGTAATTTCTGATAGTCCACATATCGCCTGAATTCAAAGCGTGCAGAAAACTTTAGACACGTGTTCCACAATATATATCTGCTGCTGCTAAGTCGCTTCAGTCGTGTCTGACTCTGTGCGACCCCATAGAAGGCACCCACGAGGCTCCTCTGTCCCTGAGATTCTCCAGACAAGAATACTGGAGTGGGTTGCCATTTCCTTCAATGCATAAACATGAAAAGTGAAAGTGAAGTTGCTCAGTCGTGTCCAACTCTTAGCGACCCCATGGACTGCAGCCTACCAGGCTCCTCCGTCCATGGGACTTTCCAGGCAAGAGTACTGGAGTGGGGTGCCATTGCCTAATCATATTTTTAAAGGTCTTTTTTAAATCCAAGTAACAGCAAAGCATGATGTCCAAATGGAGAACACTTGGTTGATTTTTAAAATGGTTTTCATTTACTTTTAGCCACTTTCTAAGTGAAAGTAATAAAACTAAAAGGGAGGGGTACATATTCTGTTCCTAACCAGCCTCAATTTTATTTGGCATCTCACAGAACTGCCTCCAGTTTAAGTTCTGTTAATGAAAAGTTGAGTGGTATAAGACAAACTCAGGAGTAGTTTGCTCTGGAAAACCTAAGTCAAAATTGGTTACATCCACAAAAGAGTTTTCATTTTGCTTGGTTAGAGAAAGAAAAAAAGAAAAAAAATTAATAGTTCAAGCCCCAAGCTCAATTGCTAATATTAACATTCTAAAAGCGGTAATTATCTAAGTAGAAACTGGCAATAAATATGTATGTAATCATGATATATTTTATATAGTTGAAATCTAATTCTGAATTATTTTTGTATTTAATGCCAAGCAAGAAACATGGTAAATGACCAGAGAGCACTTTGTGAAAATACAGCCTTATGGATTAAAACAAAAAAAAATCTGTTCACACTATTGGAAACGTGAAGGTAAAAATGAGGTTTTTTTAACTTCACAGTTTTCTTTTTCTCTATTTCTTTTATGTCCTTGAAAGCAGACTGGTTTTTTTTTTTTTCATGAACAATGAAGACACAGGACACGATGAAATATAAGTGCTATGTAAAGACATATCCTCATTTGACAACTAGCTGCTATAAAAATAAATTATACCATATGACTCAGGGAAGTTGTTAATAATCCTGCTTTGTTTACATTGTGCTTAGAAAGCAACATAGCTTAATGAGATCAGATATTAAGCACACGGTATATCTTGGAGTCATAATGTTTTCAAGCTCTGCCAAAACCGTAGGCAGAATGAATGTGGGTAGTTTGTACTGACAGTGTTTTTAAAAGAGGAAATGAATAAGGCCCTGCTTGGTATAGGAGTTATGCATTTATTACCTAAAGAGTATTAAGTGCACACAAATTACTGAGCTGCTTTGAAAGGACACAAATATCATAAATGGGGGAAAATTCAAGAACCATGGAGGTATTTTTACTTAAGAACTATGAATAATATCCATCATCATAAAAACACAGAAAAAAAGTCCACAGTAAGTGACTAAGTATCCAAAAAACCATGTGGTCATGTTCTAAAGCAGGTGAACGTGTTTAGAATTCCCATTTCCTACAAAATAAAATTTCTTCCTGCTCCCTGAGCTGTTTGGATAAATTGGTTAAAATGAAGTGGGCCATACTCAATTATTCATTTTTACAATTTAGAGAAATATTATACTTCTCAACCTTGGGGCTGCTTACTTGATGTTTAAAATAAATGTGATATTCAAGTAGATAACACACACTCTCATCCACCCTTCATTAAGGGCATGACGATTGTTAAAGTCCCAGACCAATTTCTTGTTGTCTTTATAAAAAATGCGAAGGTAAAAGTTACTGGCTGTAATTTCAGTTGTTATAAACTGGGATTTCTTTAACATATAACATTTAATCAGAGTACAGTCAGCCAGCACGGCAGAATATCTAACAGCAGATTCTTTACAGAATTTTTTACAGGTTTGATTTTTGCTTCTTTAAAATCAACTTGGCATTATTCTCTCTCTCTCTTTACACTCAAGCTTTGCAAAGTGCCAAAAAAATAAAAATAAATAAATAAAAAGAAGCAATCCCAAACACCCACTTTGCCAAATTAGTGAGAAGGCAGGATCTGTGAAATGCAGGAATTATTCGTTTGCACAGGAGAACGCGTCAGCTGTAAGCACGCAGCTGCCATGTCAAGCAAATGCACTTTTTCTAAAGGCAAGGTACAGCCTGTGTCAGTACATTCAGCTTTACATAAAAATAAATACATTTCAAAATCAGTAAGACAAGGGCAACAAGAAAAAATTTTGCAAAGCTTATTGCTAGCTACTGAGGAGAATGACGTGATGCTATTTTGTCCTTGCATCCAGAAAGTGACAGAATTTCTAGGGATGGACAGCATGTGCCCAATATAATTGAAATTGGATCTAGATCCAGAAAGGCATTGCCTACCTTGAAGATGATGCTGCCAGATGAGTATAAACTGGAAAAATCTGGTGCTGTAAGGTGTGTGTGTAGATTATTAGGCCACATTATCTCCCAAGTTTTCTATGAAACTAACTCGTTAACAACTTTTCTTTCTGACCTAGGCTTAGAGTCACACAGACTTCTACCACATTTTATTGATTTTAAGGAAAGAGGATACTTAGGTTCCACTTCTTGATGTGGGAATGATAAAGTTTAGAAGATCTTGTAGGAACAGAGATATTCATCTTTGGAAAATACTGCCAGTGTCTTTTTACTCTGAAAAGGTAATCTTTGCAAACCTGCGCATGGTGATATTTTGAGTAAAAGTACACTTTGTTAGTAGATAACTGAGGATGAATTATTACAGTAAAAATTAAAATAATAAGAGAAATCTAGCAGCCTCTTGACTCCTTGAGGCAAGACCTGTTATTTGTTAGTGATACCTCTGTTCCATGGGGCTTCTGGTAGCTCAGTGGGTAAAGAATCTGCCTGCAGTGCAGGAGACCCAAGTTCGATCCCTGGGTCGGGAAGATCCCCTGGAGAAGGAAACGGCAAACCACTCCAGTGTCCTTACCTAGAAAATCCCATGGACAGAGGAGCCTGGTGGGCTTCAGTCCACAGGGTCGCAAAGAGTCAGGCACGAATGAGCGACTAACACCTCTATTCCATAGAAATTTGAGTACTTTCCCTCATCATTAGTAGGTCTTTACTATTTCTTCTACCTCAGATCTGCCAGTAGGTCTGAAATTATACACTTAGTTGAAACAGATTCACTTTGAATACAAAGATTCAACAACAGTGGGGTTAATAGAAATGTAAAGGCCATTTGGCTTAGTTAGGCGAAGAAAGAGGGGAAAACATATTGACACACAGTTGACAGAGGGGATAAACTATCTTATGCAGTCTGGTAATCTCTCTTGGTGTAATGCCCCCCTTCTGTGAAACATAAAGGAGCCCTCCTGACAAAATGGTGAAGCAAAGCTAAGAAACATACTTGGGAAACAATTTGCAAGTACATGGCTCTAGCTGAATGCCAACTAGAAAATGCAATTATAGCTCTTGGACTGGCTTGCCTACATGTCTGTGGTATGGACTTTGTCTTTGGACCATGGACCCATCAGCGGGACAGTTGCTTTCAATGTTTTTTTCCTTTGGCGGGGGTGGGTTTCTGCTTAGCCATCCACATTCCTACCTGGTCTTCTCTAGCATCAGAATGTCCTTGCTTAATATTGGGCAGTATGAGATAAACCCTTACTAAGAGAAACAAAATACTCTGAATTTTTTGACATTTTGGTCCTTAACAGCAAATTTTCACTAAGTGAGAAAAAGAAGTCTGATCACAAAGGTCTGCAAAGCCTCCTGGGCAAATGCTTAGAGATCTGATAGAAACTTTAGAATCTGCAGTACATAAGCACTCACATACTTGAAAGCAGAAGCAAGAATGTGGTAGTGTAAGAGGAATGTTCAGTCCCCAGGCATCTGAAGCCTACCTTAAGAGGGTGAACCAAAAAGACGAAGATTGTTTCACTACTTGGCAGTCAGTGAAAGCTCATCCTCTGCAAGGATTTGGTGGTGCCCAATGAAAGGGCTTACCGATCATAGTACTGCAGAGTATCTGAGTTGGAATTCATCTCTTAAAGATCATTAGGGCTGGCAAACTGAAGCTGTGTTGATTGTGATCTCCTGAGATGAGCATTGCTTTGAAATCCAAATCTATGACATTTATAGCAAAGCTTCAGAGATAGGTTGTGGTCAGCTTCATGTTACAAGGATAACAAAGGGAATACTTCTTAGTGTTTAGATAAAGATGACACTTATTTTCGACACTCTCAGCTACCTTTCCATTCCAATTAAATACTTCCTGATCTTACAATATTTGGAAGGATTCAAACCCCAACTGATCCTAAAAAAAGCAGATTAGAGATACAGCAATTACTCCCCAGATAAGAAAAATTTCTAACAGTCCTTTAAGTCAAATTATTTACTTGCAAGAGGCTCACCTGTATGGCAAGCACAGCTTGGTGCATTTGTAAAGTCCTCTAACTCTCTTCTAAAAGAAGCCGTATTTAAGTAATCATCCATTTACACCATTTTTATCGGCAGATAACTGCACACCAAGCAACACTTTGTACTTCTCTGAGAAAATTTGAAAGAAACAGATTTTCCTAAAATGGGATTTCAGTGATATTTTGAGTTAAACACAGTGCTTCTATTGTTTCTATAATTTAGAGTCTTTACTACCAGTGAGCAAAGAAAAGCAATGATTCTAGAGACTTTCATAAGGCAGGTAATATAGATGGTATTCACTCCCTTTCATTGCTCCTAGTGAAAAACTTCCACTGGGTTAATTAGTCTCAGAAAAAACTTTTCAACTGTGTATTACACTGTTGAAAACTGGGCATAAGATCAAGGAAGCTACTCCTTGAATAAATAGTATTTCATGGATTCAAGATGCAGCAAGGAGGCAAAACCCCAGACTGAAAAACTGAGTTTTTCTGGATAGAAAATTGATACAAAATTGAAACCAAAAACCTGCCTGATTTTTACTTAGCCATTGCTTACTGTGGTTTCTCAATGCGAGCTTTGTATAAACAGATTAACTTTGTTTTCTAAGTGTTTCCAAAGAGCCAGTAGTGTTTCTGCCCAGCCCTCAAAAACCAACAAACTCTTCCAAAAACTCCAACACCTGTTGCTGAAATTCTACCACACAGTGGCCTTCATCTCCTATGCCAACAGATGTGAAGATGCCCAGAGGTACCTCAGATGTTTGTGCTTCTGAGTCTCCCGGGGGCACCAGGAAGGGGAGGTAAAATGATTCCGGAATTCCAAAGGTCACTGCTGGATCAAAATAATGAAAATTGCCCACATGTTGGAAAAAACTCTGATGTGATTACTGGAAAGTCTGGCAATCAGACCAAGAAGAACTAACTGGGCTAGAGTTTCATTTACACTTGAAAAAAAGGGGGGGAGAGTGAGAGAGAGAGAGAGAAAGCAAAGATAGGTATGCCCGATTGAAAGAGAAATAGTTATTATATTCTTTAGCTTTCAGGCTACCACAATTAAATTCAAACAAAAAAATGGAGGAAACCTTTACCTGCACCGAAAGGGATCAAGTGTGAACTGTCACACTTACATGATCGTTCATATCTGAAAATAAATTTAAGAATTTAAGTGATTAAACAGAGTGAAAATGAGTTTTTTTCTTTTACAGTGAAGGAGACTACAATATAATATAATATATATATAATATAAATATATATATTTGACTTTCTTTCAAGGCACTTTATTGTGCCTTAGAATCATTTCCTTACAAATATTTTACTGTAAGAGCAGCTTTTCTTTCTAATATATATTTCTCACTACTTTTTTTACTTGACAGTACTGGAACTCTGCACGGTGATGCGAACACGATTATATATAAAAGATGCACTTTCTTCATAAGATAAACTGGATGGCTATGTGTCACAATCTCTGCTTTGAAATCTGTTTACTCTGGGTTATGTAGGAGGTAACCTAGAGGCACTGTGGGGTAGTACCCACGGGGTCTGGAGGCTCTGATTCCAGTTGTATAGTCTTGGGTGCAAGCTTTCCTGTGTGTATTATTTCCGCACTTAACAAGAGAATAGGCCCCTGAGAAGCATCTGGCTAGGTGTGTGTGCTGTGCTTATACAGGGACTGCCATCCTACCCTCAGAGATTTTAGGCGATTTCACTTCCTTATGTCCCATTCTAGAACAGAGGCGTGAACTGGAGGAGCCCATGAATGGCCACTAACTGAGTCCTGAGGGTGGGGTGAGGTGAGGAGGGGAAGTCAGGAAATACTATTCAGAAGATAAGACTGAGACCAGAGGCTCTAGCAGGAGTTAGCCAGCAGAAGAGCAGGGAGGGGCTGCGGAAAAAGAGCTTTAGACAGAGACAATAACTTATGTGAAGACCTAGAGGCACTTAAGAGTTTTGTCAAGAACTAGAATCTTTGGAGATGAATTGCAAAAATGATAAACTTGTGAACAGTATCTATAGCATTTATCAATGGTTCTCATTCAGCTTTCTTTCTTTCTTTTTTTGTTTTAGTCCCAAAGTTTCAGGGAAAAGCAAATGGGTGATGGCCTAAGGCTTTGCTTAAAGTGACAAGTGGAAACTTCTTAGACAACACCAGCATTCCTGAAGCTAGTGAGGATGCACAGCCCAGGCTTCCTACTATCTGATGCATTTTACAAAATAAGCACATATTTTAGGGTGAGGCTTCTAGATTTTTAATTTGCGTAAAGAATCTCCTGGGGTTTTTGTTAGATTACTGATTCTGATTCAGTCTGGGTGGGTCTAAGACTGGGTGCTTAGGCTTCTCAGGTGGCGCTCGGGGTAAAGAATCCACCTGCCCAATGCAGGAGACATAAGAGATGAGGGTTCGATCCCTGGATTTAGAAGGTCACCTCAGAGGAGGGCATGACAACCCACTCCAGTATTCTTGCCTGGAGAATCCCATGGACAGAGGAGCCTTGCAGGATTACAAAGAGTTGGGCATGACTGAAGTGACGTGGCATGCATGCACACACAGGCTGGGTGCAGAATTCTGGTTCTGAGACTCTGGGTGGGCCTAAGAGCCTCCATTTAAAGTTCCCAGGTGATGCTGGTCCCTGGGATCGAGGACCTCACTTTAAATAGTAAGGTCTTAAAGCACTTAAAGTCAAAGTGTTAGTCACTCAGCTGTCTGACTCTGACCCCCAGGGAATCTTTCCTACCCATTGCAGGCAGATTCTTTACCTTCTGAGCCACCAGAGAACCCCCTTTAAAGCACTTAAGGAAGGCTCAAATAAGGGAGATCAAGGTACTGAAAGTTTCAGTATTTTGAACAATTTACTTAAAATACATTCTGTCATTCTCTCTTGCTGACACACACAGACTTAAGTTCATCCGGCAGACTATACACAAATGTATAACAACTAACCAACCAATAGAGAATATAGTAACTTTTCTGGTTATTATCAATCTATAAATGGGTTAAACACATATCCTGTCGACTGCTACCCTTTTTAATATTTATGCACCTACTCTTTTCTTTCTGCCGTGTTCTAGTATCTTGGTGATATAGCAGAGGAATGTATTTAAATATGTGTTGCCTCTAAAGTACCTTTATCTTCACAAGGGAAGGTTCAAGGTGCACCAGTATGTCGTTTCTTCAGAAAAAATATCCTAATGCACTCCAGAACACTGAACTCACAGAAGCTTCCCCATAGGGCTGACCTGTGAACTTTCATTGGCTTACTTACCCCTCTCTGGCACACACACATTATTAAGGCTTTGAGATTCTTGCTTTTTCCCACTTGTCAGAGCCAGTCAGTATACTGTCCTCAGATAATGGACTGGGATGATGTGCCAATTCAATCAAGGCCCCTGTGAGTGTGATTGAGATATCTGAGTATTTAAAGCTATCAGCCTTGCCTGTGTTTGTCCAAATATTCACTCTCCCCAACCCCAATAATGAGAGCTCTATTCCTTCCCAACTAGTCTCCCATCTTAGCAAAAGAGATCTGGTGGCTTGGTATACTTAAATGAAAAAGCAATTCCAACTCTTACTATCAAGCCCTGCCCTGATTCTCAGCCATGTCTGCCTTTCAGCTACAAGAGATGAGGAAACTATACAGCACCACAGAGACTGTCTGGTTCTCTAAACTGCCTTGGGTTGGAAATTCAAGACTTTCATGTTTATCATTTTCTTTACATACACTCTCCAGAGCAGCTATAAGTTGTCATTTCCCCACTCCTAACATCTTAGTAATCACTAATGTCACCATAGTAATTAAATATCACAGCCATGTTACCCATAAGTGCCTTGATTTCTATCTTCACTCGAGGCCACTATTGGTGATAATCTGAGTGACTGTGATGCTGTGCTGGGGATTACCAGTGTTTTCTATTTCTCTGGCACTCTGTACACTCTTCAGACAGGAGCGACTCAATCTCAGAATCCAATTCTGAGGGTCTGTTTGTCCTGCCCCACGAAGTGAAGTGAAGTCGCTCAGTTGTGTCCACCTCATAGCGACCCCATGGACTGCAGCCTACCAAGCTCCTCCATCCATGGGATTTTCCAGGCAAGAATACTGGAGTGGGTTGCCATTTCCTTCTCCAGGGGATCTTCCCGACCCAGGGATCGAACCCGGGTCTCCTGCATTGTAGACAGACGCTTTACCGTCTGAGCCACCAGGGAAGTTCATGCCCCATACCTGGTACCAATTACTTCCTCGGTCAGAGTCCCAGCGGCAAGCACAGCTCACACGTGAGGCCTAATGATAGTTTAAGACAGGACTAATCCAGTTGTGCCCAGAAATGCCCATCAATCTGTGCTGGCTGCAAAGAACCAACATTTTCTTTTATTAACTACATAGTATTACCTTTCACAGGGAAGTTTTATAAGCCATCTAGAGTTCACTTCTGTATATCATACACATTCATTTCTCTCCATAGAATATACCGTGAATCTTCCTAAAAATCGTCACTGATTTGTGATGCCACCTTTATCATGTATCAACTTTCCATTCATTCAGCTGTCTGTTCCTAGGCTCTGCATTTCACTCCATCGGTCTATTCGTATGTTGCTTTTACTATTCTGGCTGTGTAGTGTGCCTGAATACCTGGTAGGTGATTCAGGCATCTATATATAGACGACTGTATATAATGTATGTATGGTGTACATATGTATCTATGTAGTATATATGTATCTATATATATGTATAGATGACTATATATATACATTTATATTCATGTCAGATTCAGTTTTATTAAGATCGTCACACAATCCTTCACGCTCAATTACCAACCGATGATTCTAAACTATCATCTAGGGAGGGTGAAGGGTTATCTTTTTTACTTCGTTTTGCTGAGCAAGGTATAAAACACAAAGATAAGCTGAATTACTCATTGGTCACCTGTGATCTTCCTTCTCCACCCTTTGCTACACAGTGCTCCATCTTTCCTTTCAATACGGCTGAATTGTGTCCTCCTCCACTCTCACCTCACCAACCACCGCCACCCCTCCACCCCAACTCCATATGTTGAAGTCCCAATCCCCAGTACCTCTAAATGTGATATATTTGGAGACAGGATCTTTAAAGAGGCAATTAAGTTAAAACGATGTCATTAAGGTGAGACCTAATCCAATATTACTGCTGCCCTTACCTTATATGAGGAGTAAGTTTGGACACAGAAATGTGGAGAGGAAAGACAATATTCGGACACAGGGAGAAGCTGGCCATCTGCAAACCAAGGAGAGTAGCCTCAGAAGGCATCAAAGCAGTTGACACCTTGATCTTAGACTGCTAGTCTCCAGAGTCGTGAGAAAATAAAGCCACCCAGTCTGTAGTACTTTGTCACGGCAGCTCGAGCAAACTAAGACAACCAGGTAGTGAAGGAATATCAACTTAAAGAGGTGCACCAAACTTTAGCCGAGTTCTCATGCCCATGTACCTTAGTCTTGCCCTGTCCAAATCTATGGTTCTAATTTTGATCTTTTTTCTGAGGAGTAGACTTGCCCATTAACCAGGGTTTTGTCATTCCTTTGTAGATATCTATCTAGCACCTGGAGCTCAAGTTCTCCAGAGTTAAGTCCTGAGGTTTTCCTTCAATTCTGCTCTTCTCTGGTTGTCTCTGTCTTAGAACAGCCATGGAGAGGCCGAAGGGTCACCCTAGGCTATCGCCCCAGCCTTCCTATTGAATACACATCAATAGTCAGTTTATCCTACACTGCATCTTTCCTCAGGGTGTGATGGCTGTTATTCCCTTCACAGGAGAAGTGTGATTGGTGTTGGAAGAGCAAGAGCCTGCGCAGAGTGTGAGACAGGACTTGCGCTCTGCTCCTGGCTGTTGTTGCCCTGACAGGGGCAGGGTCTGCACCCCAGCTGTTGGACCGGAAGCCCTGAGGGATGCCTGGGTCAGGCTCTGCTGCCCTCGAGCGCATGCTCTGCCCCAGGGAGGCAACGACTGTAGCAGGTGAGGCCCTCGTGCTCAGAGAACCTATGCACTGCCTGCGTAGGCGTCTGTGGGTCAGTTCAGAAGCAGCCCAAGGTCACATCCCTTCTTCGGCGGTGCTTGTCCCAGATCTAGTGCAGAGCTGTGGTATGGAGTAGGCTGGGGCTGGGTTTGAGGCATGGTGGCTGTAGAAACTGAGCTGGCTGTGCCTCTGCCAGAGATCCGGATGGTCTCCATGGCAGTCTTGTCCCAGAACCTCTCTGCCCCAGATCTAGCACTAAGTTGCAGTATGAAGTACTGTTGCTGGGAGAGGGACCACTGTGTGCTCCTGTGGGCATGGACACTGGCAACTGCCACCCACCTGGAGCACAGTCCAGACGCCCTGGTCTGTCTCTGCATAACTGGACTGAGGCATTTCCCAGGGCTCAGATCTTGGAACAGGCTGTGGTGTAGAGTGAGTGCGCCTTCAGTGATCACCCTGTTCCGAATGGGAAGTGCAGCGAGTCAGCTGCTTCCAGAATAAGGCTCTCGCTGCTTTTATTGTTGGCAAGCTAGCACACGCACACTCCTCGTGCATGGAGTCTAGGCTTCACCAGCCCTTCTGTCTGTCCCAGTGATCCTCTAGCAGGCAAGGAGGCTTGTCTCCTCCACACAGGGACCCAGGACTGTGATGCACAGGTTGTGGCTTGACATGTTGGCTCCTCAGGGTGAGGGCCCACCTATGTGAACCTTCTCTTCCTTACAGATCCTTCGCAGGGGTGCAGCTCCTGACCTGATATCTCTTTTCTGTCCTATCCGATAACAGGAACAGCGATCTTGCAACTTTGGCTGTTGAGGAGTTCCTCTGCAGATTTGGTTAGTTTTCTGTGAGAATCATTCCACGTGTCAGTTCAGTTCAGTTCAGTCACTCAGTTGTGTCCAACTCTTTGTGACCCCATGAATCGCAGCACGCCAGGCCTCCCTGTCCATCACCATCTCCTGGAGTTCACTCAGACTCACGTCCATCGAGTCCGTGATGCCATCCAGCCATCTCATCCTCGGTCGTCCCCTTCTCCTCCTGCCCCCAATCCCTCTCAGCACCAGAGTCTTTTCCAATGAGTCAACTCTTTGCATGAGGTGGCCAAAGTACTGGAGTTTCAGCTTTAGCATCATTCCTTCCAAAGAAATCCCAGGGATTCCACGTGTAGATATATGTTTGATGTGTTTGTCAAGGGGGTTCCATGTCCTCTTACTCCACCATCTTGATTTATGATTCTATTATTTAAATTAAAAAGTTCTAATTCCTTAGCAAGGCATTCACAGTCTTTGATAATCTGGTCCAATCACGTCAACATTTTTATTACCGCATCTCCCTCTTCCAAGCACCCTTTACGCTTGCCACAACAATAGATTTTTTTTCACATCTTCCAGTACAAAACATATTCTCACACTTAGGTGTTTTTGATCTCTGCCTGTGATGCCTTTCATTCCCTATTTTACTGTTAAACTCCATACATCCTCTGTGACCAAATAAATAGATGCTTTCTCCAATAAACTGCCCTTGGAAATTGGCACTCCCAATTGTGATTGGCAGTTTCATATTTTGCACCTCTAATTGCACGTTTTGAATGCCATTTCTTTCATATTTATTATATTTGTTTTAGTTTGGTATCTCTGGCCCTTTCAAGGAAGTAGGAAGCTTTGTGAAGGGAAGGGCAATTTTTTTGCTCATTTTTCTATACCAGTCCAATATATAGTATAGGGCTTTGTACACTGTAGGGGAATCTTTAAATAAGCTGAAAGAGTGTAAGAGTTTGCCAAGTATCAATTCTATATGAGTTTTAAGTTTGAAAACATGTTACCATTTAATTAACTTTAGTTCACTTATTTTGTGGAAAATATGACTTTCTCATTCATAGACCCAAAGGCTCATTTCTCTTTTGGCTGTAAAGCAGCTGTTAGAAAATATTATGAAAAATGAAGTGCAAGTTAATCAGAGAAATGAAAATCAAATTTTCCTTGAAATGTCCTCAGAATTAAAATTCAGAGAAACCGTGCAGAAGGCAAAAACATGGTTGCATTTGCCAAATCTAAAATATTTTTAGGAGTATTTTATGGTGATGCTTAATCTTCTCAGGGTTCAGACACAGCCTGTGGAAGCAGCAGGTCCACTTTCCCGAATCTACAGGGAATGCTATTTGGAGCTGAAAGTGGCCTTGCTATCTGAGAAACAGTATAGCAAAACATATAGCCCCTGAGATGTAGCCAACACTAAGTAGATTCAAAGCCTTTCATTATCTTTACCCTCTCTCCGAGTTACTGTGAAAGTCTGGTGTGAGTACCATTTACTGCTAGGACCGGGTCCCGTGGAGTCACTGCTTAACCATTAAACACTCTCAAGTTGTGGGATCCTTTTGCCTTAGATTTAGTTATGTTTCTTGTTTCTTGCTCCTTTTGGTTTCTGATCCCCCTTCTAACTGTAGAGTCTGATTAGTGTTGGAGAAACAGAGCCTGTTCTAATCCAGCTGTCTTATAGACCACTGTGTGTGGTTTCTGAGGCCTCTCCGACAGTGCCTCAGACAGACCCTCAGTCTTTAAAGTCCACGATTTGAAGACTGCTGACTCTAATAACTTAATTCAGCCTAATGGAGGAAATATTACAGTTATTTTGCTCTGGCAGCCTGAGTTCTGAATGCTCTCACTCCTTAGTAGTTGCTAAGGCTAGATTTCTTAAAACTCAACAAGGAGAATCTCTCTTGGTGGTAGTTAAATGAACTCCACATAGAAAATTTGACAGGAGAAGGTAAAGCATTTGACAACCTCTACTTACTCACACAAACGCTCTCCACAGATGTAGATTCCATTTCTCCACCCAATTCCGTATTAACTGTAGAATGAATAAGTAAAATCTTATTGGTTAGAGAAAATTCAAATAATGTTATAATATCTCACTTGATTCTCACAAATATCCCTATGGGGTAGATATAATTGGGTAAATCTGTGTGAAACTGTCATTTATATTAGTCAAAAATGGTTGGCATCAGCAATTTCACATAGCTAAATTCTGTTATTATTATCTCCATTTTACAGATGAGAAACATGAAGCTTGGAGGTCAAGTCATGTTTTGAGAGTTACAGAGCTACTAAATGGAAGAGCCAGACATAGAACCTAGGAGACCAAGTTTGTGTGATTCCAAAGCCTTGGTCTCTACCAGGCTGTACAGCCAGGTGTGGAACAATCAGGCCGGGAGAAAAAAAGATGCCTGCTTGTCTTCCCTACTCATTGACATGGCATAGAGTTGGGTAGCATTCTTTGTTGTAGTTATGATTCATAAAGACATTCAGATTGTGCAAGTAGATATGTTCTGGTTTCCTCCCCTATGAGCTTTAACGGTGTTAGACTGAAAAATGATTTTACAGCTCTTGATTCACGGGGATGAAATTGCTTAACATATGGATGGCAAATGGTTTAAAAATACTCGTTTTATTTTTTTTTAATTTATATTGGAATATAGTTGATTTACAATGTTGTGTTAGTTTCAGGTTTACAGCAAAGTGAATCAGTTAAACATGTACACATATCCACTTTTTATTTTTATTTTATTTTTTATTTTTTTTTACAATTCTGTATTGGTTTTGGCATAGATTGACATGAATCCACCACAGGTGTACATGCGTTCCCAAACATGAGCCCCCCTCCCACCCTCCTCCCCACAACATCTCTCTGGGTCATCCCCGCGCGTCAGCCCTAAGCGTGTCATATCCTGCATCAGACATAGACTGGCATTTCGATTCTTACATGATATTATACATGTTTCAATGCCATTCTCCCAAATCATCACATCCTCTCCCTCTCCCTCTGAGTCCAAAAGTCCGCTATACACATCTGTGTCTTTTTTGCTGTCCTGCATACAGGGTCATCATTGCCATCTTCCTAAATTCCATATATATGTGTTAGTATACTGTATTGGTGTTTTTCTTTCTGGCTCACTTCACTCTGTATAATCGGCTCCAGTTTCATCCATCTCATCAGAACTGATTCAAATGTATTCTTTTTAATGGCTGAGTAATACTCGATTGTGTATATGTACCACAGCTTTCTTATCCATTCATCTACTGATGGACATCTAGGTTGTTTCCATGTCCTGGCTATTATAAACAGTGCTGCAATGAACATTGGGGTACATGTGTCTCTTTCAATTCTGGTTTCCTCTGTGTGTATGCCCAACAGTGGACATATCCACTTTTTAAAAGATTCTTCTTCCATACAGGCCATTACAGAGTACTGAATAGAGCTCTCTGTGCTGTACAGTAGGCCCTTAGCAAAATTACTTAATGTTTTAAGTTCCCAAGGCTGTGATTGGCTGGAAGGTTCTCACATTGCCTTTGGTTTGTCTGTTATCTTTTCCCCCTTCGATTATAAACTACTCAAGTACAGCTACCTTTTTTTTCTTTGAGACCCCTCAATTAGCATACATAAATGATTATTGATGTTTAGGACACTGGTATCAGTCTGGAAATGGTGGTGGCCCAACTACAGACAAAAATATTGCTGCCTAGATGGAGCAGCTCAATCAAAATGTTTCGTGCACATGCTCTTGCTCTGAGTAGGGGCTATGTATCCTTCATTTCACTACTTTTATTTTCCCTTTTGGAGGGTTGTTTTTTAATGCCTTGTCTTTTACTTATGCAGCTCTGTATCTACAGCCAATCCTCTCCACCCCTGCCCCAGGCCTACAAAATAAAGGCAGTTAATTTATGCATCAAAAGTCTGATAGTACATAGAAGGTCATTCACTGAAAACTAAGGGACCTGTTTAAACACTGGTGGTCATGCAAATTAGTGTGATTGCTGGCCTGAGAGAAACTACGTTGAACTGAATAGAAACCAAGCTACGAGAAGATTTGATTTTGAATAAGGTTTGAAAGTAGATGTCTCCACTCTGGCAGCAGATTTTTTTCATGGCATTATTGTGGATTGCTACCGTTTGCGTGAAATTAATAAACACAGATAATAGGGCTGTGGAGATTGGTTGGGGGGGTGAGTCTGTGGGAATAGCGTTGTTAGTAGGGAGATAGATGTTTTTAATTTATCTTCACTGTTTTGTTAGACAACATGAATTATTTTGAGATGTACCTTATTTATTTTATAATTCTACCACACCTGCCTCCGCGAGCCCTGAGACCAAGAGAAGGAGCAACAGATTCCTTTGACTCTGACTCTCTGTGCTAGTCTCACTAGAATTTTGTTTTGTTTCTTTAATTGAAAGATACTTGACATATAACATTGTATAAGTTTAAGGTGTACAACATGTTGATTTGATACACACAATATAATTATATATTGTAATATGATTGCCACTGTAGCTTCAGTTGGCAAATCTGTCAGGTCACACAATTATTATTTCTTTGTTTGTGCGTCAAATTAAGATCCCTTTCCAGTTCTCAACATGCCAGCAAATTTGGAAAACTTAGCAGTGGCCACAGGACTGGAAAAGGTCAGTTTTCATTCCAATCCCAAAGAAAGGCAATGTCAAACAATGTTCAAACTACTGTACAACTGCACTCATTTCACATGCTAGCAAAGTAATGCTCAAAATCCTCCAAGCCAGGCTTCAATAGCATGTGAACCAAGAACTTCCAGATGTCAAGCTGGATTTAGAAAAGCCAGAGGAACCAGAGATCAAATTGCCAGCATCTGTTGGATCATAGAAAAGGCAAGAGAATTCCAGAAAAAATGTACTTTGGCTTCATTGACAACACTAAAGCCTTTGACTGTGGATCACAACAAACTGTGGAAAACTCCTGAAAAGATGGTAATACCAGACCACCTTACCTGCCTCCTGAGAAACCTGTATGTAGGTCAACAGTCTTTTGGACTCTGTGGGAGAGGGTGAGGGTGGGATGATGTGGGAGAATGGCATTGAAACAGGTGTAATATCATATGTGAAATGAATTGCCAGCCCAGGTTCGATGCATGATATAGGATGCTTGGGGCTGGTGCACTGGGATGACCCAGAGAGATGGTAATGGGGAGAAAATTGGGAGGGGGTTCAGGATGGGGAACACGTGTATACCCATGGCAGATTCATGTTGATGTATGGCAAAACGAATGCAATATTGTAAAGTAATTAGCCTCCAATTAAAATAAATAAATTTATATTTTAAAAAATTAAAAATAAATTAAATTAAATTTAAAAAGAAGCAACAGTTAGAACCGGATATGGAACAGCAGACTGGTTCTAAATTGGGAGAAGAGTATGTCCAGGCTGTATATTGTCATCCTGCTTATTTAATTTATACACAGAATACATCATGTGAAATGCCAAGTTGGATGACACACACACTGGAATCAAAATTCTCAGGAGAAATATCAATAACCTCAGATATGCAGATGACACCACCCTTGTGGCAGCAAGTGAAGAGGAACTTAAGAGCCTCTTGATGAAAGTGAAAGGGGAGAGTGAAAAAGCTGGCTTAAAACTCAGCATTCAAAAACTAAGATCATGGCATCTGGTCCCATCACTTCATGACAAATACATGGGGAAACAATGGAAACGGTGACAGATTTTATTTTCTTGGGCTCCAAAATCACTGCAGATGGTGACTGCAGTCACAAAATTAAAAGACATTTGCTCCTTGGAAGAAAAGCTGTGACAAACGTAGACAGTGTATTAAGAAGCAGAGACATTCTTTGCTGACAAAGGTCCATCTAGTCAAGCCTATGGTTTTGCCCGTAGTCATGTGTGGATGTGAGAGTTGGGCTATAAAGAAAGAGGATGCTTTTGAACTGTAGTGTTGGAGAAGACTCTTGAGCGTCCCCTGGACTGCAGGGAGATCACACCAGTCAATCCTAAAGAAAATCAATCTTGAATATTCTTTATAAGTACTGATGCTGAAGCTGAAGCTCCAATACTTTGATCACTTGATGTGAAGAACTGACTTATTACAAAAGACCCTGATGCTGGGAAAGATTGAGGGCAGGAGGAGAAGGGGACAACAGAGGATGAGATGGTTGGATGGCATCACTGACTCAATGGACATGAGTGTGAGAAAACTCTGGGAGATAGTGAAGGGCAGGGAAGCCTGGTGTGCCTCAGTCCATGGGGTTGCAAAGAGTCAGACACAACTGAGTGACAGAGCAACAACAATGGTCACTATACTGTACATTAGATCTCCAGAACTTTTTAATCTACTGGATGCAAGTTTGCCCAGAGTTATTTTTAAAGTTGCTGTGGATAGTTTCCTTAAAACTGGTCTTTCTCTATCTTTGGCTGGCCTGCCTCACATTTTCAGACAATGGACAACTTGGGCAATTGATAGGATGAAGCTTGAGAAGTTCTGTACTTGTGCAGTGAATAACAAGAAATGGTGCAGTCCCCCTGAAGTACAACCTTTAGCTAATCCCTCTGAAGTACAACCCCCACCCCCATTAATTTCCTTATCCTATTGCTAGTTGGCCACCTCTGCTCAGTATCTCAAAGAGATGGCAACTGGATTTAGTGGGACTTCTCTAAATCCCAGAGTCATGATATTCTTATACTCACACGATTCTATTTCCACTTATATTAATCCTTTATTCTTATAAACAATATCAAGACAGTCTCTATGTTGAAACAGCTATGGAGGGTATTAAAGAATAAACACAAAGCTGTCACTGGATGACAGCCTTCTTTAGGTTGGCTTTCACATTTTGATACAAATATAGAAGAGGGCATATAATGTAAATGTACAGTAAAAATAATAAAATGAGCAGCAATGTACCCTCCACCTAGTCTGAAAAATAATAATGCCTCTGAATTTAACATAACAATGCCTCTGTATTTCCCTATGCCATGAGTCCTTCCTAATCCCATCACCTCTTGGCTTTCAGAAGTAACCACTATCCTGAGTAGTTTTATTAGTTTCCTTGCTTTTCTTTGTGGTTACACCACATTACCACATATATATGTATCCTTAAATAATAAATCACTTAATTTCATGAGTTTCTGAATTTCATGTAAACTGAGTCACATATATGTATGCTTCCGTGACCTTTGTTTTTTTGCTCTACGTTATGGCTTTGAGATTAACTTCTGTTGTTGTCTATCAGTTCAGTTCAGTCGCTCAGTCGTGTCCAACTCTTTGCGACCCCATGAATCGTAGCACGCCAGGCCTCCCTGTTCATCACCATCTCCCGGAGTTCACTCAGACTCACGTCCATCAAGTCCGTGATGCCATCCAGCCATCTCATCCTCTGTCGTCCCCTTCTCTTCCTGCCCCCAATCCCTCCCAGCATCAGAGTCTTTTCCAGTGAGTCAACTCTTCACATGAGGTGGCCAAAGTAATGGAGTTTCAGCTTTAGCATCATTCCTTCCAAAGAAATCCCAGGGCTGATCTCCTTCAGAATGGACTGGTTGGATCTCCTTGCAGTCCAAGGGACTCTCAAGAGTCTTCTCCAACACCACAGTTCAAAAGCATCAATTCTTTGGCACTCAGCCTTCTTCACAGTCCAACTCTCACATCCATACATGACTACTGGAAAAACCATAGCCTTGACTAGATGGACCTTAGTCGGCAAAGTAATGTCTCTGCTTTTGAATATACTATCTAGGTTGGTCATAACTTTCCTTCCAAGGAGTAAGTGTCTTTTAATTTCATGGCTGCAGTCACCATCTGCAGTGATTTTGGAGCCCCCCAAAATAAAGTCTGACACTGTTTCCACTGTTTCCCCATCTATTTCCCATGAAGTGATGGGACCGGATGCCATGATTTTCGTTTTCTGAATGTTGAGCGTTAAGCCAACTTTTTCACTCTCCACTTTCACTTTCATCAAGAGGCTTTTTCGTTCCTCTTCACTTTCTGCCATAAGAGTGGTGTCATCTGCATATCTGAGGTTACTGATATTTCTCCCAGCAATCTTGATTCCAGCTTGTGCTTCCTCTAGCCCAGCGTTTCTCATGATGTACTCTGCATATAAGTTAAATAAGCAGGGTGACAATATACAGCCTTGACGTACTCCTCTTCCTATTTGGAACCAATCTGTTGTTCCATGTCCAGTTCTAACTGTTGCTTCCTGGCTGAGTTTTATTTATTTTTATTGTTGTCTTTAATCTATTGTTTGGCCTCAATTTTATCTGTTCACTTGTTGATGAATATGTGGGTTATTAAATTGTATACTATTAATAATACTACATTAAGATATTAAATAGAGAATTTCTAAATGAAATATTTGCAACCTGTTTAATCAGATTTCCTTTTTGCCTGAAATGGCTATATGCAATTCAACTGAGCTTTCCTCTAATTTGTAAACTGCTCAGGCACTATCATAGCAGTCACTTTGAAAAGATATTAGCTATAATGCCACTAAGAGGGCACATCTGCCACAGAAAGACATATATTCTGTAGTGGGTTGAATAAGTATTCCCCCCAAAAGTCCATGCCCACCAGGAGCCTCATTATGTAACTTATTTGGAACTAGGATCTTAGCAGATGTAACTAATTAAGATGAGGTCATACTGGATGAGGGTGGGCAGTAAATTCAATGACTGGTTTCCTGACAAGAAGAGTGGACACAGAGAGACACAGATGTACAGAGAAGGAGGCCATGTTACTGTGGAGGCAGAGATTAGAATGATGTAGTTACAAGCCAAAGTAGGCTAAGTATTGCTGGGAGCCGCCAGGAACTAGCAAGAGGCAGGAAAGGCAAGTTTCAGAGGGAACGTGGCCCTACCAATAGATTTCAGGCTTCTAGGATCCAGGACTATGTGAGAATAAAGTTTTGCTGTCTTGAACTTTCAGTTTGTTATCATTTGTCATGGCAGCCCTGGGAAACTAAAACTCTAAAAACTCTATGCCTCTGTGAATGAAGATGGATGAGACACACCTTATGGAGCTCTGTATTCTACAAGGCTCTGCCTAGTTTCCCAGATGCAAAACTCTTAAGCAGCTGCATCTTGGTTTGTGCACATGGATCCTTAGGCACCGGGATCATCACCTCCTATAACAGCTTTACAGTCTAAACTGCTATCCATAGTGGTCCATCCGCAGTTGGCTGATGGGGTGGATGTTAGGTTGCACAGCTCCTGTTGGGCTCCACTCAGCGAGTTCAGGCAGTGGTGTGGGCAGGCTGACATGAGAGGACTTGTCCTCTGCAAGTCCTTCTCACTATGTCCGAGTGGTCCTCCTCAGAGTCCTGGAAGAGGCCACATCTGGATGGAGGTGATTAACCTAGTGGAAGCTCTGATTGCCCGAAGCCCAGCTGATCACACCAAGGGCTGACCAGATCTTTACACTGGCTGCTCGGTTCTCAGCAGAAAGCCTCAGCATGTACCTGTAGGGCAAAAGTTGCCACTAATGCTTGTTCACCTCTGTTGGCTCTTATTATTTTATTTCTGGCTTCTGCAGAAATCCTTTACTTCTCAACAGCTCTGCTACAGATTTTTAAACATTTTAAATGTTTTATTTAGCTTAATAACTTGTGCTGTATTAAAAGATTTTCTTTGAACATTTAGTCTATCAATTTGAGCCTAGCCACTGAGGGCTAGAATTCAGCTGGCCTTTGCAAAAAGGTAGTTGCAGTTAACCAAGAATCACATTCTACTGAAGAAATATATGTACTGTATACACATATAAATTGATACAGCCACTACAGAGAACAATATGGAAGCTCCCTTAAAAACTAAAAATAGAACTACCATATGATGTAGCAACCCCAATCCTAGGTATCTACCTGGAGAAAACCATAATTCAAAAAGATACATGCATCCCAAAGTTTGTTGCAGCTCTATTTACAATAGTCAGACATTGAAGCAACCTAAATGCCTATCAACATAGGAATGTTAAACATAGGAGTGGATGAAGATGTGATGCATATATACAATGGAATATTCAGTTCAGTTCAGTCCCTCAGTCATGTCCGACTCTTTGCGACCCCCATGGACTGCAGCACGCCAGGCTACCCTGTCCATCACCAACTCCCAGAGCTTACTCAAACTGATGTCCATTGAGTCAGTGATGCCATCCAATCATCTCATCCTCTGTCGTACCCTTCTCCTCCCACCTTCAATCTTTCCCAGCATCAGGGTCTTTCCAAATGAGTCGGTTCTTTGCATCAGGTGGCCAAGTATTAGAGTTTCAGCTTCAGCATCAGTCCTTCCAATGAATATTCAGGACTGATTTCCTTTAAGATAGACTGCTTGGATCTCCTTGCTGTCCAGGGGACTCTCAAGAGTCTTCTCCAACACCACGGTTCGAAAGCATCAATTCTTTGGTGCTCAGCTTTCTTTATAGTCCAACTCTCACATCCATATATGACTACTGGAAAAACCAAAGCTTTGACTAGATGGACTTTGTTGACAAAGTAATGTCTCTGCTTTTTAATATGCTGTCTAGGTTGGTCATAACTTTTCTTCCAAGGAGCAAGCATCTTTTAATTTCATGGCTGCAGTCACAATCCGCACTGATTTTGGAGCCCCCCAAAACTAAAGTCTGTCACAGTTTCCATTGTTTCCCCATGTGTTTGCCATGAAGTGATAGGACCAGATGCCATGATCTTAGTTTTCTGAATGTTGAGTTTTAAGCCAACTTTTTCACTTTCCCCTTTCACTTTAATCAAGAGGCTCTTCAGTTCTTCTTCACTTTCTGCCATAAATGTGGTGTCATCTGCATATCTGAGGTTATTGATATTTCTTCTGGAAATCTTGATTCCAGCTTGTGCTTCATCCAGTCCAGCATTTCTCATGATGCACTCTGCATACAAGTTAAATAAGCAGGATGACAATAGATAGCCTTAACGTACTCCTTTCCTGATTTGGAACCAGTCTATTGTTCCATGTCCAGTTCTAACTGCTTCTTGATCTGCATACAGATTTCTCAGGAAGCAGGTCAGGTGGTCTGGTATTCCCATCTCTTAAAGAATTTCCCACAGTTTATTGTGATCCACACAAAGACTTTGGCATAGTTAATAAAACAGAAGTAGATGTTTTTCTGGAACTCTGTTCCTTTTTTGATGATTCAACAGATGTAGGCAATTTGATCTCTGGTTCCTCTGCCTTTTCTAAATCCAGCTTAAACATCTGGAAGTTCACAGTTCACATACTGTTGAAACCTGGCTTGGAGAATTTTGAGTGCTACTTTGCTAGCATGTGAGATGAGTGCTATTATGAGGTAGTTTGAGCATTCTTTTGCATTGCCTTTCTTTGGGACTGAAATGAAAAGTGACCTTTTCCAGTCCTGTGGCCACTGCTGAGTTTTCCAAATCTGCTGGCATATTGAGTGCAGCACATTGACAGCATCGTCTTTCAGGATTTGAAATAGCTCCATTGGAATTCCATCACCTCCACTAGCTTTGTTCGTAGTGATGCTTCCTAAGGCCCACTTGACTTAGCATTCCGGGATGTCTGGCTCTAGGTGAGTGATCACCCCATCATGATTATCTGGGTCATTCATTACTCAGCTATAAAAAGGAATGAAACTGTGCCATTTGCAGAGACATGGATGGACCTAGATACTATCATACAGAGTGATATCAGAAAGAGAAAAACAAATATCGTATATTAACAAATATATGTGGAATCTAAAAAAGTGATAGAGATGAACTTATCTGCAAAGCAGAAATAGAGACATCAGACATAGGTAACAAAGGTATGGATACTAATAGGGGAAGGGGTGAGGTGAGTGGATTGGGAGGCTGGGATTTTATACACTACTATATATAAAGTTCCCTGGTGGCTCAGACAGTAAAGAATCTGCCTTCAGTGCAGGAGACCCAGGTTTGATCCCTGGGTGAAAAAGATCCTCTGGGGGGGGCATGGCAACCCACTCCAGTATTCTTGCCTGGAGAATTCCATGGACAGAGGAGCCTGGTGGGCTACGTTCCATGGGGTCACAGAGTCGGACACGACCGAAGCGACTGAAAAGGAGCACAACATATAAAATAGATAGCTAATGATAAGTGACTGCAGAGCACAGGGAACTCTACTCAGTGCCCTGTGGTGATCCAAGTGGGAAGGAAATCCAAAAAAGAGAGGATATATCTATATGCAAAGCTGCTGATTCACTGAGCTGTACATCAGGAACTAATACAACATTGTAGGGCAACTACACTCAAAATAAAATTTAAAAAGAATCATATTGTCCTGAATAAGTATATGTATCGTGATCTGTTAGCTGTCCATGTTCATTGTTTAATTCAATAGTCACCTGTATAGGTAAGCCAGTGTACTAGATACTGTTAGGAATTCAAAGACAACAGAATCAACTTGAGCTTAGTAGACTATCTATAAATCAGATAAGTATCTGGTAATTTTGTTTATATTTGGTTGGCCAAAAAGTTTGTTTGGGTTTTTCCATAACATCTTAGAGAAAAACCTGAATGAACTTTTTGGCTAACCCAATAGTCTACTGGAGAAGGCGATGGCACCCCACTCCAGTGCTCTTGCCTGGAAAATCCCATGGATGGAGGAGCCTGGTAGGCTGCAGTCCATGGGGTCTCGAAGAGTTGGACATGACTGAGCGACTTCATTTTCATTTTTCACTTTCCACTTTCCTGCATTGGAAAAGGAAATGGCAACCCACTCCAGTGTTCTTGACTGGAGAATCCCAAGGGCAGGCGAGCCTGGTGGGCTGCCATCTCTGGGGTCGCACAGAGTTGGACACGACTGAAGCGACTTAGCAGCAGCAACAGCAGCAGTAGCAGCAATAGTTTACGCATGGCATCATTATGTGTATCAATTTATTTAATTACAAATTAAAAAAAAAAGGAATTTCTTTCCATTTTTGTTAAATGAGAAACATCCAGATATGGCTATAGATTTAATTGATCATAATGTTTTAACTTTCCTGGTAGCTCAGATAGTAAAGAATCTGCCTGCAACGCAGGAGACCCCAGTTCAATTCCTGGGTTGGGAAGATCCACTGGAGAAGGGATAGGCTACCCACTCCACTATTCTTGGGCTTCCCTGGTAGTTCAGCTGGTAAAGAATCTGCCTGCAATGCAGGAGACCTGGATTTGATCCCTGGGTTGGGAAGCTCCCCTGGAGAAGGGAAAGGCTCCAGTATTAAGGCCTGGAGAATTCCATGGACTGTATAGTCCATTGGGTTGCAAAGAGTCAGACACAACTGAGCGATTTTCACTTTCTTTCAATGTCTTATCTTGCGATTACTTATGAATTAATCTGCCAGTTACAAAGATAACTTTACCAGCGAATGGCTCTACTTTAAATATAGTCAGATAACCTAATTTCATGTAAGCAGCTTCCTTTTTGCTTAAAGGGAGTGTAGTTGTTTGCTCTTGTATTCTTTTCAAATGTTAGTTTGAAAGCTATTTGTGTGCACCATTGAGTACATGTTTCTTTAACAATAAATAGCAAAATTGTCATTAACCTGCAGAAAGGAGGGCTGTTATAACTCTGCTTTCCTGAATTTGAGGCACCAACTTGATTAGAGAAGGGAAACTAAAGACTCCACTTCTCTCCACTCTTTTCCCTCATCACAGCTGATCAAAGTCCCTTTTCCTATACAATCTACCAATGGGGAACAGGTACTAGTTTGCATGAAATTGTACAGTGAGTGACTGAGAGGTCAGTCTCTGAAATTCAAGTCCTAGTTTTGAAACATTCTAGTTTGTATTACTGTGGCAGGCTCTAAATTCAACCCTGGGTTTCCTCGTGTAAAAAATTGGGTACAATAGCATGTTTTGCAGGACCAGAGTAAACATTAAGTAGGACAATATATAAAAAGTGATTACACATGTTATCTGGCATGAGTTTAGTGTTAAATAAATGTTGATATGAAGCTATGACCTATGTGGTCCAGTCTTACAGCAGTATAGCCATCAAAGCCTGGAAGTTGAAAAAAATCTAATATGCTCAGTCTCCCTACTTATATTTAATAAGCCCCCTGAAGAGGACACATAGCCTTCTGCAACATTTCTTAAATCCTCTTTGCTTTTACACTGAGTCAGTTGTTTGACTCATGTTAAACTTTTGCCCCATAGGCAAAAGAGCCTCTCCTCTTTTCAGTCTTCCCTCTTCTCACAATTTTGAATCACAAAATAGCAAGGAAAGACTTTCTGGAGAGATCTGAAGAAGAAAATGAGTGGGCAAAATCAAAATTCTCTTAAGTGATTGTTAACCACTATCTGATGGTGATAAAATGGCCACCATACAAAACTACTTCTACTTTCTCCTGTCACATTTTATCAATTTGGATGCCCTTTTAAAAACCATCATTCAGGATCTGCAGCCAGAAAACTGAATCACTGACCAATCAGATTCAAAGGACTGCTAGTTTCGATGGTCACTGGAGTAGGCAATTTTGGAGCATGATGCTCCGAACATTAATAATGAGAAACCATAATACCATTTAAAGTATGACGTACATTTGTATTGCACTTTATAATTTTATGAGTGTTTTCACATGTTATTTAACCCTACTGCCCACAAAAATCTTGTGAGGTTGGCAGATTGAGGCTAGTTGTCTCATGTTTAATAAATGAGGAGATGAAACCACAGGAGGCTGATGTGAGAGGTACTGCAGTGAATGGCTTCAGTCAGAGAGTCAGGTGGGAGCCCTGGTCACCCAGCCGGGAGGCTGAAGAGGGGCCCAGGAAGGGAGGGCCCCTCTTAGCCCACTCTGCCATAGATTCCAAAGAGGAGAGCATCCCATTTGGTACTGATGCCTTAGCTTGTTGACTCTTGCCATATACCCTTCCAGGCACTTTGTGGACGTCTTATGATACTGACACTGATGGAATTTTATCTGCAAAACTCATTAGCCTAAGAGAAAATTCTAGTAACACTTGTCTTGCCTTTCTTCTTCTCTAATATAAAAAAACACAAATGAGTTAAAGAAAAAAAAATTTTTTTTTGAGAAATAGGGAAGATTTTCTTAGGTTGATTTTTAATAACTAAGGATTGTTAAATATGTCTGTAGTGGTTTTTAGGGTACAAGGATACCACAGTAAAGTAAGATCGTTTATCCCCCAGTAGAGAGCAATGGTACATTTTATTCAATACATTAAATTACGTAGACATTAGCCACAACATGTTGATTCAGCTTCACAGGAAATGAAAATCAATACCATCTGTGTGGATAGTGGCTCCACATCACCGTAGCACGCACTGCGTTCATTGCGTCTCAGCTCCAAAACCTCACTTTGTTAGAATGATGTCATTGTAAATTTTTAAAAAGTCATTTTCATATGCATATAAAAATCCAAATCAAGAAGTAAGTAATAGGTTTTGAATCCAGATTTTAAAAGCAATATTCTCCAACTGCTTTGAATTTGCCTCACATTCGATAAATTTTGAAATTGTCACGAGATACAGATCTTCAAAAGATGTGAGATATGGCCCAAGTGCCTAGCATAGAGTCCAGTGCATAACAAGTGCTCAAAATTTTTTTTGAATTAATGAATCAGCACAAGATCCACTAATATTTCATAACATATTCTTGGAAAAAAAGAGAAACCTCAGTGTAAATGTACCCACTGACTGGAAGATGCACAATAATTTTTAAAATTTGAAAAAAAAAATGTGATTAAGAATTTAGGGAAAGCAGTAGTTGTTTCAGGAGACACAGGTATAAATGCATTGGAAGTCTGGAGAATAAAGAGTTTAATTTCTGTGTATTTATTACCTGGAGGGCCTGGATTGAACTGGAGGTGAAATGGGGTTGATTATGTAGAATTAAACATTTTTCCATTTTGGATATACAGGAATTTGTGTCTAGAGCTGTTCCTTTGTCTACTCTCCGTTCTTCTAGTTGGCTATACCAATTTCACTTTGTTTAGTCCCTGGTGGCTCAGAATCTGCCTGCAATGCAGGAGACCCGGGTTTGATCCCTGGGTTGGGGAGATCCCCTGGGGAAGGGAATGGCAACTCACTCCAGTATTCCTGCCTGGAGAAATCCCTGGACAGAGAGGATGGGCTTCAGTTCATGGGGTTTGCAAAGAGCTGGACACTCAAAATAATCTTAATTGAAAATAATCTCTGTTATATTCTATACTGTTACACTTCATCAGCCTCTTCTATATTCAGGAAATTTTCTGAGCAGACATCTTTGTCTTATCTATCTTCATACCCATAGCATTAGTTGGCACAGAGCCTGGTTGTTAGTAGGTGAAAATAAAGCTATTTATTAAAAGGAATGCCCTTAAAAAACATGGATGGTGTGGTTAATTCTTTGGGGCATGCTTGCATATCAGGTCCTCTTTCATTTTGTAGACAGAATGATGAAATAAGACCAGAGGCCAACTTAGAGTCATAAATAAACGTGAGAAGAAAACCTGAGCTAGAATCCAGAGCATTCAAGTCCTGGTAGTGTATTTTGCACCATATTCTCCAAGTTCTAGCAAAAATCACATGGATGTTCCTTGCATATGATTATGTCCTTTGTAGAAACTGTGACATTATTGTGTCAAATCAGACATGCACCTTAAACTGATTTTTGGAGGGTAGGTTTTGACCTCTCTTGTGACTACTGTTACATGCATGTACAAGACAGCTGATGTGGGAGGGTGTGCATTTGTTTCCATGGACTTATATGCTATGGAGCCTCATCATTTCTGCTTCTTTAGTCCAAATTTCTTAACCAACTCCTTTCAAACTGGATCTTCAGTACAGCCATTCCAATTCTATAGCTTCAAAACAAAGTCATTTTAAGCCATTCAAACATGGAAAAAAATATGAACGATTTCTGAAAGCACAAAGAAGCCATTTTCTTCAAACTCCCAGTAACTGAAATAACTGAAGAGATTTAGTTCAAATTGCAAATAAATTTGCCTTTGGATTGAGATGAGGCAAGAAAAATATCAGACCCAAAGGTCAAAAGGAACATTTTGGAGTAAGTTATAAACAGAAAATAGGCATTTAGAATGGAAAAGCTGAACTCAACAATAAGATGGGGTCATGGCACCTTGGTAAGTATTTTTTACTATTTTTTAAAACTCACTGTGTTAACCCAGGACTTTATTTTCACTGAGTCTAATTGAGAATATTTTAGTGATTTTTGTGTGTGCTTGTGTGTTTAAAGGATCAGGGAATGATACTTTGTACTTTGTTATGTCTTGTTTCAGAGAAATTTGAAGCTTATAGAAATCTTGGGCTAGATTTCTTCTCCATTCCCTGCCTCTCCCTAGAAGACTTAGGCCAAAAACTACCACTCTCTTTGGCTAGTATGGCACTAAATTCTCAGGGAAAAGTAACTGTTTAGAGGAACTAATTTTCCAAAATGCTCAAATTTCTTAGACTTCAAATAGTTCCGATGGAAATGAATACAAATTGTAAACTTGAAAGGCAGATAAGATGATTAGATGTGCCTGTCAACAGATAATTAACAGAAGCACATTTGTGATTTATTGGAAAGTGCAAGAGCAATTGGAATGACTTCTCTTATGCTGTAGTTGCATGCTGGAGTTAAATCCTGTGTTTTCTGGAGCTGCAGAAGTCTGTAGTATGATATTCATCAGCATTTTAAATGTGTTTATTGAGTGAAAGGTCTCTAATTAGGAATTTGTTCTCATTCCAATTGATGCAGGGTTAAAATGTATTTTTTCACCAGCTACTCAAAAAGAATTCCTAATCCAATGATTCCACTTCTGGCTATTTATCCAAAGAAAACAAAAACATGAATTCAAACAGATATAGGCACCCCAGTGTTTATTTATCATAGCCAAGATATGGAAGAAACCTAAGTGCCCATCAGTAGATGGATGGATAAAGAAGATATATACATACACACACAGAGACACACATACAAAATGGAACAGTACTGAGGCATAAAAAGAAATCCTTTGTGACAGTGTGGATGGGCCTAGAGCATATTATGCGAACTAAGTAAGTCAGAGAAAGAAAAATACTGTATGATTTCACTTATATGTGGAATCTAAAAGACAAAAATGAACAAATATAACCCAACAGAAACAGAGTCAGAGATACAGAGAAAAAATAGTTGCCAAAGGGGAGAGGAGTAGCAAGAGGAAAGAAATAGCTGAGGGAGATTAGGAGGTACAAACTTCCAGTTACAAAATAAATGAGTCATAGCTATGAAATGTACATTGTGGGAAATATCGTTAATAATTATGTAGCTTATTTGTATGACAGATGGTAACTAGACTTATGGTGATCAAATATATAGAAATATTGAATCACTATGTTGTGCAAATATTCAGACTACCATACAATTGTGCTTATTTCACGTTGGCAAGGTCATGCTCAAAATCCTTCAAGCTAGGTTTTAGCAGTATATGAACCGAGAAATTCCAGACATACAAGCTGGATTTAGACAAGGCAGAAGAATCAGAGATCAAATTGCCAACATCGGTTGGATCATGGAAAAAGCAAAGGAATTTCAGAAAAGCATCTACTTCTGCTTCATTGACTATGCTAAGGCCTTTGACTGTGTGAATCACAGCAAATTGTGGAAAATTCTTAATGAGGGAGGAATATCAAACCACATCACCTGTCTCCTGAGAAAACTGTAAGCAGGTCAAGAGGAAACAGTTAGAACCGGACATAGAACAATCTCTTGTCCTGATTTTCCCACAACTGCACTGTAGCTTCTAGCAGTATCAGGTGTTGGCCTTTCTGGAACCTGCCAGTCTCTGTGCGTGTACCCTTGCCGTGCTCTGTGTCTGAAATGTCCTGATCATTAATCTCAGCTTTGAGTCAAGACTCAAACATTACTTCCTGGATAATGGACCACTCTCCTTTCACTCCCAGCATAGGCAGGTAAGGCAGTCCTCTGATTGTATTTGCTGCTTGGTCTGCATGTGTGATTCCTCAGTAGATTGGAATATCCTTGGGGGCAAGCGCTTTGTGTGTCTGCATTTTTGTAACCTTGGAACCTGGCATAGTGCTTTACATATGGTATGTGTCCTTGAAATATTTACTGAGGGAACAAGTATATTCCTTGCTATAAGTCATAAACATAACTTTAGATTTCCCATATATCTTCTAAGATTTCTTACGAATATCTCTCTTTCATGTGTAAATTTCTTTATATAATTGACCCATGCCTAAAAACATATTTTTAATTCTGTGCATCTAATAAAATTCTAGATCCATGCTACACTGTCCTATAAAGGAGTTGCTAGCCACATGTGGTTATTTAAATTTAAATCAGGGAAAATAAAATAAAAATTAATTTCATAGCTGCAGTCATTGTCCACAGGGATTTTGGAGCTCCCCCAAATAAAATCTGTCACTGTTTCCACTTTTTCCTCTTCTATTTGCCATGAAGTGATGAAATCAGATGCCATGATCTTAGATTTTTAAATGTTGAGTTTTGAGCCAGCTTTTTCACTCTCCTCTTTCACCCTCATCAAGAGGCTCTTTAGTTCCTCTCCACTTTCGGCATATCTGAGATTGTTGATATTCCTCCCAGCAATCTTGATTCCACTTGTGATTCATCCAGCCCAGCATTTCACATGGGGTACCCTGCATGTAAGTTAAATAAGCAGGGTGACAGTATATAGGCTTGTCATACTTCATTCCCAATTTTGAACCAGTCCCTTGTTGCTTGCATGGTTTCTGTTTCTAACTGTTCCTCTTGACCTGCCTGCAGGTTTCTTAGGAGACAGTTATGGTGGTCTGGTATTCCCATCTCTTTTTAGAATTTTTCACAGTTTGTTGTGATCCACACAGTCAAAGGCTTTAGTGTAGTCAAAGAAGGAGAAGTAGATGATTTTCTGGAATTCCCTTGCTTTCTCTCTGATCCAATGAATGTTGGCAATTTGACTTTTTGTTCCTCTGCTTGTATATTTGGAAGTTCTAAACCCATCTTGTATATTCGGAAGTTCTCCGTTCACATACTGCTGAAGCCTAGCTTTCAGGATTTTGAGCATTACCTTGCTAGCATGTGAAATGTACGTAATTGTATGGTAGTTTGAATATTCTTTGGTATTGTCCTTCTTTGGAATTAGAATGAAAACTGACTTTTTCCATTCTTGTCACCACTGCTGAATTTTCCAAATTTGCTGACATATCGAGGGCACTTTAATAGCATCTTTTAAGATTTGAAATAGCTCAGCTGGAATTCCATCACCTCCACTAGCTTTGTTTGTAGTAATGCTTCCTAAGGCCTACTTGACTTCACACTCCAGTATGTCTGGTCTAGATGAGTGACCACACAACAGTGGTTATCCCAGTCATTAAGATTTTTTTTGGTATAATTCTTCTGTGTATCCTTGCCAGCTCTTATTCATTTCTTTTGCTTTTGTTAGGTCCTTACCATTTCTGTTTTTATTGTGCCCATCCTTGCATGAAATGTCCCCTTGATAACTCCAGTCTATATTTAAATGTAAAAAGTGTTCAGAAAAATAAAATATTGAGACTAGGGAATCAACATCATGACCTCAGTGTGCCATTTTTATTACTTCTCCCTCCTAAGACCCCACTAAAATAACAACAGCAAAACAATGTTTTAAGGGCTCTAACTACACAACACAAAGAGAATGAGACAAGGATCATCAGTGGACAAGAGGATTCAAGGAGTCTGTGAAATATAGAAAGTTAATGAAGGATATTGAAGAAAGTGGCAACCTATACCCTAGAGGGGTAAAGGTCCCCACACTTAGAAACATTTGATGCACAGGAGGTCAGGAATGAGCTGTGAAATGAAACGGGAAGATTTGTTAAGTCTGTCAGTTGGAGAGAAACTACAGCCTGGCAATGATAAAGGAAACATTATCTATATCTGTCTCATTGAGGTGTTTTAAAATGTCAGGGTTAAAGAGAGTGTGGAGAGAGATAGAAAGGGGCACCTACAAAGTAACTCCTGGCCAGAAGCTTCTCACTAGCAGCTCTGGGTACTGGAAGATAATGGAGCAAGACTCTCAAGGCATTTTATCCATTAGGTAGGAGGACAGAAAACATTTTCTTTCTTTTTTGATTTGGAATTTATTGTGTATTTCTGTTTTATTTATTTTCTTTTAAAAAATTATTTATTTTAATTGGGGGCTAATTACTTTACAATATTGTATTGGTTTTGCTGTACATTGACATGAATCAGCCACGGGTGCACATGTGTTCCCCATCCTGAACCCCCCACCCACCTCCCTCCCCATCCCATCCCTCAGGGTCATCCCAGTACACCAGCCCTGAGCACCCTGTCTCACGCATCGAACCTGGACTGGCGATCTGTTTCATATATGGTAATATACATGTTTTAATGCTATTCTCTCAAAACATCCCACCCTCACCTTCTCCCACAGAGTCCAAAAGACTGTTCTATACATCTGTGTCTCTTTTGTGGTCTCCCATATAGAGTCACTGTTACCATCTTTCTGAATTCCACATATGTGTTAGTATACTGTATTGATGTTTTTTCCCTGGCTTACTTCACTCTGTATAATGGGCTCCAGTTTAATCCACCTCATGAGAACTGATTCAAATGCATTCTTTTTAATGGCTGAGTAATATTCCACTGTGTATATGTACCACAGCCAGAATACATTCTGAGACACATTCCATATACCTTTTCTTAGGATGTTCCTAGAAAAACAGCCGAGCAATGAGGGATATGTTCCTATGGTGGACTGGACTGTTGCTTCCCATTGTTTACATCATCCCTGTCACTGACATATACATTCATGCCTATGTTTTCCTGCTCCTTTGATGCTGGGGTTGCCCATGTGATCAGCTTTGGCTAATGGAACACTGGTGGATATTACATGAGCAGAGGCTTTTGATATACTTATTTGGCTTGTCTTTCTCTCTCTTCTTTCATCTTCTATGCAAAGAGCACGCCCCAGATAGCTGCTGGCCCCACATGAAAGACACACGGAGCAGTCTTGAATTCAACCCATATTCTGAAGCAAAGTGAGAGCAGTAAATGTTTGTTGTTGCCACTGAGATTTCAGGGTTACATGTCAGGCAGCATTTTTGCAGCAATAACTGCTAAGAAGCTTTGAGAAACAATTCATTCAATTTGAGAGTAGAGACATTTTTCATCTAGAATGGTAACTGTGCAGCAGACCTCAAGCAACAGGCCCAGTTGGGAACATGAGGGTTAATGGCTCTGGGAGGGAGGGAGACCTTCAAGAAATAAGAAGACTCAATAGAACAGAAGGTATGATCGAGACTTCAGAACACCTTTAAGGCAGATGGAAGCACGCAAAACCAAGAAATCCATTCCAAGGGAACTATAGAAACACAGTAGTCAAGACATTGGACTCTTTCTTTAGAAAAGCAATCCTGATCCTATCACATTATTAGTGCTGTAGTGAACACTATTTGTATGAGTGTAATTAAATAAACCCCATTTATAGTTTTTTTCCCTTCGTGGATATGTACTCTACCCAAACTCATCAGGTTGTGAACATTAAATACACACAACCTTTTGTATGTCAATCATACCTCAGTAAAGTTCTTTAAATAAAAAAGAAAATAAAGAAAAAAAAAGTGGAGGAATAACGAAAATAACATAGACAAAAAAACCAAAGAGGGGGAAAAAACCCTAAAACTATGCTGAAAGTCCCTCAGGTCATCCAAAACCCACTTCCTGAGCTAGTGATACCAAAGACTTAGGCCCAGCCAGGGATATGTATAGGTGCTTGGGATTCCATAAAAATGGCTCTTTCTGAGGTGATGGATGGCAAGAAATGGGTCTCTCAAAGCTAGGGCTAAAACACAGTGGTTTTCTCACTTTTTTGGTCTCAAGAACCTTTTAACTCTTAAGAAAAGGGAGGGAACCCCAAAGAACTTTCTCTTTATGCAAGTTATAGCAACTGGTATTTTCCCTATATAGAAATGAAAACCTATATGATGCTTCATTGATCTTTGCATTTATAGTTTGAAAAACTGTTTTAATTTTTGGTTTTTAAAGAGCTCATAGAAACCAGTCCTCAGAGAATGCTTCTTGAGAACAACATGTATCTGTTTATCACTTTCTAGTTTGTCCATGAACTTTTTTTTTTTTTAATTTCCAACATGCATGATTAGTTACAATGATGTTCTTTTGCTCTCCCTCTGGAATAATAAAGCATAATCACTGTCTTACATTAAAAAAAAATAAAGAGCTCATAAAATCTACACTTAAAATTTAATTCTTCTTCCCTAAACTCTGAATGATTGGTCTCAAAGTGATGACACCACTTAACTGGCATCATGATCCTATATGAAAATGTTCCATTGTGTAAGACACAATAAAGTATATCATTAACATCTATAAAGTTAAGAGGATGATAGCTTTCATCATATTTCATTTCTTACTTACAGTTTTGTCCAGTTTCTTTGCAATCGATTTCTCCTTTCCATGACCCCAGATAGCCTGCTATGTCTATTCCTGTATCTTTAAAGGCAGAGATTGCAACTGTGGGGCAAGAAAGCAAAAAAAAAAAAAAAAATTTAGGCACAACAATCCATCATGCTTGTGTCTGAATTATTTCAGTGTGCGTAGAGGAATCTGGGTGCTGAGAAGGGCTCCAATACCTAAGGGGAAGGAAGCAAGGAGTTCTTTTACTTATTTCTTCCCTGACAGTCTTTCTTTCTTTCTGTAGATCTGTTTCTGACCTTATCATTTTCCTTCTCTCTGGAGAAGTTTTATTTTTTAAACATTTCTTGTTAGGCAGACCTACTGGTGACAAAATCCTTCAATTTTTGTCTGTGAAAGTATTTTTCCTTCACTTTTGAAGGATTTCACTGGATATAGAATTCTAGGTTGGTGTTTTTTTCTCCTTTTTTGCATGCATTTCTGAGAGAAAGCTTGAGAGAAAGTCTTATCCTTGTTGCTCTATAGTAAGGTGTTGTTTTTTTTAACCCTCTTCTGGCTTCCTTTAAGATTTTCTCTTTGTCCGTAATTTTTAGTCTGAATGTGCTGTGCCCAAGTGCAGAGTTTTAGGTACTTTCCTTCATAGTGTTCTCTGAGCTTCCTGGATCTATGGTTTTGTTTCTGTAACTATATTACACTTCATTATAAAACTTTTTTTTAATCAGATTTAGGTTTTTAAAACATAACATGTACAACTCTATTTTCTTTAAATAATTTATAGTTTGAAAAAATGTATTCTCTCCAACCTCTCCCCATCGACTCCTTTAGATCATCACAGCGCACCAAGTTGAGCTCCATGTGCTCTTTGGCAGCTTCCAACCACTTATCTATTTCACACATGGTGGTGTATATACATCAAGGCTACTCTTTCTATTCATCCCAACTCCATTTGCTGCTGTGGCCACAAGCCCATTCTCTAGGTCTGTCTCTATTCTTGCCCTGAAAATAGGTTCATCAGTACCATTTTTTCTAGATTCCACACATATATGTTAATATACAATCTTTGTTTTTCTATTCCTGACTTACTTTGCTCTATATGACAACTCAATTATTTTTTTAAATAATGACATTAGTTTCTAACTCAATAATAGTTTATAACATTTTTTCATATTTGACATTCTTTTTCAATCTTTTTAACATCCTCCTTCACATAAATATCTAAAAAAAAAAACACCTAATTCACTTTATTATTTCTTAAAGAAGTCCAAAACCTCACAGCAGTTAAATCTGAGTTAGTCACTTTCCATTCCTTTACAATAGCCAAAAAAAGAAAGAACTCCACCCCCCCAGGCTTGACTTAAATTTATTTTAGCTGCAAAAGAGAAAATAAAAACTTTGGGGTTTGTGTGTGTGTGTGTGTGTGTGTGTGTGTGTGTGCTGACAAAATTCAAAATTATCATAAAGTAAATTTATCCTTATAGTCTTAAAAACATGATTGTTTTTAATGTTGCAGTAGTTGGATATTGGGTAGCTCATGGGAACAGGTATCAGGATGGTGGGGAGGTGGGATCTTGCCCAAAGGGAAGCTTCCTCTTGAGCCTTGGTTTTCCATCTGTGAAGTATGCACAATGCCTGCTCTAACTGACTCTTCACAAAGAAAGAAGAAAAATTCCTGATTTTTGGAACTGCAATAGCCCTGAGAGAGCATGTTCTCCCTTTTGATGAGAAAACAGAGGCAAAAGTGGGCTGACAACTTTCTCAAGGGCAAATATCAAGGGAACACATAGAATCACTGTATTTACATTTGGCATTGACAGTGCAAAAAGCTAATGTTTTTATTTTTATAACCCTGGTGCACCCTGTGTAAACTCATTATAACAGTATGAGCCTTATGAGCCACTTACATTACAATAACATATTTCTGGGACAGAAATCTCCTGCTGGTACGGAAAATGTCTGCTTTTTAGGTGGGATCAATCCCCATCTCCTTAAGTCATCCAATAACTTCATTATCAGTTCCTAACGTCTTGTCTTTTCAAATAGTTTCAAAATCTTTGGGTATATTTATTATAATATCTATATGATGAGTCAGGGTCTGTGAATTGAAAGCTAAATTAGGAGTCAGAAAGATGAATAAGAAAGGTACTCGGGACATAACAATTCCAATGGATGAGGGCGCTGAGATGGAAAAGAGTGGTGTGTATTCACTACAAGTCATTTGCTCCTGGACTCATCCTCTTTTGTTAAAAACATTCACCTATGCTCTTCTTCCTAGAGGCACAAGGGAAAATTTGGTGGGTGGGGAGGATGGGAAGGGGGTACATCCTCAATTTCTTATCCTTCCAACATTTAGTAGAAGCCCTACTGTTCCTGTTGAGGATTCTGGAACGTGCCCCTTTGTGTTGGTGATTCCACCACACTCTTAGTTCAGGTCATCACTTTTGCTTGATAACTAGATCACAATTAGCTTTTTAACAAGCTCACTGCCCTCAACCAATTGACTCTCCACAAACATCATTATGTTTCTCAGTCACTTAAATGCTTTCCACCTAAGGACCAAATTCTTCAGCATGGCATTTAAGGCCGATTCCCAGAGCCCACTCTGGCCTTGCCCTTTTCTCCTGCCCTCTGAGCATTCACACTGCTCTAGTTTACTGGCCATTGCTGAGTCATCTTTTGGTGATGCCCTCCTTGTCCTCTCCCTTTTCTCACATGGATAATAACAAATTAACCTTTTCTCTCCCTCCTTTCCTCTTTTTCTCCCTCCTTCACTTATTCATTCCACAAATGTGTACTGACACGCCTCTATATGCCAGTCATTGAAGGTGCAAAAAAGTCCTGTCCTCATAGACCTTATACCTCTGTGTGTCTCTGCTGGGGGTGACAGAAATTGAGTGTATTACCTAATAAATAATACTGTATTTTAGAAGATGATAAGTGCTGTGGAGAAATAGTAAGCTGTAAATGGAAGGGGAGGATGCAGGGGCAGATGTCATTTTAAATGGAGTGGTCAGAATAGGTTGCACACTTTGAAGATGGCATTTCAGCAAAGAATAGGATGAAATGAGGAAGGGAGCCATGTGGTTATTTGGAGAAAGGATATTCCAGGCAGAAGGAACAGCCAGTGCTAAGGTTTGGTGTGTTCAATGAGCAGCAACATAGCTAGAGCATCTGGAACACAGTGAGTGAGGAGGACTCAGAAGAGGTCACAGAGGTCCCTCAGAGTTCCCTCAGGGACTCAACAACCATCTAGGCAGTGATGAAGACTTCAGGTTTTATGCTGAGAGAAACTGGGAGCCAGTGAAGGCTCTGGAGTAGAAAAGAGACATTATCTGATATATATTTGAAAGAGGCAGTAGGGAGACCAGTTGCTGCTGCTGCTGCTGCTGCTGCTAAGTCACTTCAGTCGTGTCCGACTCTGTGCGACCCCATAGATGGCAGCCCACCAGGCTCTCCCGTCCCTGGGATTCTCCAGGCAAGAACACTGGAGTGGCAGACCAGTTAGAAGGCTATTATAGTGATGCAATAGTTAGGTGATAGCCTGGACCAGGTGGCAACAGAGGGTGGTGATGATGTATCACATACTGGGAGTGTATTTTTTTTTTCACTTTAAACAAATTATCATTATATAAACTTGACTCTTTTGGTATACAGGTCAGTGGACATTAATACACATACAGATTTATATAGTTACTACCACAATCTGAATATAGAATAGTATCCCAAACTCCTAAAGCTCTCTCAGCCTAACCCTTGTCAAATAATGTTCTCTATCACTATAGTTTGGTATTTTTAAGAATGTCACATAAATAGAATCATATATTAACATTTTGAGACTGGCTTCTTTCACTTGGTACAATGCCTTTGAGAGTCATTTCAGTTGTTGCTTATATTCATAGTTTGTTGTTTTTCATTAATGAGTATTATTTTATTATATGGCTGTACCACGATTTTTAAATCCATTCACTTGGTAGAGAACAGTGGGTTGTTTCCAGTTTGGGGTGATTATAAACACTGCTACTATAAAAGTTAGTGTATAGGTGTTTGAACATACATTTTTATTTCTCTGGGATATACTCAATGATACAAATGCTAGGTCTTATGGTTATTACATATTTAACTTCATAAGAAACTGCCAGCCCCAGAGGCTGAACCATGTTACAGTTCCACTAGGAAAGTATGAAAGTTCTAGTTGCTTTACATTGCTTACATTTACAGCATCTGGTGTTGTCTGTATTTTTTTATTTTAGTCATTCTAATAAGTACGTAACAGTATTTAATCATGGTTTACGTTTGTACCTCCCTTATTTGAGAATATGGGAATCAGGTGGTTCAGTGGTAAAGAATCTGTCTGCCAATTCAGGAGACGCAGGGGATTCAGGTTCGATCCCTGGGTAGGGAAGATACCCTGAACGAGGAAATGCCAACTGGCTCCAGTATTCTTGCCTAATCCCACTCTAGTATTCTTGCCTGAAAAATCCATGGCAGAGGAGCCTGATAGGCTACAGTCAATGGGTCACAGAGTTGGACACGACTGAGGAACTCATTACAGGTGAATTCTATCAAACATTTTGAGAAGAGTTAACATTTACAGGAGAGTTCTGAAACTCCTCCAAAAATTTGCAGAGGAAGGAACACTCCAAAAATCATTCTATGATTTGAAAACCAGACAAAAATATCACAAAAAAGAAAATTGCAGGCCAATGTCAATAATGAGCATAGATGCAAAATTACTCAACAAAATGCTAGCAAACCAAATCCAACAATCCATTCGAAGGATACATCATGATCAAGTGAGATTTATCCCCAGAATGCAAGTATTCAATATCTGCAAATTGATCAGTATGATATAACATAAACAAATTGAAGAATAAAAACCATATGACCAGTAATAGATACAGAAAAGTCTTTTGACAAAATTCAACAACCATTTATGATAAAAGTCTCCAGATAGTGGGAATAAAGGGAACTTACCTCAACATAACAAAGTCCATATATGACAAACCCACAGTCTACATCATTCTCAATGGTGAAAGGCTGAACACGTTCCCTCTAGATCAGGAACAAGGCAAGGAATCCACTGTCACCAATTTTATTCAACACAGTTTTGGAAGTCCTGGCCACAGAAATCAGGAAAGAAAAAGAAATAAAATGAATCCAAATTGGAAAAGAAGTAAAACTGTCACTGTTTGCAGATGACATGATACTATACATAGAAGACTCTAAAGAATCTCCCAGAAAACAACTGGAGCTCATAAATGAATTTGGTAGATTTGTAGGATATAAAATTAATACACAGAAATCTCGTGCATTCCTATACACTAACAATGAAAGATCAGAAAGATAAATCAAGGAAACAATTCCATTTACCATTGCATCAAAAAGAATAAAATACTTAGGAATAAACTCACCCAAGGCGACAAAAGACTCTGAAAACTATAAGATGCTGACGAAAGAAACTGGAAAGGATACAAATATATGGAAGAATATACTATGCTCTTGTATTGGAAGAATCAATATTGCTAAAATTACTATATTACTCAAGACAATCTACAGATTCAATGGAATCCCTATCAAATTACCAAGGGCATTTTTCACAGAATTGGAACAAAAATATTCTAAAATCTATATGGAAACACAAGGCTCTGAATAGACAAAACAATCCTGAGAAAGAAAAACAGAACTGGGGGAATCAGATGCCCTGATTTCAGACTATACTACAAAGCTACAGTCATCAAAATAGTATGATACTGGCACAAACAAGATGAAAAGCCTAGAAATAAGCCCCACCCTCTTACTATCAATTAATCCATGACAAAAGAGGCAAGAATATACAGAGAAAAGACAGTCTTTTCAATAACTGGTGTTGGGAAAACTGGACAGCTACACATAAAAGAATGAAATTAGAACATACTCTAACATCATATACAAAAATAAACTCAAAATGGATTATAAACCTAAATGTAAGACTGGATACTATAAAACTACCATAGGAAAACATAGTAGTTTTGATATAAATCACATAATATTCTTTTGGTTCTATCTCCTAGAGTAATGGAAACAAGAACAACAAAACAAATGGCACATAATTAAATTCAAAAGCTTTTGCACAGCAAAGAAAACCATAAACAAAACAAAAAGACAGCCTACAGACTGGGAGAAAATATCTGCAAATGAAGCAACCCCACCAAGGATTACCCCACCAAGGATTAATGTCCAAAATATACAAACGTCTCATGCAGCTCTATGTCAAAAGAACAAACAGCCCAATTATAAACTAGGCAGAAGATTTAAACAGACATTTCTTTAAAGACAACATACAGATGGTAAAAAGCAAGCAAAAAGATGCTCAAATCACTAATTACCAGAGAAATGCAAATAAAAACTACAATGAGGTATACCTCATGCCAGTCAGAATGGCCGTTATCAAAAAAATCTCCATGCAGAGAGTGTGGAGAAAAGGGAACTCTCCTACACTGTTGGTGGAAAAGTAAACTGGTACAACTGCTATGGAGAAAAATATGGAGGTTCCTTAAAAAACTAAAAATAGGGTTGCCATATGATCCAGCAATCCCACTCCTCGGCATATGCCTGGAGAAAACCATAATTTGGAAAGATATATACACCTCAACGTTCATTTCATCACCATTTACAATAGCCAAGACATGGAAGCAACCTAAATATCTATCAATAGAAAAATGGATAAAGAAGATGTGGTACTTATATACAATGGAACATTGCTCAGTCATAAAAAAGAACATAGCCATTTGCAGCAACATGGACTGACCTAGAGATTATCATACTAAGTGAAGTAAGCCAGAAAAACAAAGACAAGTACTATATAATACCACTTGTATGTGGAATCTAAAATATGGCACAAATGAACTTATTTACAAAACAGAAATAGAGTCACATATGTAGAAAATAAGCTTATGGTTGGGGGGAATGGACAAATTGGGAGACTGGGATTCACATATATACACTGCTATATATAAAATAGATGAGTAATAAGGATCTACTGGAGAACTCTATTCAGCACTCTATAATGACATATATGGGAAAAGGATCTAAAAAAGAGTGGATATATGTATTTGTATAATTAATTAACTTTGCCGTACAGTGGAAACTAACACAACACTGTAAACCAACTATACTTCAATAAAAACTTAAAAAAAAGAAACTGCCAGACTATTTTCCAGAGGGACTGTGCCATGTAACAGTCCCATTAGCAAAGTATGATGCTTGTAGTTGCTCTACATTCTTGTCAGCATCTGTTGTCAGTATTTTTTATTTTACCTATTTTAATAAGTGCATAAATTGAAGAAGGAAATGGTAGAACACCATGGAGAATACCATGGATAGGGGAGCCTGGCAGGCTACAGTCCATGGGGTCGCAAGAGTCGGATACGGCTGCAACTAAACCGTCACCACCGATAAGTGCACAATAGTATTTCATCATGGTTTACATTTGTGCCTTCCTAATTTGCATTTCCCTATGCACTTATTAGAATGGCTAATGATGTTGAACATCTTTCATGTAAATACATGTTATATATCCTCTTTGGTGAAATTTATAGTGACTTCTTTTGCTCATTAAAAAAAAAATTGAGTTGCTTATTATACTACTGTTGAGCATTGAGAATTCACACTCTGGAGAGACGGTGCTGTTTGACATTTTTGCAAGTATTTTTCCCCCAGTCTCCAGCTTGTCTGTTCATTCTGTCAACTTTTACAGAGTAACATTTTTTTAATTAAAATTTGAGATAATTGTAGATTTATATACAGTTTCAAGAAATAATGCAGAGGAATCCCACAAACCCTTTACTTGGTGTCAGCCAATGGTACTGTGCTGTGCTTAGTCGCTCAGTCATGTCAGACTCTTGTCAGACTCTGTAGCCCGCCAGGCTCCTCTGTCCGTAGGATTCTCCAGACAAGAATACTGGAGTGGGTTGCCATGCCTTCCTCCAGCGGATCTTCCCGACCCAGGGATTGAACCCAGATCTCCCATATTACAGCAGGTCCTTTACCGCCTGAGGCAGCAGGGAAGCCCATGGTAAGAGCCTGCAGAATTGTTGTTCAATACACAAGCAGAATGTTGACATTGAAATAGTCAAAACACAGCGCCGTTCTGTCACCCCAGGCTCTCTCGTGTGTAGCCTTATCCACTCTCCTCCCAGCCCTCCCTCCTCCTTAACCCTGGTCACTACTAATCTCTTTTCTATTTCTATAAATGTTGTTGCTTCAAGATTGTTCCATAAAGTGGAATTATACAATATGTAGCTGTTAAGATTTACTTTTTTTCCACTCAACAAAATTTCATGGATATTCATCCAAGCTGCTGTTTAATAATTTGTTCAATTTTTGTTCCTTTTTGTTACTGAGTGGTATATTCCATGATATGCATGTGCCATAAATTTATTTAACAATTCACCCGTTGAAGGACATCTAAACTGTTTTCAGTTTTGTTGTTGTTAGGTCACTAAGTCGGTCCAACTCTTTGCGACTGCATGGACTGCAACACACCAGGTTTCCCTGTCCTTCACCATCTCCTGGAGTTTGCTCAAATTCGTGTCCACTGAGTCAGTGATGCTATCTGACCATCTCATCCTCTGCTGCTCACTTCTCCTTTTGTCTTCAATCTTTCCCAGCATCAGGGTCTTTTCCAGTGAGTCAGCTCTTTACATTGGGTGGCCTAAGTATTGGAGCTTCAGCATCAGTCCATACAAAGAATATTCAGGGTTGATTTCCAGTAGGATTGACTGGTTTGAATTCCTTGCAGTCCAAGAGACTCTCAAGAGTCTTCTCCTGTACCACAGTTCAAAAGCATCAGTTCTTTGATGCTCAGCTTTCTTTGTGGACCAGCTCTCATATCTGTACATGACTACTGGAAAAACCATAGCTTTGACCATACAGACCTTTGTCAGCAAAGTGATGGCTTAACTTTTTAATATGCTGTCTAGGTTTATCATAGCTTTCCTTCCAAGGAGCAAGCTTTTAATTTCATGGCTGCAGTTACCATCACAAGTGATTTTGAAGACCAAGAAAACAAAATCTGTTTCCAGTTTTATTATATTATGAACAAAGTTGCTATTAATATTTATAAACAGTTTTTATGTGATAAATTTTCATTTCTCTAAGATAAATACCCAAGAGTATAATTGGTTGATGACAAAGTGGTTGCATATTTACCTTTCAAAGAAATTATTAAACTGCTTTCCAGGGTGGCTGTAGCAATTTACATTTTCACCAGCAGTACAGTGGTCTAGTCTCCCTGCATCATTGTCCACATTTGGTGCTCACTATTTTTCATTTCTTCCCTCGTAGCTCAGTGGGTAAAGAATCTGCCTGAAAGGCAGGAGACCCAGGTTGGATTCCTGGGTTGGGAAGATCCCCTGGAGAAGGAAATATCAACCCACTCCAGTATTCTTCCTGGAGAATCCCAAGAAGAGAGGAGCCTGGCAGGCTGCATGCAGTCCATGGGGTCACAAGAGTTGGACACAACTTAGCAAATGAACCACCACCATTTTTCATTTTTGTCATTCTGGTAAGTGTGTAGGGATATCTCATTGTGGTTTTAATTACAGACTGCAGCCATGAAATTAAAAGACGCTTACTCCTTGGAAGAAAAGTTATGACCAACCTAGATAGTATATTCAAAAGCAGAGACATTACTTTGCCGACTAAGGTCCATCTAGTCAAGGCTATGGTTTTTCCTGTGGTCATATATGGATGTGAGAGTCGGACTGTGAAGAAGGCTGAGTGCTGAAGAATTGATGCTTTAGAACTGTGGTGTTGGAGAAGACTCTTGAGAGTCCCTTGGACTGCAAGGAGATCCAACCAGTCCATTCTGAAGGAGATCAACCCTGGGATTTCTTTGGAAGGAATGATGCTAAGGCTGAAACTCCAGTACTTTGGCCACCTCATGGGAAGAGTTGACTCATTGGAAAAGACTGTGATGCTGGGAAGGATTGGGGGCAGGAGGAGAAGGGGACGACAGAGGATGAGATGGCTGGATGGCATCACGGACTCGATGGACATGAGTCTGAGTGAACTCCGGGAGTTGGTGATGGACAGGGAGGTCTGGCGTGCTGCGATTCATGGGGTCGCAAAGAGTCGGACATGACTGAGCAACTAAACTGAGCTGAATCACAACTGATGTTGTGCTCTTATTTGCCATCTGTATATTCTTTTTGGTGAAATGTCCATACATGTCTTTTCCCCATTTTCTAATTAGATTGCTCTATTTTTTTCTGTCAAGTTTTGGGAGTTCTTTATTCTGAATAATAGACTTTTGACAGATATGTGGTTTGCACATCTTGTGTTTGTATTCTCTTTTTTTTAGAACAACATTTAAAAACTTCTCTGCTTTACTGAGATATAATTGACATACAAAATTGGTAAGTTTAAGGCAGCTTCCCTGTAGGTCAGTTGGTAAAGAATCTGCCTGCAATGCAGGAGACACTGCTTTGATTCCTGGGTCGGGAAGATCTGCTGGAGAAGGGAATGGCTACTCACGCCAGTACTCTTGGGCTTCCCCTTTGGCTCAGTTGGTAAAGAATCAGCCTGCAATGCAGGAGACCTGGGCTCAGTCACTGGGTTGGGAAGATCCCCTGGAGAAGGGAAAGGCTACCCACTCCAGTATTCAGGCCTGGAGAATTCCATGGACTGTATAGTCCATGGGGTCACAAAGAGTTGGACATGACTGAGTGGCTTTCACTTTCAAGTGTAAGGTATACAGTGTGATAATTCAATACAGGTATATATTGCAAACATTTTAAATCTTTTTGAAATTTATCTGTTTTTTTTGTACATTTTAAATTTGTATCTATGGTACATTTTGAGTTATTTTTTGCATATACTATGAAGTTCAAGTTGAGGTTCATATGGTGATATACGGACATCCAATTGATCCAACACCATTTGTTGAACAAACTATCTTTTTCCATTGAATTGCCCCAGGAACCTGTCAAAAATCATTTGGTCATTTTTTGGTGTGAGATCTGGTTCTATGTGCTATGCTTGGTTGCACTTATCCATGTGTCTATAATTTATCTCTTCATCAACACTACACTGTCCTAATGACCATAGATGTCTAGTGAGTTGTAAAACTGGTTAATATGAGTCCCTCAGTTTATTCTTCTTTTTCAAAATTGATTTACTATTCTAGGTCCTTCGCCTTCTCAAAAAACTTTAAAAATAAATTTTTCTGTATCTAAAAAAATTCTTGCTGCCATGTTGACTGGGAATTTTATTAAATCTCTAGATTAGTTTGGTAGAGACTTGACATCGTTAGTATATTTATTCTTCTAATCCATGGACACTGTATGTTTTTATATTTATTCAGGGCTTCTTTCATTTCTTTCATTGGATTTTTGCAATTGTCAGCATATAGGCTCTATCATATGTTATACTTAGGTATAAACACAACAAAGCATTTTAAAATCTTTAAAAAATTTTTTTAAATTATTTATTTATTTGATTTTGGCTGTGCTGGGTCTTCGTTGCCACACAGACTTTTCTCTAGGTGTGGTGAATGGGCTTCTCAGTGTGGTGTCGTGCATGAGCTCTAGAGCATGGGCTCAGTAGCCGTGGTGCATGGGCTTAGTTGCTCCATAGCATGTGGAATCTTCTCAGATCAGGGGTCAAACTCATCTCCTGCACTGGCAGATGGATTCTTCCTCACTGAGCCATCAGGGAAGCCCCTAACATAGCGTTTTAAACCTAATGTTTTTCTTGAAGCTGTAGTAAATAATTATGTATTTAATTTCCTTACTTAAATTACACATATTAAAGCTATAGTTTACAATTGTCATTGCTACCAGATAAAATATATTGATTTTTCACCTATTGATCTCATATCCTACCACCGTGTTAGAGTCACTTTATAGTATTAGGAAATGTTTTATTTTTAGAATCTTTGGGATTTCTTATAATCTTATAAACCTCATATAAGCATGTCATCTCAAGTTATAAACAGTTTTATTTCCTCCTTTATAATGTATATGGTGGTGGTTTAGTCACTAAGCCTGCCAGGATCCTCTGTCCCTGGGATTTCCCAAGTAAGAATACTGGAGTAGGTTGCTGTTTCCTTCTCCAGGGGACCTTTCTGACCCAGGGATAAAACTCAGGTCTCCTGCGCTGCAGGCAGATTCTTTACTGACTGGGCCACCAGGGAAGCCCATAATGTGTATGCCTTTATTTCTTCTTGCCTTATCACAAGTAGGGGCTTTCCTCATAGCTCAGTTGGTAAAGAATCTGCCTGCAATGCAGGAGACCCTGGTTCAGTTTCTGGGTTGGGAAGATCCGCTGGAGAAGGGATAGGCTACCCACTCCAGTTGTTGGGCTTCCCTTGTGGCTCAGCTGGTAAAGAGTCTTCCTGTAATACGGGAGACCTGGGTTTGACCCCTGGGTTGGGAATAGCCCCTGGAGAAGGGAAAGGCTACCCACTCCAGTATTCTGGCCTGGAGAATGCCATGTATTGTATAATCTGTGGGGTTGCAAAGACTCGGACACGAATGAGTGACTTTCATTATCACAAGTGGCAGTTAAGAGTGATATTAACTGACATCTTTACTTTGTTCCTGATCTGAAGGAGAAACTATTCAGACTTCCACCATTAAATATGATAATAGCTATAGGCTTTTAGATGTCCTTGATCAGTTTGAGGAAATTTCCTTCTATTCCCTATTTGACGAAAAATTTTATCAGGAATTGATGTTGAATTTTGTCAAATGCCTTTTCTGCATCAACAGTTATAATTATATGGATTTTCTTCTTTGTACTATTAAAATGGTAGTTCACATTGATTGATTTTCAAGTATTACAACTTCAGCCTTGCATTTCAAGTTTAAAATCCACTTGTTTATGTTGCATTATTCTTTTTACTTATTGATAGATTTGTTAATATGTTGGTGAGGTTTTTTTTGTTCGGGTTTATGAGAAGCTAACTTTGGTAAGCCGCTCAGTCAGTCTTTGCCTTCAGGAAGCTTCCATAAGCCTCTCATCATTCTCCATCAGAGGGCAGACAGACTGAAAACCAATAATGGGCCTAAGTTTTAGAAAAGTCACAAGATGCAAAATATTTGAAAACAATGATCTTTTACAGACTGAAAGAAAAAAATCCTGCAGATCTTCAACTGAATTAGTGAAATTAAGAGCTACACATTTAAAGTTGTACGTTTTTAACACAAACAAGATGAAAAATAAGATGAAGGTTTATGGCTCAGTGTTAAATTGTTGTTGTTCAGTTGCTAAGTCATGTCTGACTCTTTGTGACCCGTGGACTGCAGCACAGTGGGGCTCCTCTGTCCTCCGCTGTCTCCTAGAGTTTGCTCAAATTCATGTCCATTGAGTCGATGATGCAATCGAACCATTTCATCCTCTTCACTCATTTCTCCTCCTGCCCTCAATCTTTCCCAGCACCACGGTTTTTTTCCAGTGAGTCAGTTCTTTGTATTAGGTGGCCGAAGTATTGGAGGTTCAGCTTTAGCAACAGTCCTTCCAGTGAATATTCAGGGTTGATTTCCTTTAGGATTGACTGATTCGATCTCCTTGCTGTCCAGGGGACTCTCAAGAGTCTTCTCCAGCACCACAATTCAAAAGTATCAGTTCTTCGGCACTCAGCCTTCTTTATGGTCCAGCTCTCACATCTTACATGACTAATGAATAAGCCATAGTTTTGACTGTATGGAACTTTGTTGGCAATGTTAAATTCCCTATTTGAAAAAACAGACATTGTATTGATGAAAACTACAGTTTGGAGAAAGGAGAAACATAAACTCATCATCCATGGGGATAATTTAAAATCTTAGATGAAAATTCTCTGATGGTCCAGTGGTTAGGACTCCACACTTCCACTGCTGACAGTGTGGGTTCAATCCCTGGTTGGGAAACTAATATCCTACATCTTGGCTGCAAGGCCAAAATTTTTTTAATTAATATATTAATAAATAAAATAAAATCTTGCAGTCAGACAGTGGGAGACTTAAAACAGGAGCCAAGCCTATTGACACATTAGTACAAACTAATCAAAAAGACTGTTAAGAAACAAGAAGAAACAGCATCATGGAAACCATTATGATATTCAGAGTTCCTATAAAGGACAAGAGAAGTTTATTCACTGTAGAGAAGAAAATCCCTTGTAAATTCATTAAGGCAGTTAAAAGTTACAGATGCAAGGATCTTAGATCTTTGCAGGCATTCTGAAATCCTACAATGGCTGTGAAAACCATGCTGAGAAAGTGACACTAATCATCTACAGTAGTTTAGATCGTAGGGAAAGTCAAGGAAGAGAAATAAACCACAGATTACTGTTGAAATGAATCCTAAAAACTGAGAAGAAACTGGATCAAAAATTTGAGATTGACAGATGTGTCAATCAGATTGGAAGTATCTAAACAAGTGCAAAACGGAACTATAAGAAAATCACAAAAGAAAAGATAAAAATCAAAAGGTTTCGAAAACCCTACAGGATGCTATAAAAGGAAAGGATATTAATACACACCATTACAAAGGATGAGTCTGCAGAGCTGACCAAGATTATGAAGAAAATCTCTCTGGAGTGAAAATGGTGAAAAGGGACACAAAGATTGGAGGATATGGGCTCAGGATATATAGTCTGGGGGCTTCGAGCAAGCTCGCCACACGCAGGGAATTAAAGGGAGGGTGGCTGACAGAAAAGAATAAAACATTATTAGGGAAGGTGTCTCTCTGTGCCAAGTGCTATCTTCTGAATCCAAACGAGTGGCTGAGTGAAGGGGGGATTTGCCGTTGGATGCAGAGCCTTTGAAAGGTACATGGCTGAATCACAGAAATCAGACCCTGGCAAATGCCTGTTGGGTGATGGAGTTCACCAGCTATCTCATTGCACTGTTGCTCCCAGCAGGAGGTTGGCAAATGCTGTGTCCAGTCAGGTTCCGGGCTAGCAGAACAGAGCCCTGCGCACAGCAGGCAACTTTCAATTACTCTATAAAAAACGGGACGCTAATACTCATGTACTAACCATTTTTGACAGACAGAATAGAAGTTTAGGCACTTTGGAATAATAGTAGAGAGTTTCTAAGGAAGGTGCTCAGGAAAACAGTGTGCACTCACTATAACTGTAAGTGAAAACAAATAAAAGACCAGGAACAGACGAGGATATCTGAAGTAACAGTCAGAAATAAGGGACTAGCAACTTTAGAGGTGTCTTGGTGAAACTATAAGAGAGTAGATATTTAGCACAGTGGAAAGGACTCCATCAACACTGACAACTGGCTTGAATGAAAGACTTGCGCTAACGCAAAATAAAATCGAATCTGGAAAACCGATGCTGTTGTTTAGTCGCTTCAGTTGTGTCTGACTCTGTGCAACCCTATGGACTGTAGCCTGCCAGGCTGCTCTGTCCATGGGATTCTCCAGGCAAGAATGCTACTGGAGTGGGTTGCCATTTCCTTCTCCAGGGGATCTTCCCAACCCAGGGGTCGAACCCGGGTCTCCTGCATTGCAGGCAGATTCTTTACCACTGAGTCACCAGGGAATACTGACAAGTCCTCCAGTATTCCATGCATGTTTAATACTGTTAAAGAGGACATATCATGATACAGTGTTTATTTATAATGATGGTGGGGTGAGATCATGATGTATATTTGTAGAATTTTAGTTTTGTTCTAGAAACCACTCCCCTCCCCCCAAGGTACAAAATAGAAATATCCTCTTCTATTTTGCACAGGGAGAACACAGAGGGAAGTGGTTACAGCAGTCCTCAGAGCAAACTTAAAGCAACAAATAGAGAGCAGGCATTCCCAGCCTCTTATGTAACCAAGACAAAATTTTCCTGAGGAAGTTGGGAAGAAGCAAACATCCTTAAAAATACTATTAATAGATAATATACTCCTTGCTTCAAGGGAACTTGGAGCAACTGCAGCTTCAGTGACTGAGCAAACCACCCTCAAGAGCCCTGGTGTGAGAAAGAAAGCAACAGAACTCAGAGGAAAAAAGAACTCGATCCCAAGGTCTTGGATTAACCACTCCGAGCTGAGTTTCACCCTTCCCTGGCAGATAAGAGCCCTGGAATCATCAGAATCTTATTTGAAGTAAAGCATCTGAAAATAATTATTCATAAATATATGTGTGTATACATATACTGTGCAGAAGGCAATGGCACCCCACTCCAATACTCTTGCCTGGAAAATCCCATGGACGGAGGAGCCTGGTAGGCTACGGTCCATGGGGTCCCTAGCAGTTGAACACGACTGAGTGACTTCACTTGCACTTTTCACTTTCATACATTGGAGAAGGAAATGGCAACCCACTCCAGTGTTCTTGCCTGGAGAATCCTAGGGACGGGGGAGCCTGGTGGGCTGCCGTCTATGGGGTCGCACAGAGTCGGACACGACTGAAGCGACTTAGCAGCAGCATACATATACTGTATATGTAGATTTTATAGCATAGTTCTCATTCCTTAGGATGGGCACTTCTGTGGTCTTCCTAACAAAGTCATCTATTGCTAAAAATAAATACCTGAACTGTAAATTCTGATTATATTGAAAAATTATCAGCTAAAAGTCTATGTAGAGGTAGAAAAATTTAGAACTTTATTGGAACTACAGATTATATGCTGGCAAACTGCAACTAAATCCACAATCTTGTCAGCAAGGATAAACTTTTAGTAAATAACAGCATTGGTTTCCTGGGACATTATTTTTACTTTTATCTGTATTAAAAGTCATCTGAATTTAACTTATATGCAGAGTACATCATAAGAAACGCTGGACTGGAAGAAACACAAGCTGGAACCAAGATTGCCAGGAGAAATATCAATAATCTCAGATATGCAGATGACACCACCATTATGGCAGAAAGTGAAGAGGAACTAAAAAGCGTCTTGATGAAAGTGAAAGAGGAGAGTGAAAAAGCTGGCTTAAAGCTCAACATTCAGAAAACGAAGATCATGGCATCTGGTCCCATCACTTCATGGGAAATAGATGGGGAAACAGTGGAAACAGTGTCAGACTTTATTTTTCTGGGCTCCAAAATCACTGCAGATGGTGATTGCAGCCATGAAAATAAAAGACGCTTACTCCTTGGAAGAAAAGTTATGACCAACCTAGATAGCATATTGAAAAGCAGAGACATTACTTTGCCGACTAAGGTCCATCTAGTCAAGGCTATGGTTTTTCCAGTGGTCATGTATGGATGTGAGAGTTGGACTGTGAAGAAGGCTGAGCGCCGAAGAATTGCTGCTTTTGAACTGTGGTGTTGGAGAAGACTCTTGAGAGTCTCTTGGACTGCAAGGAGATCCAACCAGACCATTCTGAAGGAGATCAGCCCTGGGATTTCTTTGGAAGGAATGATGCTAAAGCTGAAAGTCCAGTACTTTGGCCACCTCATGCGAAGAGTTGACTCATTGGAAAAGACTTTGATGCTGGGAGGGATTGGGGGCAGGAGGAGAAGGGGACGACAGAGGATGAGATGGCTGGATGGCATCACTGACTCGGTGGATGTGAGTCTGAGTGAACTCTGGGAGTTGGTGATGGACAGGGAGGCCTGGCGTGCTGCGATTCATGGGGTCACAAAGAGTCGGACACGACTGAGCTACTGAACTGAACTGAACTGAACTGAACTGAACTTAATTTAGAGATTTGAAATTTCTCAGTCAGAATAGAGCTTGTAGCAGTATTCTTCTGTTGGTCATATCCCTACATACGTATGTTGCTATATCTCATTGACCCTTATTGCCCACATCCCTCATGGAGACATGAGTTTGTGGTTGCAGTCAGTCATCTTAAGTCTTGCGATCACAGAATTTATTCTTAGTATACTCCATACTTGCTATGTAATGGGTGAAAAAGAAACCTAGAAGTGTCTTAGTTTATGTCGTTGTTTAACCAGATGTAAGACACTAGATATTCCCCAGCCTTGGAAAGCCACAGTGAAGGCTAACAGGCAAATATAAAGCACTTTAAAACACAACAACAACCGTAATAACAGAAACAACAATGTGCTAGGGTTCAAAACAAAACCAATGAGCACTGTAGCCCTGTATTTGCTGAAACTGCAAGAGAGAGGAAAACTTCATTTGTTCCTTTAAGTGGGGAGGAGAATTTCATCCTTAAAACTATGGATGTTTCCCTGAAAGTCCCATGACTTGCAGGTTTAAAGATATTCTAAATTATTATATTAGCAATAGTAACTAAAACCCATCAAAGCCCGATCCCGACAAATTAGGTGATTCTACATGGATCTGTTGAATATTTTTCAGGACTGGCAACAGCAGCACTTTAAAGATTGTACCATCCAAAATGTGTCATATCATCAACTGATTTCTGACTTATAATAAATGATTGTAATGTACCTGGTCCCTTTAACACTTTTGCTAATGTTACAGCAAATATTGTCAATATGAGTCATTGAAATGTATTGAAAACATCATGATTGACTTTTCCTTTATTTTCTTCACTTATATATAGTATGTATCAAGTTTAGGCTTCTGTAGCCAATTATATATTAAATATTATAAATATCAGGTAACACAGACTCTAACTGGCTTCCCTAACTGATAAATCCATCCTCAACTGAGAAATAGGTTTCTAACATTAATAAAAATATAAGCCTCATATGATCTGATTAGTTGACAATTTTGATCTCAAACATTGTCATATTAAGCCACAGTACCAACAACAAATGCTGGAGAGGGTGTGGAGAGAAGGGAACCCTCCTACACTGTTGGTGGGAATGCAAACTAGTACAGCCACTATGGAGAACAGTGTGGAGATTCCTTAAAAAATTGCAAATAGAACTGCCTTATGACCCAGCAATCCCACTGCTGGGCATACACTGAGGAAACCAGAATTGAAAGAGACACATGTACCCCAGTGTTCATCGCAGCACTGTTTATAATAGCCAGGACATGGAAGCAACCTAGATGTCCATCAGCAGATGAATGGATAAGAAAGCTGTGGTACATATACACAATGGAGTATTACTCAGCCATTAAAAAGAATACATTTGAATCAGTTCTGATGAGATGGATGAAACTGGAGCCGATTATACAGAGTGAAGTAAGCCAGAAGGAAAAACACCAATACAGTATACTAACACATATATATGGAATTTAGAAAGATGGCAATGATGACCCTGTATGTGAGACAGCAAAAAAGACACAGATGTGTATAGCAGACTTTTGGACTCAGAGGGAGAGGGAGAGGGTGAGATGATTTGGGAGAATGGCATTGAAACATGTATAATATCATGTAAGAATCGAATTGCCAGTCTATGTCTGATGCAGGATACGGCACGTTTGGGGCTGGTACACGGGGATGACCCAGAGAGATGTTGTGGGGAGGGGGGTGGGAGGGGGGTTCATGTTTGGGAACGCATGTACACCCGTGGTGGATTCATGTCAATGTATGGCAAAACCAATACAGAATTGTAAAGTAAAATAAAAAATAAATTAAAAAAAAAAAGCCACAGTACCACTTAATGTCCTTTCAACAAAGTTTATATTTTATTGGTTTTCCCATTTATTAATATAAAGTCTCCTAGAATTTGTAAATTTGTAAAAGGCTTCCCAGGTGGTGGTGCAGTGGTAAATAATTTACCTGCCAATATGGGCTTCCCTGGTGGCTCAGTGGGTAAAGCGTCTGCCTCCAATGCGGGAGACCTGGGTTTGATCCCTGGGTTGGGAAGATCCCCTGGAGAAAGAAATGGCAACCCACTCCAGTACTCTTGCCTGGAAAATCCCATGGACTGAGAAGCCTGGTAGGCTACAGTCCGTGGGGTCGCAAAGAGTCGGGCACGACTAAGTGACTTCAATTCAATTCAATTCATAGGAGGTTCAAGAGATGTGAGTTCTATCAATGGAGGAGGAAATGGCAACCTGCTCTAGTATTTCTTGCCTGAAAAATTTCCTGGACAGAGGAGTCTGGCAGGTTACAGTCCGTGGTATGGCAGAGTCAAACACGACTAAGTGACTGAGCATACAGAGAATTATAAAAGATGATGGGGAAAAGCATTTTCTCACGAGGAATCAAATGATTAATTAACAGCTTTATTTTGTTCCCAGAAACCATGAGGATCACAAAGGTAGATATAGCAAGATAACACAATTTAGTGAGAAATCCACACTGAAGAAAAGATAGTGCCAACTGATGGGCCCAGGAATGAACTAGAAACCAGAATGTGCACTGCTAACCTCTATCTTAATGAGAAAGATGGTTTCAAATTAGGCTCCATTCCATGCTTTTTAATGACCAATACAAAGAAGGAATGCCCTCAGTTATGTGCACCGCAGGGTCTCTATGATAAATGTAAATACATCGTCTCAGAGAAGCCCAACTATCACACATATTAAGACTAGAACGAAGTTTCTCAAAGAGGCTGCAAAGAAATTGCCCTGACCAGCATGCATACATCAATCTCAGGAATAAGTTTCCCAGGACTGATCCTTAAAGCACCCAATAGCACCAATTTAGTAAAACCAACTTTATAGGTGACTGTAGCCATGAAATTAACAGATATTTGCTCCTTGGAAGAAAAGTTATGACCAACCTAGACAGCGTATTAAAAAGCAGAGACATTACTTTACCAACAAAGGTCCATCTAGTCAAAGCTGTGGTTTTTCCAGTGGTCATGTATGGATGTGAGAGTTGGACTATAAAGAAAGCTGAGCACTGAAGAACTGATGCTTTTGAACTGTGTTGCTGTAGAAGACTCTTGAGAGTCTCTTGGACTTCAAGGAGATCCAACCAGTCCATCCTAAAAGAGATCAGTCCTGGGTGTGCTTTGGAAGGACTGATGCTGAAGCTGAAACTCCAATACTTTGGCCACCTGATGTGAAGAACTGACTCACTGGAAAAGACCCTGATGCTGGGAAAGACTGAAGGCAGGAGGAGAAGGGGGTGACAGAGGATGAGATGGTTGGGTGGCATCACCGACTCAATGGACATGAGAATGAGTAAGCTCTGGGAGTTGGTGATGGACAGGGAGGCCTGGCATGCTGCAGTCCATGGGGTCGCAAAGAGTCGGACATGACTGAGCAACTGAACTGAACTTTATAGAGGACGAGGAATGGCGGTTAGTTTTCTGGGATCTGCTTCCTCAGTGCTGAGGAAGGTTCACAAAATAATTGCTACATAAACGTGATATTGTGGGCTTCCCAGGGGGTGCTAGTGGCAAAGAACCCACATGAAAATGCAGGTGACATGAAGAGACATGAGTTCAATCCCTGGATTGGGAACATCCCCTAGAGGAGGGCTGGCAACCCACTCCAGTATTCTTGCCTAGAGAATCCCAGGGACAGAGGAGCCTGCTGGGCTACAGTTCATAGGGTCACAAAGAGTCAGACACGACAAGCAATTAAGTGCACATAAGGATATAAACTCTTACTAGCGAAAGTCTCATAAAATAAACAGTTTCAGCTTCCTATCCATATGAGTTCTATTTAATATTCATTTTAAAATAATAAGTGCTATCATTGTCACTCTTCTTGAAAAGCTCAAATGTGATTTTTTTGTCTCTTCCATATATTATATTCTTGTAAAGAATTGCTTATAAACGCCTTAAACAGCATAGGGTTTTTATGACTCTCCTTGATTTAAAAATATCCCATTTTCCTAAATGTAAGGGAAGTAGGGTTAAGTTAAATAATCTTTAAGGTGTTTTTCTTTAAACATTTAATGACTTCACTATATGTTATGATGCCACTTTCTTTTTCTTCTCTTTCTCTTTTTTAAAAGCAAAGGAACTGTTCTTATTTTCTTAGAAGCCTCAAAAGGCAAAGGAAAAAATCAGTGTATTGATCCCTACAATGGGTTCCAATGTTATCCTAGTTTCAGAAAGTGTCCAGTTACAGAGAAACATTTTAGTAATGGTAAGGTTCAGACAGACCTTATGTGACCCCTACTCATTCCTGACCAGCAAACAGTTTTTGTTCAACTTCGAAAGAAACCAGACAAACCCTGCAAGGTTACTTGTAATCATGACACCATTCTTAGAACTGCCATGTGCGGGGAACATGCCTTCTTGCTTCCTCCTTCTATCTACAGTATAAATCTGAAGGACTTTGTTATGGCTCTTATACTTGGCACATCTTAGGCCTATTTAGAACATCAACACCATCAATCACAGAATCTGGGGCCGACCAGCTGGATGAACCCTGGCTATCACGCAGGGTTATTTGTCATCTGGGCATGTCTGTTTGGTATATAACACTCCTTCAGTCCCAGAACAATTTTCCCCCTCCAAAAATATTCTCTTTGATTCAGGAAACACGTGATTAATAAAGGACAAGGGTTTAAAGCTGGAGGTCAAGGCTAAAAGTCTTAACCAAACAAGTGCATTGCTTACTAACGTTTGCATCAGCAGTCAAAAATTCCCTTGAAGAGCCCCTGCATTGAAGAAACACAGTCTATTCTAAATGCCATAAATTTCTAGGGACTCCAGCAACTATATTCATCTTGAGGGATTTATTTTAAAATAATGTTGCACATCTGAGAAATGTTTTGATGCAGAATAATAACACTGCATCAAGCATTTAAAAGGTCCATTACAAACATTTACAATCTAATATAAAAATTAAGGTTGAAAAGACATAGTTTAACCAATATGATATGAAAAAGAAATTTGTTCTGTAACATTAGAACAATTTGCATTAAAAATAAATTGTTTCCTAAGATGTCTATTTATACTAAAATGGATTTAAAAGCAACACCCCTTCCTTTATTCTTTCTGTTCTTGTTCATATGCAATCTACAATACTTTATAGCAAATACTTTTCCATTAGACAGTTTCCCTTTTATCCTTGTTTTCCCTTTTTCAACCAAAGGAAATTTGTTACTTGTTTATAGACTATTGAGTTTTCTTTTTTCTAAGTGATTGTTATAGTTCCACTCTGTCATAATATTTATTTGATATTTATGAATTGTTCTTTGTGTGTAATTACATTAAAAAAGCAAATTTTAACAGCAAAAATGAACAAATTGTTGGTTAAGTCTTAAAATTATCCTAATATTGACTTAACTGGAAGTGATTCCATTTCACAATATGGAAAAATGAACTGAATCATGTTTATTTCACCAGCATGGTAAAGGGAGTCACAGACTCCTGTTAGACATCTGAACAGAGCTTCTCAGAAGACAAGAGATAAGTAGATTGTATTAAAGTGCTGATGATGTTACAGGGCCTAAGGAGCACATGTCAGTCATCACGTGATTCATCTTGTATAGACTTCTGAGTTCCTGCACACGTGCCATCTAAGGTAACCAGACTTGCTGGAATTCAGTCTCTTTACCTCTCTGCCAAATGCCAAAGGAATAAAAATGGAAACTCAATACAAAACATACTGCATTAAAACTATGCTGCCACTGAAACTGATATGGGCAGAGCGTTTATCCTGTAGACTGTGTTAGAATCACCGCCTTGTGGGCATAAAGAGGCTTTCCAAGTCACTTGGTTTGATTTCTCAGCCTGCTGCTGTGTAAACTCAGCCTTTGGAGAAGCAGTGGCAGAGGCAAGGCTGGCACACCTTTGTCTCCCATTTCCCTGTCCAGTGCCCCACACACGTGTGCGTGCAGTTGTGTCCAACTCTGTGTGATCTCATGGACTGTAGCCTGGCAGGCTCCTCTGTCCACGGGATTTTCCAGGCAAGAATACTGGATGGGTTGTCATGCCCTCCTCCAGGGGAATCTTCCTGATCCAGGGATAGAACCCAGGTCTCTTATGTCTCCTGCATCGGCAGGTGGGTTTTTTTACCACCGAGCCTGGGAAGCCCTAGTTGAACCTGTGCTATGGTGTAAATCCTTCTTATGGCTCAACTGTTGGTGCAGAATCTTTGGATAAATCTGAGTTGCTCAGCTGGGCCATCTGTTGCTCCACTACTTATGCTAAAATGATAACATTGTATATTTGACTGTTGAAGGGGTCTTCTTGGCACTGTACATGCATAAAGCTCTCAGTTAACTTAGCTGACCCTGTTAAAAAATGACAATGTGTGTGAGGCCTGAGTTTGTTAGCATTCATTGTTACAAAAACAGGGTTACTGACCTTGTCATATTTAACAGCGTTGATCAGACACAGCAGTGTGAATCCTGAGGGCAAATAAAGAATTCCTGGTGGTGATGTAAGAACTATGTTAATTAGTTTTTCCCTCCATTCTGCTACTAAGCATAGAAAAACTGTGCAGTTCAGTTAGAAGACTCACTGAGCCCTGGACTAATAAAACCCAAGACTTTTTATAAATAATAAAAAATGTGTTTCAACATGCCATTTCCTTTCAGAACAAGAATGGCTTTTGCAGAGCAGCGGGCCTGAGGGAAGGGACCACTTTATTTTGGCTATTGCATCCTTTCCCTCAACAGAATTGAAACAACAATGTGTACTGACCTCTCTCTCCCCCACCAAAAAACCCATAAAAATCATCATCTATATATATTCTTGTAACATTATTTTCTTGAGAATGAGTTTTCAAAATACTACCACACTGTGTGAAGAACTGTATGTGAGACCCAGTTTACATATCTAAGCATTTGGATATAAGTATTTTTGTCTCAGTAGAAAAACAAGCTAAGTTAATTTTTTAACAACACAATATTACCTTGGTACATCTTGTTCTCCCTTTCCCTCGGGGTCTTACATGAATGAATCAGAAAATTGCTCCCTTATGTTAAGCCTGAGTCTGCACCTGTGTTAAATTCACATGGACTGAAATTGGAGGTGTGGGGGTGGGGATAAATGTCAGAGAAACTAATAGGATGATATATCTAAGTTTGAATTCTCAAATGGACTAGCATCTAATGCAGAGACCATCTATGGGAACATTTTTGTAGGAATATTGTTTCTGAAATTAAGGATATATAATCATGTTGATTAGCTGTCTTCAATTTCTCAAGTTTATTATTAGATGCATCTGCCTCCAGATTTTAGGAAATTCAGATTACCAGGTATTCTGGAAATTTTGGAACACAAAATTTTTACTTTATCTTCTTTGGGCATCCTAGGTCACCTTCCAAGTATTAAAACAATCTCCATATTTTAGACATCTTAAGAGAGATCATAAGAAATAAGCAAGTTATTGAAACAAAATATAGACTGCAGTAAAGAATTGAAAGAAGGGAAGAGATTAGTATCCTTTAGATGTGCAAAAACAAGCTGACTTTTGGATATTTTGGATACATGGCTGAATGGGAGGTGGACAGAGCTTAGGTCAATATCAAAGTGAGAGGAATCAAGTGAGGAAAAGAGACACGGAGAGAGTTGTGGCCATATTCTAAGTCTGCTCTTATCCAAGTAAGGAGATGGCTGGAAGGAGTCTGCCTCACAAGGAGGCAACCTTGTTAATGAAATTTTGTATCCGCTTGTTTTGTTATACAGTACAACACTGACGTTTTTCAGGCAATATTGGCCAGGATTTGAGATGCATTCTAAATAAAGACATCCATCCATTTGAAAAGTTTTGCTATCAGAGGGAGGAAGGAAATGAGAAAGAAGTTTGGGACTCTGAGAAAAGACACTTCACTTTTATCAACCATGAAATACACACCATGGAGGACAATTATTTGCATACTGCAATGGAGGCCGGTTAAAGTCCAATCAATTGAATCCAGATGTGAATTTCTTTTGAGATTTTTTTTTTTTAAGTGAAGGTTGCCAAAACTTCATGGGAGCAAAGACCACAAGCTATTATAAGCCAAAGGACTCTCAAAGTACAAGGAACATTTTTTGGCTTATTAGAAATCCTACCCCTTTAAGGTTGGTGTCTGGAATAAAGCGGTCTTGTCCATGATAAATTAGTTAAGAGGATATTTACAAATAGCTGGCCCTTGCCTAAATAAAATCTTTCAAAACAAGTCTACAAAAATTGCTCCTGGTAATCACATATTTAGGGAACACCATAACTGATAGTTCATGCTCCTTGTGGCAGGAGGCAAATTCTAGAAACAGCAATCCATGAGAATCCACTGCCTGGCACAGGGCGCAATGAATGGAGTTTGACTAAAATGCAAAAGGTGGTGTGTTTTTAACAAGGTATAAATGTCTATAGGAATCTCAGACCTCTTAAGAAACTAATAGGAAAGTCCACTAATCTTAGAAGTTGAATAGTTAAGAATATTAGGAAATCATCTGGCAGGGGAATTCTGTTGTTCTTTTGTTTTCTTTTCAAATGTGACTAATTTTGATTAGTCAAGACCTTACCTTTGCCTTGGGACTAGTATTCATGATGAACTAATATACTCAAGAACTAAAGTAAGTAGCAGAATAAGTAGACACATTTTAATTTATTTCCCAATGTACTGAACACAACAGTAAATAAAAGAAATAATTTCTCTATAACCTTAATCATCTTGACAAATCAATTTCTTTTCATATCTCTACATTCTCTTCAAGTCTACATATATGTATTTTTAAAATAATATTACAGGTGTGCTACAATATGCCCTTTGACCATAGGGGATTGGAATGTAAAAGTAGGAAGTCAAGAGATACTTGGAGAAATGTGCAAGTTTGTCCTTGGAGTACAAAATGAAGCAGGGCAAGGGCTAACAGGGTTTTGTCAAGAGAACATATTGATCGTAGCAAACACCCTCTTCCAACAATACAAGAGATGATTTTACACATGGACATCACCAGATGGTTAATACTGAAATGAGATTGATTATATTCTCTGTAGCTGAAGATCGAAAAACTCTATACAGTCAGCAATAACAAGACCTGGAGTTGAATCTGGCTCTGATCATGAGTTCCTTATTGCAAAATTTAGACTTAAATTGAAGAAAGTAGGGAAAATCACAAGGTCATTCAGGTATGACCGAAATCAAATCCTTTATAATTATACAGTGGAGGTGACGAATAGATTCAAGGGATTAAATCTGGTAGACAGAGTGCCTGAAGAACTATGGATGGAGGTTCATAACATTGAACAGGAGGTGGTGACCAAAACCATCCCAAAGAAAAAGAAATGCAAGAAGGTAAAGTGGTTGTCTGAGAAGGTCTCAAAAATAGCTGAGAAAAGAAGAGAAGCGAAAGGCAAAGGAGAAAGGGAAAGATATACCCAACTGAATGCAGACTTCCAGAGAATAGCAAGAAGAGATAAGAAACCCTTCTTATGTGAACAATGCAAAGAAATAGATGAAAACAGTAGAATGGGAAAGACTAGAGATCTCTTCAAGAAAATTGGAGACACCAAGGGACCATTTCATGCAAGGATGGGCACAATAAAGGACAGAAGTGGCAAGGACTTAACAGAAGCAGAAGAGATACACAGAAGAACTATACAAAAAACAGGTCTAATGACTCAGATAAACACGATGGTGTGGTCATTCACCTAGAGCCAAATTCTTGAAGTATGAAGTCAAGTGGGCCTTAGAAAGCACTACTATGAACAAAGCTAGTGGAGGTGATGGAATTCCAGCTGAGCTATTTCAAATCCTAAAAGATGATGCTGTAAAAGTGCTGCATCCCATAGTTTAGCATTTGTTGAAAACTCAGGAGTGGCCACAGGACTGGAAAATGTGTTTTCATTCCAATCCCAAAGGAAGATAATGCCAAAGAATGTTAAAACTACGGTAAATTGTACTCATTTCACATGCTAGCGTGGTAATGCTCAAAATCCTTCAGGCTAGGCTTCAGCAGTACATGAACTTAGAATTTCCAGATGTACAAGCTGGATTTTGAAAGGCAGAGGAGCCAGAAATCAAGTTGCCAATATTTGTTGGATCATAGAGAAAGCAAGGGAATTCCAGAAAAACACCTACTTTGGCTTCATTGACTATGATAAAGCCTTTGACCGTGTGGATCATAACAAACTGGAAAATTCTTAAACAGATGGGAATATCAGACCACCTTACCTGTCTCCTAAGAAACCTGTATGCAGGTCAAGAAGCAACAGTTATAACCAGACATGGAACAATGGACTGGTTCAAAATTGAGAAAGAAATTCATCAAGGCTGCATATCATCATCCTGCTTATTTAACTTTTATGCAGAGTATATCATGTAAAATGCCAGGCTGGATGAGTCCCAAGCTGGAATCAAGATTGCAAGGAGAAATATCAACAACCTTAGATGTGCAGATGATACCACTCTAATGGCAGAAAGCAAAGAGGAACTAAAGAAACTCTTGGTGAGGGTGAAAGAGGAAAGTGAAAAAGGTGGCTTAAAATTCAACATTTATAAAACTAAGATCATGGCATTCAGTCCCATCACTTCATGGCAAACCGATGGGACAAAAGTGGAAACAGTGAGAGACTTTATTTCCTTGGGCTCTAAAATCATGTGGATGGTGACTGTAACCACAAAATTAAAAGACACTTGCTCCTTGGAAGGAAAGCTATGACAAACCTAGACAGCATATTCACTGTAGAGACATCACTTTGCCAACAAAGGTCTGTATAGTCAAAGCTATGGTTTTTCCAGTAGTCATGTACTGGAAGAGAGAGTTGGGCCATAAAGAAGTCTTAGTGCCAAAGAACTGATGTTTTTGAATTGTGGTGCTGGAGAACACTCTTGAGAGCCCCTTGGATGGCAAGGAGATTAAACTAGCCAATCTAAAGGAAACCAACCCTGAATATTCACTGGAAGGACTGGTGCTGAGAAAGATTAAGGGCGGGAAGAGAAGGGGTTGACAGAGGAGGAGACAGTTTGATGGCATCATCAACACAATGGACAGGAGTTTGAGCAATGGGCAGGAGGAGAAGGGGATGGCAGAGGATGAGGTGGCTGGATGGCATCACTGACTCGATGGACATGAGTCTGAGTGAACTCCGGGAGTTGGTGATGGACAGGGAGGCCTGGCCTGGCCTGGCCTGCTGCAGGGTTATAGAGAGTTGGACACGGCTTAGTGACTCAACAACACCACAACAGACAGTTTTTCCTAAATAATAACCTAATGGAAGTCTCGTCATTTGACCATTTAAATATCATTCACTGTCTTGAATTCATGGAGTTTCATGTATGTACTTATCAGTCTGGTTAATTATCATTTGGTAAGAACATTTTGTTTGTTTGGACTAGAATTTTTTCCTGCAGTCTCAAATAAAACCAAGAATTCATTTAAACTCATTTTAGAGCTGTGGCTTTTTCTTGTATTTGTTTTAGGTCACTTCAGTTCAGTTCAGTTCAGTTTCTCAGTCGTGTCTGACACTTTGCGACCCCATACATCACAGCACGCCAGGCCTCCCTGTCCATCACCAACTCCCGGAGTTCACTCAGATTCATGTCCTTCGAGTCAGTGATGCCATCCAGCCATCTCATCCTCTGTCGTCCCCTTCTCCTCCTGCCCCCAATCCCTCCCAGCATCAGGGTCTTTTCCAATGAGTCAACTCTTCACATGAGGTGGCCAAAGTAATGGAGTTTCAGCTTTAGCATCATTCCTTCCAAAGAACACCCAGGGCTGATCTCCTTTAAAATGGACCAGTTGGATCTCCTTGCAGTCCAAGGGACTCTCAAGAGTCTTCTCCAACACCACAGTTCTAAAGCATCAATTCTTTGGTGCTCAGCTTTCTTCACAGTCCAACTCTCACATCCATACATGACCACAGGAAAAACCATAGTCTTGACTAGATGGACCTTAGTCGGCAAAGTAATGTCTCTGCTTTTGAATATGCTATCTAGGTTGGTCATAACTTCCCTTCCGAGGAGTAAGCGTATTTTAATTTCATAGCTGCAGTCACCATCTGCAGTGATTTTGGAGCCCCCCCAAAATAAAGTCTGACACTGTTTCCACTGTTTCCCCATCTATTTCCCATGAAATGATGGGACCAGATGCCATGATCTTCGTTTTCTGAATGTTGAGCTTTAAGCCAACATTTTCACTCTCCTCTTTCACCTTCATCAAGAGGCTTTTTAGTTCCTCTTCACTTTCTGCCATAAGGGTGGTGTCATCTGCATATCTGAGGTTATTGATATTTCTCCTGGCAATCTTGATTCCAGCTTGTGCTTAGGTCACTTAGTGTTACTTTAAAAATGTATACTCAAACTTGGGAATGAGAAACTCAGAAATTAGAAAAGTGCTTACTTAGAATAAATAAGAAATCTGTATGCAGGTCAGGAAGCAACAGTTAGAACTGGACATGGAACAACAGACTGGTTCCAAATAGGAAAAGGAGTACGTCAAGGCTGTGTATTGTCACCCTGCTTATTTAACTTATATGCAGAGTACATCATGAGAAACGCTGGGTTGGGAGAAATGCTGGGTTGGAAAAAACACAAGCTGGAATCAAGATTGCTGGGAGAAATATCAATAACCTCAGATACACAGATGATACCACCGTTATGGCAGAAAGTGAAGAGGAGCTAAAAAGCCTCTTGATGAGAGTGAAAGAGGAGAGTGAAAAAGTTGGCTTAAAGCTCAACATTCAGAAAACGAAGATCATGGTGTCTGGTCCCATCACTTCATGGGAAATAGATGGGGAAACAATAGAAACAGTGTCAGACTTTTGGGCTCCAAAATCACTGCAGATGGTGACTGCAGCTATGAAATTAAAAGATGCTTACTCCTTGGAAGAAAAGTTATGACCGACCTAGATAATATATTCAAAAGCAGAGACATTACTTTGCCAACAAAGGTCCGTCTAGTCAAGGCTATGGTTTTTCCAGTGGTCATGTATGGATGTGAGAGTTGGACTGTGAAGAAGGCTGAGCACCAAAGAATTGATGCTTTAGAACTGTGGTGTTGGAGAAGACTCTTGAAGAGTCCCTTGGACTGCAAGGAGATCCAACCAGTCCATTCTGAAGATCAGCCCTGGGATTTCTTTGGAAGGAATGATGCTAAAGCTGAAGCTCCAGGACTTTGGCCACCTCATGCGAAGAGTTGACTCATTGGAAAAGACTCTGATGCTGGGAGGGATTGGGGGCAGGAGGAGAAGGGGATGACAGAAGACGAGATGGCTGGATGGCATCATGGACTCGATGGACATGAATCTGAGTGAACTCCGGGAGTTGGTGATGGACAGGGAGGCCTGGCGTGCTGCGATTCATGGGGTCGCAAAGAGTCGGACACAACTGAGCGACTGAACTGAACTGAAATTTAATTCAACCCAAACTTATTTTCATGTGGTAGGTATTATAAGAACACAAACAGATGAGGCTAGCTTGACTCCCAGGACCCTCTGATGTCTACAGACACATGCTTCGTTTTGGACTAAGGCAAAGTTTAAATACAGGAACAAGAAAAGTTCTTGGAGAATTTGTAGCTGAAGATATATTAAGGTTAATCTAAAAACTTAGGATAAGAGGTCATGATTTATTTCTGTTTGGATTCTTTGATAAATTCATCTTGATAAGTGACAGAAGTCCTCTGAAGACAGTGAGTTATGCAAGAGTAATTTTAAGCTTCCTTTAATAAACAGGAATGTAGAGAGACCCTCTGAACTCATACTGTGTATCAGGCTCTGCGCCAAGTAAGTCTTTCCTAGACTATCATCTAGCAGTGAACAGAGTAGCTTCATGAGCAAAGATCAGCAGAGGACACTGTGCTCAGAAGTGCCCTGTACTTGGGGCATAATGCTCCGCAGTTAGTGTCTTGAAATTCTTAATAATTTTATCCTTGAGTTTGCAGTTTGTAGGTGAAATCTGATAGAACACTGAAGTATGCGCTGGGGACTCTCTGCTTGCAATGCAGGAGACCGGGGTTCGATCCTGGTTTGGGAAGTTCCTCTGGAGAAGGGAATGGCAATCCACTCCAGTATTCTTGCCTGGAGAAGTCCCTGGACAAAGAAACCTGGTGGGCTATAGTCTGCAGGGTCACAAAGTCGGACACGACTGAGCAACCAACACACACACACAGGTGAAATCTGATAGAACATTGAAGTGTGCGCTGGGCACTTGATGCCTGGACTCACGTGCTGTCGCATGTCTCAACACCCCCACATCTCTCTGGACAGGTTCTCAGCCTCCATTGCCCTGAAGCTGTAGGCAGCACCTGCCCTCCCCCTCCCCATCTCCACACCTAGGAAATAAGTCACGCTTCTCCTGGGGTGGCAGCCAGGCTGCAGCAACAAGGGGAGGCTGTGTTCCCTCCTTGCCGTCTGTCCATGCTGGGGACCCGGATACGTCTGTAAGCAGGGATCATGGTCACGTGTGTGCCCCCTGGGGCATCTCAGTGAAGCAAGGGGGTAGCTGGTAACTGGAACGACTGGCTGGAGGTCTTTCGCCCAACCCTGATCCAGGTATAATCTATGTTCTAGCACAGAGCTAAACAATTCCTTTGGGGTTTATCCATTTGCCAGTGGGATGGGAAGACTGACCAAGGCCCCACATTTTCATTTTGCTCTAGGGCAGGAAAGGTATGTCGTTGATTCTGACCCCTGTGCTGGTATTACTGTCCTCCTCTTTCAGACAGAAAACTGGTCTAAGATAAAAGCTGGTAAACGGCAGAGCAGGTGGTCCACTCTAAAGCCCACACTTTCTTCCTCATGCTGTGCCACATCACCTCCCTTGAGGAAGAGCAGGTTGAAATGAGAAGGGTCTAAAGGGCTGGCTTTCTGTGCATGCCCAGTCCTCTGGAGTGGCCTGAAGGTGACCTGGAGCCCTCATTTAAAAACACAGACCTAAAAAAATAAATAAAAAGAAACACAGACCTGCACTTAAAGGACTCAAGGTCTTTATTGTTTCTACTGGTGGACAAGCATAAACACTTAAAGAAAATCTTGAGCTACAGGCTCACTGGTATAACTGAATTTCGTCCGCCTAAAATCTATATGTTGAAGTCCTAGCCCCCAATTCCTCAGAATGTGAGTACATTTGGAAAGAGAGCCTTCAAAGACATGAATAGGTGAGGCTTTTAGTGTCTGGTTTTACTCATGTGTTTATAAGAAGAGGAAATTGAGACACAAATTCATGAATTCAGACACAAGAAATACCAGGTAAGGACAAAGTGAGAAGATGGTTATCTGTAAGCCAAAAAGAGAGGCCTCACAAGAAACTAAGCCTATTGTCCCCTTGAGCTTGGACTTCTAGCCTCAAAAGCTGTGAAAAAATAAATTTCTGTTGCTTAAATTACCCAACCACTAGTATTTTGTTATGGCAGCCTTAGCAAAGAATATAACCACCAAGACCCTGATATATTAATGCATCAAT
>NW_024070202.1:13378854-13462551 GCF_014754425.2 Oryx dammah | reverse complement strand
TCTGAGGTTATTGATATTTCTCCTGGCAATCTTGATTCCAGCTTGTGCTTCTTCCAGCCCAGCGTTTCTCATGATGTACTCTGCATAGAAGTTAAATAAGCAGGGTGACAATATACAGCCTTGACGTACCCCTTTACTATTTGGAACCAGTCTGTTGTTCCATGTCCAGTTCTAACTGTTGCTTCCTGACCTGCATATAGGTTTCTCAAGAGGCAGGTCAGGTGGTCTGGTATTCCCATCTCTTTCAGAATTTTCCACAGTTTATTGTGATCCACACAGTCAAAGGCTTTGGTATAGTCAATAAAGCAGAAATAGCTGTTTTTCTGGAACTCTTTTGGCAATTTGATCTCTATAGGTAGGATTGCATAACTATGTATGAAATTATAGAATCAATAGCATTTTTAGAGAATCTGATAGGAACAAAAGGACCTTGGTGACTCTGAGGAATTCATTCTTAATGCTAAAATCTATAAGTGTTGAACTTTTTCTATGCCTATTAAACATTAACTGTTATTTTATAGGAATACTTGGGTTGAAAAAGGAAAGAAAGAAAGGGAGAAATACTCTGTTCAAATCTATTTCATAGTGCACACTCCCATAAAAAATTAGCTTTTATTTTGATTACAGATAATTCATCCTCATTATAGAAATTTTAGAAATGCTGAAAATTATGAACAAACCATTCAAATCCCAACAATTTCAAGAAAATCTTAGGTAACATATGGTGTATTTCTGTTCAGTCTTTTTGTTGAGTATCTTTGTAACATAGTTACAATAAATATGCATCATGAAAGACTGATTATAGTTTTTAAAGTTTCTCTTTTATGATTTAAAATAGGAAATATATCTGAAATTATAAAATATTTTGGAAAAATAGATAAAATAGAAAAGTGAGTATTACCCCACATGGCACTACCCACATATAACTACTAACAATATTTTGGCATATGTTCTTAAAATCATTTTCTAGGGTATTTTCTTAAGTTGTTATATGGAATATACTGATTTGGGCTTCCTTGATGGCTCAGCAGGTAAAGAACCTGCCTGTGATGCAGGAGATGAGGGGTGATCTCTGGGTCTGGAAGATCCTCTGGAGGAGGAAATGGCAACCCACTCCAGTGTTCTTGGCTGGAGAATCCCACGGACAGAGGAGTCTGGCAGGCTGTGGGCCATAGGGTTGCAAAGAGTCAGACATGACTGAAGCAACTGAGCACACACACACACATAGATTGGTTTATAGCAGAGGTTATACAGATATTCACAGACCCTAGACTGTTGCAGAATAATTTCTAACGGCCAGTAATGTGCTGCCTATTTCATTTTACCTTAGTCTATTCCCAGGGCTCAATAGAATAAAGCATTATACTGTATCATCCATTAAATTTGAAAACTCCTTTCATAGATTTTAATTGACTTTATTGATATGAGTGGGCTAATACTCAAGATCAGGTTGTCAAATCAGACTGCTTTGAAGGATGCTTCTGCAATAACAAACTTTATTGAGTTGGAGGATATGGGCAACCAAGAGGCATGGGCAGAGCAGACAGAAGTCTGGGGCACCAAAGGTGGCTCCGTGGGTCCTTTCACCCCACATTAGATATGTTCTCTCTGATCTAGAATAATAGATGACATTTCAGATAATGTTTCACAAGCTTACTTCACAGAGCATGAAGAGTGCTTAAGTTATGAAATACCTTCATTTTATACTTCAGAAGAGTTATATAACTTGTGTGAGATTCTTCAGGGAACCTTGCATCATAGATCGATAGATTCTGGGTTTATTTATTAAGTAACCCTTAGCAAGGACATCGTGCTAAGGCATTCTATGATAAGAGCCCTTCCCTTTAGCAAATATTATTAGTCTATTTATCTGGAGTTTCAGTTGACAAAGAGATTAGACTGGATTAACCTGCTTTTTTCTCTTCCCCAGTGTAGTTTCTCTTAACACCTGCAAAGAAAGTGAATGAATCTCTGACCAGGTGTTGAAATTCTTTCATTCTCAATAAGCAAATAGCAAAAGAGAAAAACAATCCCTACAATTTATCTTCTCATTTTCCACTCCCAAATCCTGCACGGACCTGGGTTTTGGAGGATGCATAGTCAGGGGTTCTGTTCTTCCAGTAGCTTTTTTTCCCACCTCTGTTTTTGAAAAGCTCTGAGCCATTCCCCTTCCGCATCCCCAAATGCCTCTAATCTGTTCTCTCTTTCCTATCCCAATTGAAGCCGAATAAAAAGCATGTTAGAAACTCCCAGAAGATAACAGAAGAGAAAATGTAGATGACTTTGGGTGTGGTGATGTCCTTTTAGATACAACACCAAAATTACAGTTCATGAAAGAGACAATTGATAAATTGGATTTCATTAAATTTAATGAAAAGACACTTCTCTGCAAAAGATACTGCCAAGAAAATGAGAATGTAAAATACATATTTGATGAAAGTGTTGGTTGCTCAGTCATGTCAGACTCAGGGACCCCATGGACTGTATGTAGCCTGCCAGGCTCCTCTGTCCATGGAAATCTCCAGGCAAGAATACAGAAGTGGGTAGCCATTCCCTTCTCCAGGAGATCTTCCCAACCCAGGGATCAAACTCAGGTCTCCTGCAATGCAGGCAGATTCTTTACCATCTGACAAAAGACTTATCCAAAATATATAAAGAACTCTTAAAATTCAACAATGAGAAAATGAACAACCTGGTTTTAAAACGGGCAAAAAACCCAAACAGAGACCTCACCAAAGAAGATATTCAGATGAAAAATACACATAATATAAAGATACTCCACAATAAATGTCAAGTTCAGTTCAGTTCAGTCGCTCAGTCGTGTCCAACTCTTTGTGACCCCATGAATTGCACACCAGGCCTCCCTGTCCATCACCAACTCCTGGAGTTTACCCAAACTCGTGTCCATCGAGTCAGTGATGCCACCCAGCCATCTCATCCTCAGTCGTCCCCTTCTCCTCCTGCCCCCAATCCTTCCCAGCATCAGTGTCTTTTCCAATGAGTCAACTCTTCGCATGAGGTGGCCAAAGTATTGGAGTTTCAGCTTCAGCACCACTCCCTCCAAAGAAATCCCAGGGTTGATCTCCTTCAGAATGGACTGGTTGGATCTCCTTGCAGTCCAAGGGACTCTCAAGAGTCTTCTACAACACCACAGTTCAAAAGCATCAATTCCTCAGTGCTCAGCCTTCTTCACAGTCCAACTCTCACATCCATACATGACCACAGGAAAAACCATAGCCTTGACTAGACAGACCTTTGTTGGCAAAGTAATGTCTCTGCTTTTGAATATGCTATCTAGGTTGGTCATCACTTTCCTTCCAAGGAGTATCTTTTAATTTCATGGCTGCAATCATCATCTGCAGTGATTTTTGGAGCCCCAAAATATAAAGTCTGACACTGTTTCTACTGTTTCCCCATCTATTTCCCATGAAGTGATGGGACCAGATGTCATGATCTTTGTTTTCTGAATGTTGAGCTTTAGGCCAACATTTTCACTCCCCTCTTTCACTTTCATCAAGAGGCTTTTTAGTTCCTCTTCACTTTCTGCCATCAGGGTGGTGTCATCTGCATATCTGAGGTTATTGATATTTCTCCTGGCAATCTTGATTCCAGCTTGTGCTTCTTCCAGTCCAGCGTTTCTCATGATGTACTCTGCATAGAAGTTAAATAAGCAGGGTGACAATATACAGCCTTGACGTACTCCTTTTCCTATTTGGAACCAGTCTGTTGTTCCATGTCCGGTTCTAACTGTTGCTTCCTGACCTGCATACAGATTTCTCAAGAGGCAGGTCAGGGGGTCTGGTATTCCCATCTCTTTCAGAATTTTCCACAGTTTATTGTGATCCACACAGTCAAAGGCTTTGGCATAGTCAGTAAAGCAGAAATAGGTGTTTTTCTGGAACTCTCTTGCTTTTTCAATGATCCAGAGGATGTTGGCAATTTGATCTCTGGTTCCTCTGCCTTCCCTAAAACCAGCTTGAATATCTGGAGGTTCACGGTTTTTGTATGTCAACAGGGGACTGCAAATTAACACTGCAGTGTGATACTACTGCACTCCCATTAGAATGGCCAAAATCCAACACACACACACACACACAACCTTCCAGCTGGCTAGCATATGGATCAACAGAAACTCTTTACTTATTTCTGGTAGGAATTAACAGACTTTGGAAGACAGTTTCTCAAGTTTCTTTCAAAACTAAGCATACTCTAAACATATACATTTATATAACTAAATATATAAACAGCAATCATGCTCCTTAATAATTACCTACAGGAGGAGGAGATGGTTGGATAGCATCACCAATGCAATGGACATGAACTTGGGCAGACTTCAGGAGCTGGTGAGGAACAGGGAGGCCTGGTGTGCTGTAGTCTATGGGGTCACAAAGAGTCAACATGATTGGAGGACTGAAGTAAAGAGGAGTTAAAAATTTATGTCCACACAAAAACCTGCACGTGAATGTTTATATCAGGTTTACTCATAATTGCCAAGGCTTGGAGGCAACCAAGATGTCCTTCAGTAGATAAATGGATCACTATATGCTGATACATTCATACAATGGAATACTATTCAGTGTTAAAAAGAAATGAGTTTTATGCTGTGAGAAGATATGGAAGAACCTTAACTGCATCTCACTAAATGAAAGAAGTCAATCTGCAAAGGCTCTGAACGATGATTCCAACTATATGACATTCTGAAAAAGAAAAAAAACACTATAGAGACGTTGAAAGGAGCAGTGGTTACCAAGGATTAGCAGGGAGGGGGGATGGGTAGGAATAGAATAGAGGAATTTTAGGCCAGTGAAACTACTCTGTATGACTCTATAATGGTGAATATATGTCATTATACATTTGCCAAAATCCATAAAATGTACACCAGAGTGAACCCTGATGTAAGCTATGGGCTTGAGTGATTATTTCATAGTTCGTGGAACTGTGGACGCAGTTCTGTGAGCTCTGAGAAGTGCGTGATGTCTTGTATCTGCCACGGATGTAGCATACAGAATAGTGTTACTGCCCCCAAACCCACTATGCTCCACCTATTTATCTGTCCCTGCCCCCACCCCTGAGCCCCTGGCAACCCCTGATGTTTCTACTGTCTCTACAACTTTGCTTCCTCCTAAATATCACATTTCAGACTTACTTCCTTCACACTGCAATATGCATTTGAAATTCTTTCATGTCTTTTCACTACACAAGAGCCCATTTCTTTTCAACCTTGAATAATAGTCCAATGTGTGGAAATACCACATTTTTTCTGTTCACCTACTGAAGGACATCTTGTTCACCTCCAAGTTTTGGCAATTATAGGTAAAGCTGCTGTAGACATTTGCATACAGGTTTTGTGTAGACTAAGTTTTCAACTCATTCAGGAAAATGCCTAGGAGTGCAATTGCTGGACTGTATGGTTAAGACTATGGTTAGCTTTGTAAGAAACTGTCAAACTGTCTTCAGAGTGGCTGTATTTTTCACATTCCTTCCAGCAATAAATGAGAGTTCCTGTTGCTCCACATCTGAGCCAATCAGCATTTAGTATTGTTAGACTGGAATTTTGCCCATTCCAATAGGCATATAGTAGTATCTCATTGCTTTAATTTGCAAATTCTTAATAACATACATATGTTGAGCATCTCTTCACATATTTATTTAACACTTTATATTTTCTTTGGCGAGGTTTCTCTTCAGATCTTTTTAATTGCATTGTCTGTAGTTGAGTTTTAAGAGTGTCCATTTAGTTGTTAATAACTGTTATTGTAATTTCCATTTCTAAAGGTTATACTTGATTCTTTAAAAATTCTGCTATGCTAATTTTTAGTTTCCTACTCCCTGCAGGTACTTGCAAGCTTTTCCTTTATTCATTTAAACTTATACAACATAATTACTGTAAGTTATTTGCTAATAATTCTCATTTGCTATCTTAAGTCTCTGTTGCTGATATTTTTTTTTCACTTTCATCATGAATAATAACTTGATTTTTTTATATGCTTTGTGATTTTAGACTGTGGGCTGCATATTATCCTTGAAACATTAGTTGGGAGAATCTGTGTAGCCTTGAATGAAGGTACTTTCTTTCAGAAAGCATTTACATTTATTATAGTTAGCAGTATGGCGTCCGGTCCCATCACTTCATAGGAAATAGATGGGGAAACAGTGGAAACAGTGTCAGACTTTATTTTTTTGGGCTCCAAAATCACTGTAGATGGTGATTGCAGCCATGAAATTAAAAGACGCTTACTCCTTGGAAGAAAAGTTATGACCAACCTAGATAGTATATTCAAAAGCAGAGACATTACTTTGCCAACTAAGGTCCATCTAGTCAAGGCTATGGGTGTGAGAGTTGGACTGTGAAGAAGGCTGAGTGCCGAAGAATTGATGCTTTTGAACTGTGGTGCTGGAGAAGACTCTTGAGAGTCCCTTGGACTGCAAGGAGATCCAACCAGTCCATTCTGAAGGAGATCAACCCTGGGATTTCTTTGGAAGGAATGATGCTGAAGCTGAAACTCCAGTACTTTGGCCACCTCATGCAAGGAGTTGACTCATTGGAAAAGACTTTGATGCTGGGAGGGGTTGGGGGCAGGAGGAGAAGGGGACGACCGAGGATGAGATGGCTGGATAGCATCACTGACTCAATGGACGTGAGTCTGAGTGAACTCCAGGAGTTGGTGATGGACAGGGAGGCCTGGCGTCCTGCGATTCATGGGGTTGCAAAGAGTCGGACACAACTGAGCGACTGAACTGAACTGATTACTAACCTAAGACAAATTTAGATTAAAGTTAAATTCATGGCTTGATATTTTTTGAACTACTTAAGTGATATGAATGCAGACTGCAAAATCAGCACAAAGACCAGTTTGTAAATATAACTTCTAAGGGAAAGATTTTACTCCCCTCTGGTGGGTAGCTACCATCAATACCGACACTTGGGGTTATTTTGGGTGGTCATGGTACATGAATTTACCTCTTGTTACCCTTACCACAATGATCTGGCCCTTTGGCATGCATCCATCCATGCTAAGTCACTTCAGTTGTGTCTGACTCTCTGTGACCCTATGGACCATTAGCCCACCAGGCTCCTCTGTCTGTGGAATTCTCCAGGCAAGAATACTGGAGTGGGTTTCCATGCCCTCTTCCAGGGTATCTTTCCAATCCAGGGATCTAACTCACATCTCTTATATCTCCTGCATTGGCAAGTGGGATCTTTACCACTAGCACCACCCTGAAAGCCCCCGGCCCTTTGGAGTCCCAGCTTAATGTGGGGAGCGATTGTTTGAGGTCCCATTGAGCAAGCCCTGGAACTTGATGCCAAAAATCAAAGTTCAAGGGACTTTCCAAGTGGTCTGCTGGCAAAGACTCCACGCTCCCAATGCAGGGAGCCCAGGTTTGATCCGTGGTTGGGGAACTAGATCTCACATGCCGCAGCTAACACTTTGCATGCCGCAGCAAATAAAGATCCCACACGCCACAACTAAAATATACCGCATGCTCAACTAAGATCCGGCACCGTCAAGAAAAAAAAAGTTCTGGTTTGCAGAAACTGGCAAAGGCCCTCAAGGCGAAGGCACCAAATCTCTGGGCCCCCACTTTCCTCCTAGGCCTCATAATTACTTACTCTATTATCAGCTTTTAAGCCTTTACTATTTTAAAAGAGTATTATTGGATCCAGAATTTTCAGCAATAGGAATTCTTTAAATATAACATAGGCCACCTTGCTCAGTGAGGTATTAGTCCCAGCAAACTGATCAGCCTTAGTCCCAGAAATGGAAGTCTCCCTTATGTTTTTTCTTTCCTCTAGCCCTCCTTTCACCCTGCAACCTTGTTATTAACCAGGTTTCTATCCTTGGCATTCTTTCCTATTTGTATGTTTCCTCCCTTGGTTTGGTGGCATCCATCGTTGTAGGCTGACTTTTCATCTCCAATGTGACATTCTTGACTTCCACTCTGAGTTAGACCTTTCCGTGTAGACGTATTTGCCGGCACCTCTATCTTTTCTATTCTGCACCGAAGTCAGAATCTTTTCTCAGCACCACTTCCTCCTCCTGTCACAGTCTTCTGACAGAGCAGCACTATTTTCCCACACATCATTCTCAAAGGTATAAAGTCGCCATTGATTCCTGTCCAGTCTGTATAGTCATGCCTGATGGTTCTTTCACAGGATTGACATCTCCCAGCTTAGTCGACCCTCATCTGAGGCATCACTACCTTTCTGCTGAGTTCCCTTCCTCTGTGATCTTCCATCTCCAGTTCATTCTGGGTCTTGCCTCCATAATTTAATGCCTTTTATAAGAAGCCTTCTATGAGTTCACATTTATCAACAGGAAAAGCTCAGCCTCCTCGACCAATAGTTGTGTAAGCCTCACATGAACTTCCTCTGGGCTTTCTTTTCAGGCTTGTATCTCACTCTACTCAGGCATCAGGCCAACTTAACCACTTGTCAGTCTCTGAACACACTGTGTGAAAGTGAAAAGTGTTGCTCAGCCATGTCCGACTCCTTGCGACCCTATGGACTGCAGCCCACCAGGCTCCTCTGTCCGTGGACTTCTCCAGGCAAGAATACTGGAGCAGGTGACCATGCCCTCCTCCAGCGGATCTTCCTGACCCAGAAATCAAATCTGAGTCTCTTATGTCTTCTGCATTAGCAGGCGGGTTCTTTACCACTAGTGCCTCCTGGGAAGTCTCTATATTCTTGTGCATCCCATTTGTGTTCTGGAATAGCATCCTTACTGTATCTCTCTTGAAATCTAATAATGCCAAGCCAAATTCTAAATGTCACTACCTCCAAAAGATCTTCCCTCTTCACCTTAGATTTTTTCCCTAATACTCATCTCATCTCTTATATACCAGATCAAACCATATGAGATTGAAGTTTTTATAGGTCAAGAGTGGTCACATGTTGGCAATTTCTTATGAAGCAAACAAAAACCAAGTTCAGTATAAAGTTAGCATATGTCTAATAAATATTTGCCTAAAATGAGTGAATGAACATTTTGATGAGAATAAGCAATATAGTCCACAGTGAAAGAAAAGTCTAGCTCAGAGTAAAAATTAGAATTTTACCCCTCAGTGTAAATACATACACACACAGAATAAATGAAATTTCTGAAAGAAATCAGAAATCAGTATGCCTAGAATTTAGAGAAGAAAAAAGATAATAAAAGTAGCAGAGTTACCAATGTTTGTAACTCATATTCGTTTCATCAGGCTGGATGGAAACTGATAACCTACCTGAATCTACTTTGAACTAATTGAATGAAAGGGACTATTTAAGAATAAACTGTTATTATTGCAGCAATACCATTGAAAACATCACGAGGTAATGAAAAATAAAATCAGGAACTGCAATTTACCTTAAAAATTAAAGAAATTTCCTTTAAGAGCTCTCTGGGCATTTCACTTCTTGTTGCTAAGAATCTACTTTTAAAAGCCAAATTAACCAGATTGTCCATTAACATTGATCACATTAGCTAGATAAGTGCCAAATCTCCATCTTACTTATGTTGTGTAAATGCAGCATAATGTGAAATGTATCATGATGCAGAAAATGCCCTTTCCATATAAACTTCTTTTAAAGCAATCCTTTCTGCCTTGTCCCTACTGTTAGCACTACTTTATATTACATAAGCATGGAGCAGGGCCATTAGCAAAGACTTCTCTGATGTCATACAGGAAGTGTTTCTGTTTTGCCCTCTTATGTAATGAAGGACAGAGTTCATAGGTAAATATGAATGGGGCTCTGCCAAGATTCCCTTAGTAGTACCCATAGTAGAGACTCTCAACTGGAAAGCAAAGTCCTTCTCCTTTTGCTGAATTGGCTACTTCAGCCAGCGGATCTGTCCTTAGGCCTGAGGCTTTTTAATCACGGGGGAGAACTAAAAAATGTACTTTGACCTTAGTGCGCGTCTTCTGCAACTCTCCCTCTTAAAATGAGTACGTTTTGTACCACCCGCAGAACAGGAATAATTACGCAATAACTGAAAAAGATGATAAGAACTCTGATACTTTACTCAATGAACTGATATATATCCAACTAGAAAATCAGTCAAAATGCCTTTTGACAGAATCTTTTTAAAAATAATTATAGTGATGTCTTTATTTTTGTATGATGTTGTAGTTTTTTGCTTTTATTTACTCAAGATTGTACCATAGGTGGAGAAAGTCTATTTCAAATCAGAAAAATTCTCTGATATATAGTTAATGACCATCCCAAGTGTTCACAGTTGTTTACACTTTTAGAGAAAATAGATAAAAATATAAAATATTTAAAAAACAGAAACGCAGATGCAAAGGCCTGAGTCTGGTTCACCATTACTACTAAAGAGGTATGTAATCTTGAGCAAGGTTTTTAACCTAGTTTTAAAACTTATCTCCCTTTCTATAAAATTAAAATGAGAGCATGCTCTTCCTACTTTATTAAGAGGTGTTAGGGATTAAAGTATATTTCACAAAAACTCTTTATAGGGTGCAATGTAGCGTGCACGTGTGAGGTGTTACTGCTGTTAATTTCTCTCCTAGAAAGATAAAAATGTAATGAGAACAAAGAACACTTTGGGAACTAGCAGGGCTATGCATCACTAACAGGTTAGTTTTATTTCCCAAATTACTTTCTTTTGCTCTTCTGCTACTACATTATTCCGACCATTCAGGGAAGATGGTGTATCCTGTGAACAGAATTAGGTATGGCCCTTCTCTAATGCAAGTGGAAGCTTATAGGGGTTAATAGTCAGCCACCTGTTACTCTGGCTAAGCCATGAGGAAATCATCATGGGAAAAAAATAAAAGCAAAATACAGCAATACAGCATAACCCAAATAGAAGTAAGTACATCGGGCTGATCAGTTGGGGTTGTCATGCCCTGCTAAGCTAAGGAAAAACACAGTGTGGACCTTGGAACGCCGGGTCAGCGCAAGTCCAGGACGCTGCTTGTGCACACACTAAGGTGTTTTCCCAAGGCATATGCGGGTCGATGACCTCCAGCGAGGTGAGAGCCCCCGTACAAGAAAATAACAAAGATAGCTTAAGGTAATCAATAAAATAGGAGACATTACCTAGGACACAGCAGGCTGACTTCATCACAGCAAAACAGATCCTTTCTGCTTGCCAAGACACTAAGTACCAGTGAAGTGTCTCCGAGGACCAGGGCTCTTGACCCAAGAGGGCTTGAGTCCCCAGGTCCCATCTTTCAAACTTGCCTTCTGTCCCTACTTTCTTTTTCCCAAACTGGGTGTCCGACCACTTTCGATTCCTACCTGCTGTGCTGGCCACAGCAGGAGCTCTGTTCTCTGACTGCAGCACTACAATCTCCCATTCAGCAGGCACTGTAAATCATCCCGCAGAGAGGAGACAGGGCGGGAGCCTCAGGTAAGCTGTGAACAGCATACTCTTTAGAACAAGGTGGCACCCTCCATCCTGGGCATGACGGTGGTGTCTCCAGCATACGTGGTACCCCATTTCCGCTAGACAGTTAGATACACCGATCAATGAAAGGAGACCTACTCTACTCCATGGGCAGCTTTTATTAATAGAAGGGGTACCATGATGAGGCTAGACAGTGAACAAAACATTAGACTGAGAAGCACAGAGGATACAGAAGTAATCATAAAATAATACCCACCACTTGTACCTTTTTGATTAAAAAAAAGAACCTCCTTGTGAATACTTTTATTTGATTTTCACAACCACCTCATGAGGTCAGTAAGCAAGTTACATGTATCACCATTTTGACAGATATTCAGAGGAATTAAGTGTCTTGCTCAAGCTCACAGAAGTTGCCTGATTCCTATTACAGTTTTCTTTCTAGTATTTCTGATTATGCAACAGGCAGGCACAAAAAATTCCACTGATTATGTCGCTTTATTAATATTTTGTGTCTTACCTTCTCCAATGAAATATGTGACTAGGTGAAGGTAATGTGAAGTGAAAGGACAGACAATGAAGAAAACACTAGAACGATGACCTGCAAACTGCGTAACATTGTAATGCATTGTGTTCACACATTCGGTTTTGAAAAGCTACCTACGATCAATGTGTGGTATCCTCCGCACATTTTTCCTGCAATTAAAACGAATTTAATTGATAATTTTACTGTGACCTCTGTGTAGGCACCTTAACTAAAAATGACCAGTTGCTTGTTTTTATTTTTTTATTCTTTTTTAAATTTTTTATTTTATTTTATTTTTTATTTTTTAATTTACTTTTTATTTTACTTCACAATTCTGTATTGGTTTTGCCATACATTGACATGAATCCACCACAGGTGTACATGCATTCCCAAACATGAACCCCCCTCCCACTCCCCTCCCCACCACATCTCTCTGGGTCATCCCCGCGTACCAGCCTCAAGCGTGCCATATCCTGCATCGGACATAGACTAGCAATTAGATTCTTACATAATATTATACATGTTTCAATGCCATTCTCCCAAATCATCTCACCCTCTCCCTCTCCCACTGAGTCCAAAAGTCCGTTATACACATCTGTGTCTTTTTTGCTGTCCTGCATACAGGGTCATCATTGCCATCTTTCTAAATTCCATATATATGTGTTAGTATACTGTATTGGTGTTTTTCTTTCTGGCTTACTTCCAGTTGCTTGTTTTTAATGATTTCTCAGTCTGGATGCCTGCTACCACTTAACCATGTATCCTTCCATACGTCAGACACTCAAGCTACTTTCCACACCACTACCACCAAATAAATAACTAATAAACACTCCCATGCATGTGTTAAGGATTTATAATTTTTCAGATAATTTTCTAGGTTCTTTCACAAAAACTACCTCCTGCTTGGCCCCAGGAAACCTTAGGTTTTTTGACAGAGAAGGCCTAAATGTTCCATTTGGGCCGGAACATTTTGGGCAACAATGGTTTCAAGGTGCTGAATGGAAGAAAACTCAATGGATAAGGATAATAAGATCCATAACTCTGGGACTCCTACAACTAGACTAAGCTGGTAGGGGTATGACAGATTTTTCCTGAGTCTCTACTCTTTCCACACCTGGCATTGGATACGAGCTTGGTAATTATTTGCTGAAGGCTGGTTAGATGGATAGATAAATTAAAGATGACACACTCTAGGTATAAACAACTTATAAAAACTGCATTTTAAACCTCTCCTGCACTCTTTAAAAATTTTCTCTTGCACTTTTGAGACTTCACATGGGCCCTGCTGACCCATCTTGGGCAAAATCATCAAAAATTAATATTCTTTTTCACTTATCTGTTATTTGCCTTCCCGACTCTTTGACTCACACAAAGCACTAAAGAACAAGGCTCAGTTCAGTTCAGTTCAGTCGCTCAGTCTTGTCCGACTCGTTGTGACCCCATGAATCACAGCACTCCAGGCCTCCCTGTCCATCACCAACTCCCGGAGTTCACTCAAACTCATATCCATCGAGTCTGTGATGCCATCCAGCCATCTCATCCTCGGTCGTCCCCTTCTCCTGCCCCTAATCCCTCCCAGCATCAGAGTCTTTTCCAATGAGTCAACTCTTCGCATCAAGTGGCCAAAGTATTGGAGCTTCAGCTTTAGTATCAGTCTTTCCAATGAACACCCAGGACTGATCTCCTTTAGGATGAACTGGTTGGATCTCCTTGCAGTCCAAGGGACTCTCAAGAGTCTTCTTCAACACCACAGTTCAAAAGCATCAATTCTTCGGCACTCAGCTTTCTTCACAGTCAAACTCTCACATCCATACATGGCCACTGGAAAAAAAGAACAAGGTAGTACTTATTAATTACAGTGCAATTTTACAGACTATTCTTACAACATATGAAGGCAAACTTGATAATCAAAACCTTTTCAAAGATTTGGAAACTGGTGCTCAGAAAGTAGGGGAAGAATTTGGCTCAGGTCATCTGAATTTACACTGTATCCTTCCTCTCAGACACTTGTCTGCTATCTCAGGGTCCTAGAATCCAGCTGTCAGTTATCTGTCAATTAATCCTCTAATAGTTATGTGATAGCTAATGATGGGTGTTCAGTCTCATGCTTCTCAGAGACACTTAAAGATCTGGAAAATGGTAATGTTTTTAAAAATGATTCAGGATCCAAAGGAATTAAACTATAAAGGTCAAAGGACAAACTAAAGAGGTTGATATGTTTAGCCAGGAAATCCCACCCAATGCTCCCGTTAGGTCACATTCTCAAAAGTACTTTATTGATTAATTCACTTTTTAAAACATGGTGGAAGGAAGGGCAACAGGAGCAAAACAAAACAAAATTTTATCTCTTAATGTCACAAGCAGCTTCTAATCTTGACCCTACAGAAAGAGCCTTCATAATGTTCTCTACAGCATGTGTAAGTCAGTGGGTCTTAATACAACAAAATTACGTTTCTACAGTTAACCACCTTGCTTGTATGTATATTCCAATTTGAACTAAGGTTTTGTCTGAGAAACATGATCTATTCTAAATTTCAGCATTTTCTGTCTTTTGAGTATTGCTCAAAAGGGCTACTGGAAAAAGATTTGAATTTTTGTTTATGGTGGACTAGTTCCTACCTGTCATTCCATTTCTTTTTACCCCAGCCAAAGCCACCTTGACCTTAAACTTGAATTTGGACTATGAGGTCCTCAGGCAACACAGAGTGTTATACTAGTTAATGAATATATATTTATTTAGTGCAGAAGTTGTTTGCATTAAGAAAGGGAAGAGGTAAGAAATTGGCAGATTTGAAAAGAGTGTTTCAACCAGTAATGTGAGATCTGTTTAGGCATAGGTTTCTGGGTTTGCAGTCATCTCTTTTAACTTGCTGACATTGAATTTTTAACTGGGTGACACAAAAATGACATAACACGTTTGTTGAGAAAACCATCCATCATGAAGTGAAGTGAAGTGGCTCAGTCGTGTCCGACTCTTTGCGACCCCATGGACGGTAGCCCACCAGGCTCCTCCGTCCATGGGATTTTCCAGGCAAGAGCACTGGAGTGGGGTGCCGTTTCCTTCTCCAGGGGATCTTCCCGACCCAGGGATCGAACCCGGGTCTCCCGCATTGTAGGCAGACTCTCTACCGTCTGAGCCACCAGGGAAGCCCCCAGGGAAACCATCCATCATACTGGATCTTAATATGTCTTTGCCAGAATCTCATTTTCACAGAGATCAAGCAAAGCAGCCTGAGTATTCCCTATGGCTGATCACTCTCACCTTGTGAGTGTGAACTAGTGATAAGTGTAGTTTTCTTGAATTTTATTTGTAACAAAATAGATTTCACTTCCTATATCTCTTTCTTCTTCAAGGGTCTATGGATGTAGTTCAGGGGTCCATGAACTTGAATGGGAAAAAAGTTCTATTATTATTTTCAATAACTTCTAACTAAAATTTAGCATTTTCTTCAACTTTGAAAATAGGTACAAAATCTCTCTCTTTTTTACCAATAGAAATCATAATTATTCTTATATTGTACTAACTTTGTGAAGGTATCTTAAAATACTGTATTCTTTTCTACCTTAAACCACAGAAGTTATTAGACCTGTCATAAGTTCTTATTACTTCAAATATTTATTTAAAGATACATACATTACTCTCCCCAGGTGGTGCTAGTGGTAAAGAATCCTCCTCCCAAGTAGGAAAAACAAGAAAAGGGGGTTAGATCCCTGGGTTGGGATGATCCCCTGGAGGAACCCATGGGAATCCACTCCAATATTCTTGCCTGGAAAGTTCCATGGACAGAGGAGCCTGGTGGGCTACAGTCCATAGGGATGCAAAAAGTCAGACATGATTGAGCAACTTAGCACACACACATACCACAAATGTGGTTTTAAATGTTCTAATAGCAGTATTTTAGTATAGCTTGTTTTCTTTGTAATCCTATTTATCCTACTGTATGTTTTTAAGTATATTTTCCTGATTTAGAAGCCTGTCATAATGTCAAAGGGTCCATAGTACAAAGTAGGTTAATAATTCTTGTTCCCTATGCTGAAATGTTATAGGTCAGGCAGAAGGTAACAACTCCAAAATGTACTTTTACAGAAATTTAGTAATGTAGACACAAAAGGGCCTATTTGTGGTGATGGCAAAATGATTTAAAATAGATACAGAAGAGATATAATGTACATCAACTTAGTTTGAAAGCCATAACAAGTTATTTAGATAATGATGTTATTGTTATTAATATTAGTATTAACAATAGTTACAGGTGAATAATAATATTTACTGCCTCCTGAAAATAATTCTTTTTGCCTAGATTTATGAAGTTTCTAGAATTCCACTCCAGTGAGAAAAACATTTTAAAAGTTTATTTCATCTTCACAGTAAAAACTCAATTAAAAATTATATATATATATATATATATATATATATATTCTTTCTTCTATAGGGCTTTTATTTCCCCCCAAAGTAGAGGATTTGCATATATTAAATATGGTCATTTTCCTGTTTCACATTCTGTGCTCCATATTCTGGCCCCTAAGAAAATTTAAAGGTTCTAGAAAAATATCTTGTAATAACATATCTTTAATTTAAAATATGAGATTTAAAAAACCATAGATTTCTCTATTTCTACAATTTTCTACTCTATATAAAGTCTTTATTCTCAATTCTAAGATATTTCAAGAAAGAAGACAAAATTTCACTCTAGACAAGAAATATTTCATGGAGAAAATGGAAGAAAGAGCTGAGAAACTTCTTAAATGATCTACAAGTTCAATGCAATCTGTAAGAATTCCACCTGGGTTCTCTGCAGAAGATGATGAAATTCATATGAAATTCAAGGAACTTAAAATAGCCAAAATAATAAAATTAAAAAAATGAAGGATCTACTACAATTCTTGATTTCAAAATTTACTACATAGCAACAATAATCAAAACAGTATAGCAATAGCATAAGAATAGATGTAAAGGTCAATAGAATAGAATTAAGAGTTCAGGAATAAACTCACTTATCTGTGCCAACAGATTACCAATTAGGATATCACAATAATTCAATGAGAAAAGAATGATGTTGTTTTTCAACAAATGGTACAGACACACCTATGTAGCCATATGCAAAAAAATGAACTTTGACCTCTACCTCTTAGTATATAAAATATTTACATAAAATGGATCAAAGACATAAATATAAGAGCCAAAACTACAAAAGTCTTAGAAGAAAGCATAAATGTTAAGTGTAAATCTTTGTGACCTTGGGTTTGGCAGTAGATTCTTATTCATGACACTAAAAGCTCAATAAGAAACAGAAAAACATAACTAGTTGGACTTCATCAAAGTTAAAACATTTGTGCCGAAAGAACGTCATCAAGAAAATGAAAAAAACAACCCACAAAATGGGAGAAAATACTTTGCAAATTATATATCTGATAAAGGACTCATATCTAGAATATACAAAGAACACTTACAGCTCAATAATAAAAAGGTAAGACAAATAAAAAGTAAGCCTGGGTGTGGCAGACTGCAAACAGAAGAACTGGTTGAAGGCTTGCACGAGAAGCAATTAGACCCCTAGATTTGCTTCCAAAGCCTGAGTTCCCTCATCCCCAACAGCAGCAGCAGATCAGACACACATACTTTGGTGAGAAGCACCGAAAGACTATGAATGTGGATCTCCAGGTATAACTGTAGCCAAGGATAAGGCTCTGAAACAAAAACAGCAGTTTTCAGGGAAAGCTTGCTAGACTCCCAGAATACTGACAACCATGTTTATATCCCAAGCAGGAAACTGGAAGATTTCTCCCTGGAGAAACTGAGCAGCCCAAGAGAAAATTTGAAGTAGGCTCTCAAAATAGAGCCAAGTTTCTGCTTCATTGCTGTAAGTGGAGTCCCACTAGTAAGCAAGCCCTTCCCTTCATACAGACCTCCTAATCATCAATCAGCTTTACAGTAACTTGCTCCTAAATGTTTAAACATTTATACAGCAGAACAACACGCAGTTTTCCCCTCAGTCAGTCTCTCCCATCACGAAGCTTCCATAAGCCTCTTATCCTTATCCATCAGAGGGCAGACAGAATGAATACCAAAATCACAGAAAACCAACCAAACTGATCACATGGACCACAGCCTAATCTAACTCAATGAAACTATGAGCCATACCTTGTAGGGCCACTCAAGTGGAAGGGTCACGGTGAAGAGTTTTGACAAAACATGGTCCACTGGAGAAGGGAATGGCAAACCACTTCAGTATTCTTGCCTTGAGAACCCCATGAACATCATGAAAAGGCAAAAAGATAGGACACTGAAACATGAACTCCCTAGGTCAGTAGGTGCCCAATATGCTACGGGATATTCAGTGGAGAAATAACTCCTGAAAGAATTAAAAGACAGAGTCAAAGTGAAAACAACACCCAGCTGTGGATGTGACTGGTGATGGAAGTAAAGTCCGATGCTGTAAAGAGCAATATTGCATAGGAACCTGGAATGTTAGGTCCATGAATCAAGGCAAATTGGAAGTGGTCAAACAGGAGATGGCAAGAGTAAACACTGACATTTTAGGAACCAGTAACCTAAAATGGACTGGAATGGGTGAATTTAACTCAGATGAACATTACATCTACAAGCGTGAACAAGAATCCTTTAGAAGAAATGGAGTAGCCATCACAGTCAACAAAAGAGTCCAAAATGCAGTACCTAGATGCAGTCTCAAACATGACAGAATGATCTCTGTTTGTTTCCAAGGCAAGCCAGTCAGTATCACAGTAATCCAAGTCTATGCCCAACCAGTAATGCTGAAGAACTGAAGTTGAAAGGTTCTATGATAAACTATAAGACTTTCTAGAAATAAGACCCAAAAAAGATGTCTCTTCATTATAGAGGACTGGAATGCAATGGTAGGAATTCAAGAGATACCTGGAGTAACTGACAAATTTGGCCTTGGAGTACAAAGGGCAAAGGCTAACAGAGTTTTGCCAAGAGAAAGCACTGGTCATAGCAAACACCCTCTTCCAACAACACAAGAGAAGACTCTATACATGGACATCACCAGATGGTCAACAGTGAAATCAGATTGATTATATTCCTTGCAGCCAAAGATGGAGAAGCTCTATACAGTCAGCAAAACAAGACCAGGAGCTGACTGTGGCTCACATCATGAACTTTTTATTGCCAAATTCAGACTTAGATTGCAGAAAGTAGGGAAAACCGCTAGACCATTCAGGTATGACCTAAATCAAATCCCTTATGATTATACAGTGGAAATGACAAATAGATTCAAGGGATTAGATCTGATAGACAGAGTGCCTGAAGAAATATGTACGGAGGTTTGTGACATTGTACAAGAGGCAGTGATCAAGAGCATCCCCAAGAAAAAGAAATACAAAAAGGCAAAATGGCTGTCTGACGAGGCCTTACAAATAGCTGAGAAAAGAAGAGAAGCTAAAGGCAAAGCAAAAAAGGACAGATCTATCCATTTGAATGCAGAGTTCCAAAGAATAGCAAGGAGAGATAACAAAGCCTTCCTCAGTGATCAATGCAAAGAAATAGAGGAAAACAATAGAATGGGAAAGACTAGAAATCTCTTTAAGAAAATTAGATACTAAGAAAACATTTCATGCAAAGATGGGCACAGTAAAGAATAGAACCGGTATGGACCTAACAGAAGCTGAAGATATTAAGAAAAGGTGGCAAGAATACACAGAACTATACAAAAAAGATCTTCATGACCCAGATAGCCACGATGGTGTGATCACTCACCTAGACCAGACATCCTGGAATGCAAAGTCAAGTGGGCCTTAGGAAGCATCACTATGAACAAAGCTAGTGGAGGTAATGGAATTCCAGTTGAGCTGTTTCAAATGCTAAAGGATGATGCTGTAAAAGTTCTGCATTCAATATGCTAGAAAATCTGGAAAACTCAGCAGTGGCCACAGGACTGGAAAAGGTCAGTTTTCATTCCAATCCCAAAGAAAGGCAATGCCAAAGAATATTCAAACTACTGCACAATTGCACTCATCTCACACACTAGCAAAGTAATGCTCAAAATTCCCCAAGCCAGGCTTCAGCAATACATGAAACGTGAACTTCCAGATATTCAAGCTGGTTTTAGAAAAGGCAGAGGAACCAGAGATCAAATTGCCAACATCTGCTGGATCACCGAAAAAGCAAGAGAGTTCCAGAAAAACATCTATTTCTGCTTTATTGACTATGCCAAAGCCTTTGACTGTGTGAATCGCAATAAACTCTGGGAAATTCTGAAAGAGATGGGAATGCCAGACCACCTTACCTGCCTCCTGAGAAATCTGTATGCAAGTCAGGAAGCAACAGTTAGAATTGGACATGTAACAACAGACTGTTTCCAAATTGGGAAAGGAGTACATCAAGGCTGTATATTGTCACCCTGCTTATTTAACTTATATGCAGAGTACGTCATGAGAGATGCCAGGCTAGATGAAGCACAAGCTGGAATCAAGATTGCTGGGAGAAATATCAACAACCTTAGATACACAGATGACACCACCCTTATGGCAGAAAGCAGAGAAGAACTAGAGAGGCTCTTGATGAAAGTCAAAGAGGTCAGTGAAAAAGTTGGCTTAAAACTCAACATTAAGAAAACAAATATCATGTCATCTGGTCCCTTCACTTCATGGCAAATAGATGGGGAAACAATGGAAATAATGACAGACTTTATTTTGGGGGTATCAAAATCACTGCAGATGGTAACTGCAGCCATGAAATTAAAAGATGTTTGCTCCTTGGAAGAAAAGTTATGACCAACCTAGAAAGCATATTAAAAGCAGAGACATTACTTTGCCAACAAAGGTCTGTCTAGGCAAAGCTTATCGTTTTTCCAGTAGTCAGGTATGGATGTGAGAGTTGGACTATAAAGAGATTTGAGCGCTGAAGAATTGATGCTTTTGAACTGTGGTGTTGGAGAAAACTCTTGAGAGTCCCTTGGACTGCAAGGAGGTCCAATCAGTCCATCCTAAAGGAAATAAGTCCTGAATATTCATTGGAAGGACAGATGCTGAAGCTGAAACTCCAATACTTTGGCCACTTGATAGGAAGACCAGACTCATTGGAAAAGATTCTGATGCTGGGCAAGATTGAAGGCAGGAGGAGAAGGGGATGACAGAGGATGAGAAGGTGGGATGGCATCACCGACTCAATGGACATGAGAAGCTCCGGGAGTTGGTGAGGGACAGAGAAGCCTGACGTGCTGCAGTCCATGGGGTCACAAAGAGTCAGACCAGACTGAGTGACTGAACTAAACTGAAACGTATAAAAACTGGATCATCAGAATCACATGATATTTGAGGGAAATCTCTACTATGAATTTTATACAAAACCTTTCACACTTACACTTCACACCTATATGTGATACGTCGGACTCTTTGGTCTGTAACCTGCCAAGCTCCTCTATCCATGAGATTTCAGGCAAGAAAACTGCAGTGCTGCCATGACCGCCTTCAGGAGATCTTCCTGACCCAGGGATCAAACCGGCGTCTCTTGCACTGCAGGCAGGTTCTTTACCTCCTGAGCCATTCTGAGAGTCCCTTGGACAGCAAGATTAAACTAGTCAGTCCTAAAGGAAACAAACCCTGAATATTCATTGGAAGGATTGATGCTGAAGCTGGAACTCCAAGACTTTGGCCACCTGATGCGAAGATCAGCTCATTGGTATAGACCCTGATGCTGGGAAATTGAAGGCAGGAGGAGAGGGAGTAGACAGAGGATGAGATGGTTGGATGACATCACCAACTCAAGAGACATGAGTTTGAGCACACTCAGGGAGATAGTGAAGGACAGGGAAGCCTGGCATGCTGCAGTCCAGTGGGTCATAAAGAGTCAGACATGGCTGAGCAACCGAACAATAACATACACAATAACTCAACTATAACTGATAAGCTTTGAGATGTAAGAGAAAATATTAATCTATGAAATAAGATCATGATGCCATGAAAGGAACACTAAACAAATAAAAAAGTTCATGGAAGTTCCAAAAAGATGAGGAGAAAAAAGTTTCCAAAATTCAGTAGCAATATTGGAGGATAAATATGAGGAGGTTTCCTAGAAGGTAACATTTACAAGAGAAAGAGGTGGAAAATAAAAAACTAGATGTCTACCTCACAAAGTTCAAACTTTAATTACTAGGAGTTCTACGGAACAAAGGAAAAGGAAAAAAGAAGACACTATCAAAGAAATAATAAGAAAAATTGCAAATACTAAGGTCACTGTTTACTGGATTAAAAAGACTCATCCTGCACAATGAATGGAAAAAGATTCACATTCAGGCAAATCCCCATGAAGTTTTAGAACACTGATTAGAGAGAATAGTCTCTAAGCCATCAGAGGTAAAACCAAGAATGAAGAAATTGAGACCCAGGCAACAGAAGAACTGCATACAGGCGAGTGGTGAGAGAAAGTTTCAGGATAATAACTGTGCAGATGGCAACTGATCCATGTTGGAAGAGGGAAAGACGAGGCTTCATTGGGACATCTCCAAGAAAATAAAATGAACTTACAGAGCAGCTGATGTGTTTGCAATATTTAGAAGAGTTTTAAAATTCTGTCATTGAAAATTTGTGGCTGAATGAATAACAAGAACATAGAAAACTGGGCTTCCCTTGTGGCTTAGCTGGGAAAGAATCCTCCTGCAATGCAGGAAACCTAGGTTCAATCCCTAGGTTGGGAAGATCCCTTGGAGAAGGGAAAGGCTACCCACTCCAGTATTCTGGCCTGGAGAATTCCATGGACTGTACAATCCATGGGGTCACAGATCCGGACAAGACTGAGTGACTTTCACTTTTCACTTTCACATAGAAAACTAAGAAAAAAATTTAAAAAGACAATGATTAATCTCAGTGAAATAAAACAGTAATCACATCATAGTATATGGTTCAGCTGTTATGATATTTGCATATATATTCAAAGGTAAATATTGAACACTGATTTAACCAAAATCATGACACAACCAAAGTAGGACGAGAGGAAAATGAAGCAGGAGGACACAGAGGACAAATCGTAGGACTATTCACAAGGGCCAAAATGTGGAAACAACCCGTGTCTGTTGACAGATGAATGGATAAAGAAACCATGGCATATATACCTGATGAAATATTATTTGGCCTTAAAAAATAAGGAAATCCTGCCATTTGTGACAACATGGATGAACCTGGAAGACATTACACTACATGAAATAAGTTAGTTGCATAAGGACAAATGCTGCAGGATTCCACATGTGCTGCTGAGTCGCTTCAGTCGTGTCCGACTCTGTGCGACCCCATAGACGGCAGCCCACCAGGCTCCCCCGTCCCTGGGACTCTGCAGGCAAGAACACTGGAGTGGGGTGCCATTTCCTTCTCCAATGCAGGAAAGTGAAAAGGGAAAGTGAAGTCGCTCAGTCGTGTCTGACTCTTCATGACCCCATGGACTGCAGCCTACCAGGCTCCTCCGCCCGTGGGATTTTCCAGGCAAGAGTGCTGGAGTGGGGTGCCATTGCCTTCTCTGGATTCCACATGTAAGAGGCATCTAAAATAGTCAGATTTGTACAAGCAGAGAATAAACAGTGGTTGACAGAGTCTAGAAGGAGGGGTATATGTGCAGTTGCTGTTCAATAATTAGGAGGTTTCAGTCATTCAAGATGAAAAAGTTCTAAATAACTGAACTGCTGTACAACATTGTGCTTATAGTAAACAACAGTGTACTATACACTTGAAAATCTGTTAAGAGAGTAGATCTCATGTTGTGTGTTCCTGCATGTGTACATGCGTGTTAACTCACTTCAGTCATGTCTGACTCTTTGTGACTCCATGGACTGTAGCCTGCCAGGCTCCTCTGTCCGTGGGATTCTCCAGGCAGGAAGGCTGCAATGGGCTGCCATGTCTGCATTGGCAGGCGGGTTCTGTACCACTAGCGCCACCTGGGAAGACCCTGTGTGTTCTTACCACAATTTAAAAAACTGGGAAAACAGGTAATTATTAAGAATGGGGTCAAATGCTTTAAACAATGGAAGAAAGTCTTATCATTACTAATTTTCTCTGACTTATTTATCAGTGTTTCTTGTCTCACTGATGGCATACCACTTCACCTCTTCTATGTGGCCTGTGTAGATCAGTAATCCAGGTAACCGGTATCTATGGTTTTGAAACACAGAAAAGTCTGACCCTTGAAGCTGCCTTAAAAATTAGCTGACGAGGTTCAGGCCTCCTCAGAATTCCCTGAATATAAATTCCAGGAGAGAGAAACTGCAGACCGAATGGAAAGAGCTTGCTAAGGAGTTGCTAAGAGTTGCTTAGTTTGACAAGTCTGAAAATATCACATTTTGATACAAGTCAAAAAAATTAAAATTTAAAAAAAGAAAGAAAAAGAGAGGACAGGAACAGAAGCAAGTCTTCTTTTTCCTTATTATGAAGTCAATGTGCTGCACTGTGCTTAGTCGCTCAGTCGTGTCTGACTCTTTGCAACCCCGTGGCACCAGGCCCCTCTGTTCATGGGGATTCTCCAGGCCAGAATATTGCAGTGGGTGGCCATGCCCTTCTCCAGGGGATCTTCCCACCCAGGGATCGAAGCCAGGTCTCTCACATTGCAGGAAGATTCTTTACCATCTGAGCCATCAGGGCAGCTCAAGAATACTGGAATGGGTAGCCTTAGCCTATCCCTTCTCCAGGGGATCTTCCTGACCTAGCAATAGAACCAAGTCTCCTGCATTGCAGGCAGATTCTTTACCAGCTGAGCTACCAGGGAAGCCCTGTGAAGTCAATATGTAAGTCTAAAATTGAAAAATAGAAAGTAGCATATAGGAGTGCTTTTTATAAATAGGATATAATTCTAAGTGAGTGGAGGAATAAAGTTGGGTAGTCATCTATAGAAAAATTTTTCTTTCAATAGGGGGAATAAAGAAGGGCTTCATGAAGGAGATGTTTTTGTTAAATTTCTTTTGGTTGTGAGAAACAGAATCTTACCTGACTTGTCAAAGTTAAAAAAGTGGGGGGTCTGTTTTTACTATATAAGGATACAAGGGTAGTTCTTGGAACTTAAGTGTGGAAAGTACAGCTGAGCCTAATGAGAAACTGGAACCAGGAATCTGGTGCCAAATAAAACAGAGTTACTACATCTAGCCCATCGGCATCAATTTCAAAAATCTTTGCTTTTCTCTGTGTACCTACCTTCATTTCTATTTATGGAATGGCTTTCTCTACTTCTGAGAATGGTTGCTGCAGAAAGACATCCTCAGCCTTAAAGGCCACAACATCCATGTCCAAGAGGGACCACTGGATACTCACGAAAACTTCTGAATCCCAGTTCCAGACTCTACAAGTAGGGATGTGAGTGTCTCACTTTGGTCAGATGTCAATTCTGGTCGTATTAACAGTAAGAGTAGAGAGGTTGCATACAACAAGCAAAGCAGCGCGAGCTACTCCTGTGGGCAGAGAAGGAAAGGAACTCAAAGAAGGAGGGGCGTAAGCTAGGCAGAAACCTAACAGGCGAATACCATATATTTTTAGGAGAGACAAGTTTTAGGCAAAAGAGGTACGAGAAAAGAATTCCAGGCAGAGGGAAGAAGTGAAGCAAAGCAAGCAAGTGCAGCCCTGTCTGGATACCAATACATGGGCTCCTGGTTCTGCTTAGCCAGCGAGAGGAAGCGAGGGAATGCAGTGTAAAATAAGTTTGGAAACATAGATTCTCTGACCTTTAGTCCTAATCTTGCTCTCCATTTTGCACCCCCCGCCCCCAGCTTGAAGTAGCCAGGGTTCTGTTTGTCCTTTCCTGATGGTTGCTATGTTCTGTGCTGGCAGATTGCTTACAGGATTTGAAAACCAACCTGTTCAGACCTGCCTGCAAAAGCTTATGGAGATAAAGAAGTGGGAAGTTTGTATAAAAACCCAGTTTACCTCCTGTTAAGACTTACAAGGGAACATGTAATATCCTAACTCTGCAAACTGGTTTCATAATTATTTTTCAACTGGAGTTCTACCCAAACTTATAGTTGAGAAGCATTTAAAGTACTTGTGAAAGAAAAAGTGATTTTTCAAGTATCTAGTATAATATCAAATCCAGAATGCCATTGCTTGATAGAGAAAATAATTTTATAAGAGAGTAGAAAATCACCTGGAAAACTACCAGAGTAAAAATATATATAATATTCTTTAACATAATAAATAAAATGGGCAAAGATATCTGAAGATAAATTTTTGAAAAGATTAAAAGATGCTAATAACAATATTAAAAAGAAAGTAACCTATGCTGCTTCAAAAGTTAAATAGATGTAAATCAAGCTGGTTTTAGAAAAGGCAGAGGAACCAGAGATTAAATTGCCAACATCCGCTGGATCATCGAAAAAGCAAGAGAGTTCCAGAAAAACATCTATTTCTGCTTTATTGACTATGCCAAAGCCTTTGACTGTGTGGATCACAATAAACTGTGAAAAATTCTGAAAGAGATGGGAATACCAGACTACCTGACCTGCCTCTTGAGAAAACTATATGCAGGTCAGGAAGCATATAGGTTTCTATATGAACAGTTAGAACTGTTAGAACTACATGTCTAAAACAGTTAGAACTGGACATGGAACAGTAGACTGGTTCCAAATAGACAAAGGAGTACGTCAAGGCTGTATATTGACACCCTGCTTATTTAACTTCTATGCAGAGTACATCATGAGAAACGCTGGGCTGGAAGAAGCACAAGCTGGAATCAAGATTGCTGGGAGAAATATCAATAACCTCAGATATGCAGATGACACCATTCTTATGGCAGAAAGTGAAGAGGAGCTAAAAAGCCTCTTGATCAAACTGAAAGAGGAGAGTGACAAAGTTGGCTTAAAGCTCAACATTCAGAAAACGAAGATCATGGTATCTGGTCCCATCACTTCATGGGAAATAGATGGGGAAACAGTAGAAACAGTGTCAGACTTTATTTTTTAGGCTCCAAAATCACTGCAGATGGTGATTGCAGCCATGAAATTAAAAGATGCTTACTTCTTGGAAGGAAAGTTATAACAAACCTAGATAGTATACTGAAAAGCAGAGAGATTACTTTGCCAACAAAGGTCTGTCTAGTCAAGGCTATGGTTTTTCCTGTGGTCATGTATGGATGTGAGAGTTGGACTGTGAAGAAAGCTGAGTGCCGAAGAATGGATGCTTTTGAACTGCGGTGTTGGAGAAGACTCTTGAGAGTCCCTTGGACTGCAAGGAGATCCAACCAGTCCATTCTGAAGGAGATCAGTCCTGGGTGTTCATTGGAAGGACTGATGCTGAAGCTGAAACTCCAATACTTTGGCCACCTGATGCAAAGAGTTGACTCATTGGAAAAGACCCTGATGCTGGGAGGGATTGGGGGCAGGAGGAGAAAGGGGACGACAGAGGATGAGATGGCTGGATGGCACCACCAACTCGATGGATGTGAGTTTGAGTGAACTCTGGGAGTTGGTGATGAACAGGGAGGCTTGGCGTGCTGTGATTCATGGGGTCGCAAACAGTCTGACATGACTGAGTGAATGAACTGAACTGAACTGAAATAGGCTAAGAATCCTTTAGAAGAAATGGAGTAGCTATCATAGTCAACAAAAGAGTTCAAAATGCAGTACTTGGATGCAATCTCAAAAATGACAGAATGATCTCTGTTTGTTTCCAAGGCAAGCCAGTCAATATCACAGTAATCCAAGTCTATGCCCCAACCAGTAATGCTGAAGAAGCTGAAGTTGAAAGTTCTATGAGGACCTACAAGATCTTCTAGAACTAACACCCTAAAAAATTTCCTCTTCATTATATGGGACTGGAATGCAAAAGTAGGAATTCAAGAGATACCTGGAGTAACTGGCAACTTTGGCCTTGGAGTACAAAATGAAGCAGGGCGAAGGCTAACAAAGTTTTGCCAAGAGAATGCACTGATCATAGCAAACATCCTCTTCCAACAACACAAGAGAAAACTCTATACATGAACATCACCAGATGGAAAATACCGAAATTAGATTGATTATATTCTTTGCAGCCAAAGGTGAAGAAGCTGTATGCAATCAGCAAAAACAAGACTGGGAGCTGACTGTGGCTCAGATCATGAACTTCTTATTGCCAAATTCAGACTTAAATTGAAGAAAGTAGGGAAAACCACTAGACCATTCAGGTATGACCTAAATCAAATCCCTTATGATTATACAGTGGAAGTGAGAAATAGATTCAAGGGACTAGATCTGATAGACAGAGTGCCTGAAGAACTATGGACGGAGGTTTGTGACATTGTACAGGAGGCAGTGATCAAGAGCATCCCCAAGAAAAGAAATGCAAAAAAGGCAAAATGGTTGTCTGACAAAGCCTTACAAACAGCTGAGAAAACCACAGCTAAAGGCAAAGGAGAAAAGGAAAGATATACCTATCTGAATGCAGAGTTCCAAAGAATAGCAAGGAGAGATAAGAAAGCCTTCCACAGTGATCAGTGCAAAGAAATAGAGGAAAACAATAGAATGGGAAAGACTAAAGTTCTCTTCAAGAAAATTAGAGATACCAAGAGAACATTTCATGCAAAGATGGGCTTGATAAAGAACAGAAATTGTATGGACCTAACAGAAGCAGAAGATATTAAGAAGAGGTGGCAAGAATACACAGAAGAACTGTACAAAAAGGTCTTCACTACCCAGATAATCACGATGGTGTGATCCCTCACCTAGAACCAGACATCCTGGAATGCGAAGTCAAGTGGGCCTTAGGAAGCATCACTACAAACCCAGCTAGTGGAGGTGATGGAATTCCAGTTGAGCTATTTCAAATTCTAAAAGATAATGCTGCGAAAGTGCTGCACTCAATATGCCCGCAAATCTGGAAAACTCAGCAGTGGCCACAGGACTGGAAAAGGTCAGTTTTCATTCCAATTCCAAAGAAAGGAAACGCCAAAGAATGTTCAAACTACTGCACAATTGCACTCATCTCACATGCTAGCAAAGCAATGCTCAACATTCTCCAAGCCAGGCTTCAACAGTGCGTGAACCATGAACTTCCAGATGTTCAAGCTGGATTTAGAAAAGGCAGAGAAACCATAGATCAAATTACCAACATCCATTGGATCATCGAGAAAGCAAGAGAATTCCAGAAAAAAATCTACTTTTTCTTTATTGACAACCCAAAGCCTTTGACTGTGTGGATCACAACAAACTGTGGAAAATTCTACAAGAGAACGGAATGTCAGACCACCTTACCTGCCTCCTGAGAAATCTGTATGCAGGTCAAAAAACAACAGTTAGAACTGGAAATGGAACAACAGACTTGTTTCAAATCGGGAAAGGAGTACATCATGGCTGTGTATTGTCACCCTGCTTATTTAACTTATATGCAGAGTACATCATGAGAAATGCCAGGCTGGATGAAACACAAGCTGAAATCAAGATTGCTGGAGAAATATCAACAACCTTAGATACACAGATGACATCACCCTTATGGTAAAAAGCAGAGAAGAACTGAAGAGCCTCTTGATGAAAGTGAAAGAGGACAGGGAAAAGGTTGGCTTAAAACTCAACATTCAGAAAACTAAGATCATGGCATCTGGTCTCTTCACTTCATGGCAAATAGATAGGAAAACAATGGAAACAGTTATAGACTTTATTTTGGGGGCTCCAAAATCACTGCTGATGGTGAAGGCAGCCATGAAATTAAAAGACGCTTGCTCCTTGGAAGAAAAGTTATGACCAACCTAGACAGCATATTAAAAGCAGAGACATTATTTTGCCAACGAAGGTCTGTCTAGGCAATGCTATCATTTTTACAGTAGTCATTTATGGATGTGAGAGTTGGACTATAAAGAGAGCTGAGCACCAAAGAATTGATGCTTTTGAATTGTGGTGTTGGAGAAGACTCTTGAGAATCCCTTGGACTGCAAGGAGATCCAATCAGTCCATCCTAAAGGAAATCAGTCCTGAATATTCATTGGAAGGACAGATGCTGAAGCTGAAACTCCAATATTTTGGCCACCTGATGGGAAGACCTGACCTATTGGAAAAAACCGTGATTCTGAGCAAGATTGAAGGCAGCAGGGGAAGGGGATGACAGAGAATGAGATGTTTGGATGGCATCACCAATGTGATGGACATGAGTCTGAGTATGCTCTAGGAGTTGGTGATGGACAGGGAAGCTTGGTGTGCTGTAGTCCATGGGGTCGCGAAGAGTTGGACATGACTGAGCAACTGAACTGAACAGAAAGTAGGCCAAGAGCCTACTCCAGGTGATGCCTTTGAGAACTCAGATAAAATGATTAGACCCCTAGGAAAAAAAGATGACATACTAAAATTTACTTAGAAAGAAATGTGAAATGTAAACAGTCACATGACCGCAAAGGAAGTTGAATCAGAAGTTAAAATCTTCCTTCAGAAAAACAAGGTCTAGTCAGGGGAGCCAGTAATTTCAAGTAAATAGTCAAGGACAAAATAACTTGGCAAACCGTTAAGGAAAAAAGTTCCATTCTCACAGAGACTATCAGTGTATAGAAAATTGGGGATATCCCTAGGTCACTTTATCAGGTTACTGTAGCTTTGATACAAAATCCGATGAAGCATGAGAATAAAATTACAGCCCAGTCTTGCTCATAGACACAGGTACAAAAATGAGAATATTAGCAACACGATCCAGAAGTATGTATGTGTGTTTATCAAGATAATGCATTAACTGGTTGATCCCAGGAGTTAAAGTTTGATTTCACATAAGAAATGAATTAATATATATCACTATATTAACTGAAGAGAGGAGAAATAATATAATCATCTCAAATAAATGATTATAGAAAAAGCAACTGATAGAATTCCACATCCTTTTCTGAATTAAATGAAAATAAACTAGAAATAAAAGAGAACTTCCTTAAACCAATAAATGATAGCTACAGAAAACCTACAGCTAGCATTATATTTAATTATGAAATATTTAAAGTTTTCCCTTTGTGGTTAGGAAAAAGACATAGTATCTGCTAGCTTTATTTGAATGATATTGTACTGGAGTCCTTAGTCAATAATCAGAAAATAAAAAGTAATAAAACATATGAGAATTGGAAAGAAAGAAACAAAACTGTTAATTTATGCTTGTGAATATAATCTGTGTGTTAGAAATCCAAAAGAACCTGTGGATAAATTACTAAACTTAATATGATAATTTGGCACAGTTATAAAATGTAAAACTCAGTATACAATAATAAATTTCAACAGCATAAATGAAAATTTAAAAATATATCTATAGTAACATCAAAATTACAAAACATCTAGAATAAATATAGCAAAATTATATAAGAACTTTATGAAGAAAATTATAAAACTACACTGAAAGGTAAAGAAAACCTAGTAAACAGATATATACATCACGTATATGGATGAAAGGGCTTGATATCACAGAAACATTAATTATTCTCAAACTGATTGGTGATTTCAATGATATTCCCAATTAAAATCCCAACAGACAGTTTGTTGTACTTGACAAGTTGATTTTCAAGTTTATATGAAAGAGCAAAGGGCCGTGAAGAAAAAGAAGAAAAGGCACTTATTTTATCACATAGTTAGAATTATTATAAGGCCATGATAATTAAGACGGAGGGTCTTGTTATGGAACAGTCAAATGAAACAGAATAGAAACTTTAAAAACAAGACTATTCATACATGGATCTTTGATATAGGACAGAAAATGTATAGCAGGTCATACAAGAAAGAATGTACTTCTCAATAAATTATCTTGGCACACTTGAGTATTCACGTGTGAAAAAATAAAATTCTATCCCTCTCATACACTATATTAAAAAAACAGTTCCATTAAACCAGTCTTAGATCAGAAAGGCAAAGTTAACAACAGAGAAAGTGCTTTTATGACCTCCAAATAGGGAAAGATTTCTTAAAACACACAAACCATAAAGGAAAACTTAAATTCTATTGTTTCATTCAAAACATATAAAACTAATTACAAGAAAATGCACAAACTGGGAAAAAGATTTTTTGACACACAAAACTGAAAAAGGATTGATTGCTCTCCAAAATATATTTTAAAAATAAAAGACCTAGACCAAAACACCTCTCTTACAAATCAGTTGATAAGAAAGCAAACAATTCAAAAAAATAAAGGCAATATTTTGAACAAGAACTTCACAGGTGAATAATCTTAAATGGAAATAAACATAGGAAAAGATGCTCAACTTTATTAGAAATGATGAAGTATAAATTCTAACTAGAGTGAGATAAATATCACACCCACAGTGGAAATTAAAGTCTGGTAACATTACATGCTTGTGAGGATGTGGTGAAAAAGATGGATTTTATACAGCTGATAGAAGTGTCAATAGTTGCTACAACCACTTTGAACACAAATTTATTTTCTAGTAAAATTGAAAATGTGCATACCCCATGATTCAGGAATTCTACTCCTGAAAATCCATGTATGTATGCACCAACAGAAATACCCCAAAATGTATCTGGTAGTACTATTTATTATTTCCACAAATTCTGAGCAATCCAAATGCCTATCAACAATAGAATAAATAAGCTGTGTGTTGCTGGAATGAACTACTATGGACTGGAAATTTAATGAATTTTGGCTACATAAACAACATGAATTTTTTTTAAAAAATGAAAAAAATATATTGTATGATTCCATTCCTTTAAAGTCAATCTGTTATTTAGAGATTCAAGGAAAAAGTAATGTTACTATGAAAAAAAATCAAATCATAAACACAAAATTTTGGATCACTGTTATTTGAGAAAGGAAAATGGGACACAGAAGAGAAAGAAACACACAAGAGACTTCGACATTCTCGGTCATGTTCTGTTTTCTGCCTGGAGAGGGGGTAAGTGGATTTTCACCGTCTTTGTGCTTTACATCTTAGACATATTTCACAAATATTTTTGTATTTATTTGTGCAACACTGAAGTTTTAAAATTCTTAAAAATTGTTTTTAATATGTCAAGCACAATAACAGCTTTTCAACACTCTACAGTAGCACCATCTAAGAGTCAGTGCCCTGGGCCAAGGATTCAAGCAGCCCAGACCAGTGACAGAAAAATCTCAAATGCAGAAATGGATGCACTGAACCATTTTACCCTGTCACACCCAGACACCTCAACTAATTGCTCTTGTTCCAATTCTTATTTTGCCAACCCATCTCCCAATTACAAATTTAACATCCCACATAGATTTGCCCACAGGGAGAGAGGGTACTGATCAACAAACATGAGTCACTGGAGAGCTTGATAGCTCCATTCCTCACTGTAATTTAAAGCTGACATTCTGGCTGGTATTTCAAGTTCTGTGAGCATTCTCAGGGACAATCTATGCCTGTCGAAAGATGGGAAGATGAATCATTCTAGGAACAAGTGGAAGGGGAAGCTAAGAAGGAGGCAGAGAAACAGAAGGAGAAAGAAGGTGTTGTCCAAGCCAAGTTTCAGATGCAATAACAAGAGACTTTATCATAGGGGCACTTAAACTGGTTGCAGGCTGAAATCTGAGTGTTTACAAAGCAAGTATATAACTGGAAAAGTAGTAAGTGCCATCATGGAACACAGCATCCATAGTGGAAAGAGAAAAGTTTTCAGAGTCAGACTTGAGTCCTATTATTAACAGGACTCCTCACTCATGATGACTCTATGTCTCCGTATATTCACGGGTAAACAGAGTCAACAATATTGGTGGTGATTAAAGATAATATACTATAGCTTTTGTCAAAGGAAGGCAGCCTGGTAAAATGAAGCTGCTTCAGTTTTGATTCCAGACCTCAGCCTGATTCCAGCTCTACTACTTTCTGGTAATATAGTTTCCAAAGACTCATTTTTCTCATCAATAAAATGGAGTAATGAGACCTACCTTGGGGATAACATAATAGTAATAAGTCATGAGACTTAGAGATAACAAGCCCAATATTGATACTTCATAATTGTTCATCACAGCTTATATGATATTATTGTTCTGGACGTTGATTTGCTATTTTGAAAAGCAAAATCAGAGATGGTCTGACAGAGAGAGAGAGCCAGAGAGACTCTGGGCACAAAGAGTTACAGTAGTTACAGTGATGGGCCATCGACATGAGCTCAGAGAAGGAGCCACACTCAGTAGCTACCTGGGGCTGGCTATGGTAGAGTAAGGAGGGAGTGGGCATCAGCGACTCAGACATGGAGACTTCTACCCAAGGACACATCTCTATTCACTGGAAAGAAGGGTAGGAAGAAGCAGTACTGCCAGTCAGTCCCCGAGAAAAGTGAGCAGCAGATGCTGCTGCTGCTGCTGCTGAGTCGCTTCAGTTGTGTCCAACTCTGTGCGACCCCATAGACGGCAGCCCACCAGGCTCCCCCTCCCTGGGATTCTCCAGGCAAGAACACTGGAGTGGGTTGCCATTTCCTTCTCCAATGCATGCATGCATGCTAAGTTGCTTCAGTCATGTCCAACGCTGTGTGACCCTATGGAAAGCAGCCCCCCAGGCTCCTCTGCCCACAGGATTCTCTAGGTTGCCATTTCCTTCTCCGTGTGAGCAGCAGATGGGTAATCAGAGTAAAAAGTCACCCAGATGTAACTGGAAGTCACATAAGATCAAGACTTAGATGATAGCCTAAGTCAAAAGACTGTGGCATAAGTCAAAGCATTAATCACAGATTCAAAGCAAGAGGCCACAAGGTCATTGTGAGGCTGATATGGGCAGAGGTGGCTTTGGCTCCTTAAATGTTCCAATCAGGCTCTGAGAAAGGAATGTTCAGGAACTCTTGGCTGACCTGGAATACAATGTCTGGGGAATTCATGCCGGCAAGGGGATAGGACATTGCTTAACCTGGGGCTACGGTACATAAAGCAGAGGGAAAAGCTCTGGGTGGCAGCAGGCTGGCCAGCCACACCATCCAGAATGGCTAGGCAGAGTCCCAGGCATTAGGATGGGAACCAGTGCTAGCAAAGATTTCTACAAGCAAGCATTTCATAGGACATGGGGGCTTGAGAAATAACCTGTGGATAGGAACAAGCAAAGTCACAGAAGTTGTTTGACAGCACTGTGCAAATGTCTACAAGTCCTAGTTACAAAGATGAGGGGACTTTATCTGCAAGTAGCCAAGCATACACCATTTTCAGAATGGCAGGAATTGGCAATAAGGGCCCACAATGGAGTGGATGTCCATGGCCTGCCCCAATACCAAACTCATACTCTTTAGCTTTAGCCAGTTCTCTGTTAGTTCTTACGGAAGACAGAGCAAAATGTTATTTCTGGAGATATCTGCCCCTGAGTTCCTACCTATGCTGGATGCAGGTTTGGTCTTTGAAGAATAAAAATTCAATTTCCTGAAAGAACTTTGTACAGGAGTGTCATTTCAAAGCACTATGAAGAGTTCTATAAGTATTGCTGACTTGGAAAGTCATTTTGAAGGGAATATTGTATTTCTTGAATGGGAAACAAATCCAATTTCAGAATAACTTTCAAGATCGTTTTTATTCCCTAGTTTCCTCTCACTGAGGACCTTAGAAATATTCTAATACGGTAACTGCTCACTTGCAGTTGCTTAGATTTTCTCTATTGCTTTAATTTCAGCACATTCATTGTGATTTGAACTGCAGTGCTTTGATTTTATGCTTAGTAGGATGGTAGTTCTTTCCTCTGTCATTTGTAATCACTTTACTTAATCATTAGCATTGCCAAAAGAAAAAAAATGCATCTGGATGCTTTTGAGCATTAATAACAAAGGCCTGCTTTTTCCAAATGCCCTTTAACTTGAGAAGAAATAAATCCCCTCAAATTCTATCTCCCATACAAGGGGATTTATTCCATTTCAAGTTAGAATGGGGAGCAAACTCTTGGAGAAATAACTGGATTTTCTAATCCCAATGTAAAAAGTTTAATGTCTTAGTGTACAATCCAAGACTTTTAACAGTTCTGTTCTGTGGTTCTCCTAGTCACCTTTTCTTTTACCTGGCTAAATATTCAATTCATTCTAAAATATCTATTTATTTTACCAAATATGACATCTCTAAGCCATAATTGTAAGCAAAATCATCATAATTGCAAATTCTGGTATTTGTTTCTCTCTAGCACTTTGCGAGGAAAATCCTTTTTTTTTTTTTAATCTTTTTTTTTTAATTTATTTTTTATTTTACTTTACAATTCTGTATTGGTTTTGCCATACATTGACATGAATCCACCACGGGTGTACATGCATTCCCAAACATGAACCCCCCTCCCACCCCCCCTCCCCACAACATCTCTCTGGGTCATCCCCGCGTACCAGCCCCAAGCGTGCCATATCCTGCATCGGACATAGACTGGCAATTCGATTCTTACATGATAGTATACATGTTTCAGTGCCATTCTCCCAAATCATCTCACCCTCTCCCTCTCCCACTGAGTCCAAAAGTCCGTTATACACATCTGTGTCTTTTTTGCTATCCTGCATACAGGGTCATCATTGCCATCTTTCTAAATTCCATATATATGTGTTAGTATACTGTATTGGTGTTTTTCTTTCTGGCTTACTTCACTCTGTATAATCGGCTCCAGTTTCATCCATCTCATCAGAACTGATTCAAATGTATTCTTTTTAACGGCTGAGTAGTACTCCATTGTGTATATGTACCACAGCTTTCTTATCCATTCATCTGCTGATGGACATCTAGGTTGTTTCCATGTCCTGGCTATTATAAACAGTGCTGCGATGAACATTGGGGTACATGTGTCTCTTTCAATTCTGGTTTCCCCCAGTGTTCATACCAGCACTGTTTATAATAGCCAGGACATGGAAACAACCTAGATGTCCATCAGTAGATGAATGGATAAGAAAGCTGTGGTACATATACACAATGGAGTATTACTCAGCCATTAAAAAGAATACATTTGAATCAGTTCTGATGAGATGGATGAAACTGGAGCCGATTATACAGAGTGAAGTAAGCCAGAAAGAAAAACACCAATACAGTATACTAACACATATATATGGAATTTAGAAAGATGGCAATGATGACCCTGTATGCAGGACAGCAAAAAAGACACAGATGTATATAGCGGACTTTTGGACTCAGAGGGAGAGGGAGAGGGTGTGATGATTTGGGAGAATGGCATTGAAACATGTATACTATCATGTAAGAATCGAATTGCCAGTCTATGTCTGATGCAGGATATGGCACGCTTGGGGCTGATGCGCGGGGATGACCCAGAGAGATGTTGTGGGGAGGGGGGTGGGAGAGGGGTTCATGTTTGGGAACGCATGTACACCTGTGGTGGATTCATGTCAATCTATGCCAAAACCAATACAGAATTGTAAAGTAAAAATTAAAAAAAAAAAAGAATTAAAAGCAAAGAAAATTTTCCAACTACAAAAAAAAAATAAAAAATAAAAAATAAATCAATTCTGGTTTCCTCAGTGTGTATGCCCAGCAGTGGGATTGCTGAACTTGGACATAAGTTTAAAACTTCCATTAAAACCTTATTTCCACCAGCCTCAGTCTCTGTGGCCATCCAAAATCCTAACATTTCTCTGGAATAGTCCTTGGATTTCAAACTTAAACTGGCTCCAAGCCTATTTTAAAGAATTGGACTTCTATTTATGTATGAAGAAAATAAAATTGCCTTAAAAGAAAAAGTAAACACACTGGAGCTGTGTTCTGAATCAGTAGCAGGACGTATCACTTTTATTTGGGAAGACTTGTCTCTGAGTCTTATTGTTATTCTATTGAAATCTGCCTGTGGGCTGGTCTGGTAAAAAGAAACAGAAAAAGCAGGAGCTAAATTAGGTTGCATAATAATGTTACAGGCTTCTAGACTTGTCCTTGGCAACTAGAGGGGAAGGAAGTATTAGGGACACCAGGAAAGTGAGGAAAAGGGAAGGTGGGAAATTGCAGACACCAGCAACCTGAGGCATTTGCTGGCGAGGAGAGAGCAAAGGGCTCTGATGGATTCCCGAGTAGGGATGAGTAGGCTGAGTTCTTTAGGAATAGTGAAGTCAGCCATTCAGTTAGCTTCTTCATCTGTACTCAGATCCTTTTATTATCCCCAAATCTTCATTAAAATACTGTGACAACACCAGCTGTGTGGTGGAGCTGCCTTGAGGAATGGAGGAGAAGGTGAAGTCTGCATATCAGGAGCAAAGATGAAGAAAGGAGAAGCCAGGCATCACGGGTAACAAAACATGTATGGGTGACTAAGGCAAGGCAGGGGGAAGGAAGTCTGAAGGACAGATGACAATCATCACCCAGAAGAATGTACACTTCTCCCATCCCAGGAGCCTCACGAGTACTAAAGAAGGAGGTGAACTTCCCAAAGCTACATGGCAAGAGTGTGCAGCTGAAACTTGTACACAGAATAATTGAAGACTCAGAGATTTATGAATTCTGTCCAGCGCATGCATGCATGCATGCTAAGTCTCTTCAGTCGTGTCCAACTCTGTGCAACCCCATGGACAGCAACCCACCAGGCTCCGCTGTCCACGGAGTTCTCTAGGCAAGAATACTGGAGTGGGTTGCCACTTCCTTCTCCACTGTCTAACACAAAAATCTGCTTTTCTCTCCTTTAAAAGTCGATATCGTTTCTCCTGATGACATTCATGTAGAAAGCACTCATTGCCGTGCTTCTGATGGTTTACTCTCTTCAATCAAAAGCAAACTAATCCAAAGGGATTGGTTATTCTCTGCCCATCCAATCCATGAAAGACTTTTTTGGACCCTGACAAACAAAATTTGTTGTTTTACGCTTGTGAAAGTGAAATTGCTAGTTGCTCAGGCATATCCGACTCTTCGTGACCCCATGGACTGTAGCCTGCCAGGCTCCTCCACCCATGGGACTCTCCCGGCAAGGATACTGGAGTGGGTTGCATTCCCGTCTCCAGGGGATCTTCCCGACCCAGGGATCGAATCTGAGTCTCCCACACTGCAGGCAGATCCTTCACCATCTGAGCCACTAGAGAAGCCCCAAACACAAGGCGTTTTACTCCTTGTGGTGACATCTAAACGTGCCTGTGAAAGGGAGAATTCTGAGCTGAATCATGTCAGTTTCTGACCAATGTCTTCCTTCCCATTATTCTTTTCAAAGACGGAAACAAGGAGACGAAGTCATGACTCTCCACATCCAGATGACATAACATGAGGATGAACTTAAGACCTGCCGTAACTCCCTCCTCTCAGACGTTGGGTTCTTTGCAGATACATCCAGAATCGGCTTCAGATTCTTCTCAATACCTGACTTGTGGCAGCCACTATGAGTGAGTCAGAACTGGCGGGTGGGATGCAGCGGACCCCTCCTGTGCCCTGTCTCTTCCTCTCAGCTCGCCTTTCATGACAGACGTTGCTGCAGCCCGTGCCTCTGCTCACAGGCATCTCCCGACTGCAGCTCACGCTGGCTTCAGCCCTCATCTGTTACTCTCTCGCCTCTGGCTTTTCTGCCACCGCACTGAAGGACCCGTAGGGTACCTGTCACATTCCCTCGTGTGTGCAGCCTGGAAACACAGGGGGAGTTAAGGCTCACCGGGCAACTCTCGACCAATGAGAATGCGAGGCAGTGGATGAGCGTGAGTACTCCCTGTTCCAGCCTCTCGGTGGTCCATTCTGATGCACAGCTTACGCTGCTCGTCAGAGTCCCCCTGCCTGCAGCAGTGACCAGCTCAAGAAGGCACCCTTCAGCTAGCCCTCCCACTTCCCTCCTTTATTCTCCACTGCCCTTTGCTCTTGCTTCTTGGGGCCACTTCCCAAAATGAACAACCTACATTCACGCCCTTGTTTTTTGAGGAGAAAACCATGCTAAGCAAACTATACCTTCGCTATTGAAACAACAAGGTTCATACAAAAAATAATTTGATATTTATTTTGTTCTTTTTCTTTTATAGTTTCTCCCTCAAGAAGCCCAGAAAGGATTTAAACACACAGTGTGACAAATTGTCCTTTACACCTCTTCATCGCCTGACATAAAATACTGTCATGTGGGTTAATTTACGCTTCCCTGACAGCTTAGAAAGCATCACTACGAACAAAGCTAGTGGAGGTGATGGAATTCCAGTTGAGCTGTTTCAAATCCTGAAAGATGATGCTGTGAAAGTGCTGCACTCAATATGCCAGCAAATTTGGAAAACTCAGCAGTGGCCACAGGACCGGAAAAGGTCAGTTTTCATTCCAATTCCAAAGAAAGGAAATGCAAAAGAATGTTCAGACTACCCCACAATTGTGCTCATCTCACATGCTAGTAAAGTGATGCTCAAAATTCTCCAACCGTGAACTCCCAGATTTTCAAGCTGGTTTTAGAAAAGGCAGAGGAACCAGAGATCAAATTGCCAACATCCGCTGGATCACCGAAAAAGCAAGAGAGTTCCAGAAAAACATCTATTTCTGCTTTATTGACTATGCCAAAGCCTTTGACTGTGTGGATCACAATAAACTGTGGAAAATTCTGAGAAAGATGGGAATACCAGATCACCTAACCTGCCTCTTGAGAAATCTGTATGCAGATCAGGAAGCAACAGTTAGAACTGGACATGGAACAACAGACTGGTTCCAAGTGGGAAAAGGAGTACGTCAAGGCTGTATATTGTCACCCTGCTTATCTAACTTATATGCAGAGTACATCATGAGAAACGCTGGACTGGAAGAAACACAAGCTGGAATCAAGATTGCTGGGAGAAATATCAATAACCTCAGATATGCAGATGACACCACCCTTATGGCAGAAAGTGAAGAGGAGCTAAAAAGCCTCTTGATGAAAGTGAAAGAGGAGAGTGAAAAAGTTGGCTTAAAGCTCAACATTCAGAAAACGAAGATCATGGCATCCGGTCCCATCACATCATGGGAAATAGATGGGGAAACAGTGGAAACAGTGTCAGACTTTATTTTTTGGGGCTCCAAAATCACTGCAGATGGTGATTGCAGCCATGAAATGGAAAGATGCATACTCCTTGGAAGAAAAGTTATGAGCAACCTAGATAGTATATTCAAAAGCAGAGATATTACTTTGCCAACTAAGGTCTGTCTAGTCAAGGCTATGGTTTTTCCTGTGGTCATGTGTGGATGTGAGAGTTGGACTGTGAAGAAGGCTGAGTGCCAAAGAATTGATGCTTTTGAACTGTGGTGTTGGAGAAGATTCTTGAGAGTCCCTGGGACTGCAAGGAGATCCAACCAGTCCATTCTGAAGGAGATCAACCCTGGATTTTCTTTGGAAGGAATGATGCTGAAGCTGAAACTCCAGTACTTTGGCCACCTCATGCAAAGAGTTGACTCATTGGAAAAGACTCTGATGCTGGGAGGGGTTGGGAGCAGGAGGAGAAGGGGACGACCGAGGATGAGATGGCTGGATGGCATCACGGACTCGATGGACGTGAGTCTGAGTGAACTCCGGGAGTCGGTGATGTACAGGGAGGCCTGGCGTGCTGTGATTCATGGGGTCGCAAAGAGTCGGACACGACTGAGGGACTGAACTGAACTGAACTGAACTGACAGCTCAGTTGGTAAAGAATCCACCTGCAAGGCAGAAATTAGTTTAATTTGTATTAAAAGTAATCTATGTTTGAAATATTTGCACTTAGTTCTGTCTCTGACAATTAAAAGTAAACACAACTTTCTCTTTTAATTTTACTTTAGATCTGGCTTAACATTTATTCCTATATAGTATGTTGACTTTTTTTTTATACTTGGCACTTGTTTTTATGGATTATATGAGATGGTTTTGCTAGAACCTGATGTTAAGTTTACCAGAATTGTCCTTGTCCTGAAAATCCTGGCTGTTAATTCATGTCCTGTCCTCATTATGCTTTAAATTAAAAAAAAAAAAAAGATCTGAGATGCCTCACGACAATCAAGACTTGGGATTTGTTCTTTAATTTTTCTTTTCATGAGGATACCAGTCATATTGGACTGGGTCTTCCCTGGTGTCTCAGCTGGTAAAGAACCTACCTGCCAATGCAGGAAATTCAAGAGATGCAGGTTCGGTCTCTGGGATGGGAAGATCCCCCTGCAGAAGGGGATGGCAATCCACTCCAGTATTCTTGCCATGGACAGAGGAGCCTGATGGGCTACAGTCTATGTGGTTGCAGAGGGTCGGATAGGACTGAGTGAGTGATCGCATGCACACACCCACACACATATACATACTGGATTAGGTTTCACCCTAAAGGCCTCCTTTAGCTTGATTATCTCTTTAAAGACTGTATCTTCAAATAAGGTCACATTCTGAAATAACAGGGAGGTCAGGACTTTCACAGATGAATTTAGGAGGACACAGTTCAATGGTCAGATTCTCAAAATGAGGCTTCATAACTGCACACAAAGCCCTGAAATTCTGACCTGCTTTTCACCCACTTCTTGAAAATGGAAACATTTCTTCCTCTTCCTGCCCCAACTCCTAAGGGAGTATCCTGGCTTGGGAAGTCACTGTTACCAATGAGAATGTGTGATATTTTTCAGGGGCTATTTGGGCAAAGCAGGAACCACTGGTCTTGGGTAATGTTTTAATAACATAGACAATAAATATTTTATATGCTATTAAAGTGAGTTTTTCCTCCTATATATCAACTACATGTAGATGAATAGATGAAGATAATTTTCTTTATGGCTTCAGAACAGAGTGGAAAATTTATATGCAATGGCCATGGGATGGATTTATTTCCAAAAAAATGACATTCTCTGCAGTTTCAATTTTGTGCAAAGAATTCTAAAGGTTTCAATATGCTACTCAGCAGAGCCCTGCTTATTTGATCTGCAGTGAAGGGACCAGTTGTGAATTCTGGCTTTGTTTCCAATCTAAAAAGATTTAAGGAAAAGTGGTGTTTTTAGCTGTAAGTCTTAAAACTTAACCATATTCTGGAATTAGATCAAACAGAAGACATAAATTAAGCTTTCTACAGACTATATATGGATCCAGACTCACAAGTTAATGTTAAATTGAGACCGTTTCACCAAGATTCTAGTATGCATTTTTAATGACTTGGCCATGAGTAATTGTCTTATTAAGTAGTATTGGGACCTTTCACAAACAGCTCGGATGTCAGATGGGGTCCTAAATGCCCGTGTTCATCTGTGTTCTTCCCATATCAATTTAATGGAAACCTAGATTCAGAATTCCACCCCTTCCCAGATCTCCACAGGAATACCCATGACCTCAAGTATATATCTGGATATTTTACATACATTGAACATCCAAGGATTACCAGGAGCTCTGAGCACAGTATTCTTCCAGCCTCTTTCTCCCTACTCTCTTGTCTTTTTTCTCCTTTTTGTGTTTTCTCCACCCTCCACCCTTCCCTCAGCCATACCATCCCTCCAGTAAAAATGCCAATTCCTCCTCTCAGTTCATGCAGAGCATGAATTACAGTGTATCAAATTATTATCTCAAGTAAACAGCAGTGCTTTCCCTATTAACAAATAGGAGAACAAACTTCTCTCTATTGCATTACACACTGACCATGGGTAACTTACTTCACCTCTATAACTCTAAAGACCTACAGTGAAAATCCCCTGATAAAATGATTTTAGATATAACAAGATTGCCATGTCTTAACCAGGAAAAGCTAAAGTTTATTTCGGCGGGAGGGGAAAAAAAGTGACATCAGAAGCAGAAAGAGTAAACAATCTCAAACTATTTGGGGAAAGGAAAACAGTCCTCAGAATCCTGAATGGGCCAGCGTTCAATTCCCTTGGCCCAAACCGGCCAGTTAAACAGGAAACTTCAAAATCCCAAATTTCAATAGGCCTTGGGTAGTGGGGATGACACACTTGGACCCTGGAACTTCCTGCATTTTATTTCTCATGAAATAAAGTGACTTTCTATTTTACACAACTGAATTTTTAGACTTCTCATATTATGATGGGGTTTTATATGAATATGGAATTTTTTAAGCCTTATATATTTTATTAGACTCTCAAAATAACTACCCTATTTAACAGTAGAAAAGAAAAATTAAAAACAGACACCTCCGAAGAAAGTAAGGGACTTAACAAATCAGTAACAAGAGCTGGGACTCCCACCAGTTCTTCTAATGGCAACTAGACTAATTCTTCTTGGACCACATGCTTCCTTCCCCAGGAGACTTCATCAAGACCAGATAACAGAAATTTATTTTTCCTCCAAAACACTTATTTGGAATGATACTCAGTTAATTATCTCATGTTTTATGTGGCCTCTGTCCATATGTTTTAGAAACTTTGAAGGTTCATGCCTTCCTGTTGAACCAATTGGTGGCATCCAACTGTACTCTGTCAAGCCTCTGGTGGCTCAGAGGTTAAAGCATCTGCCTGCAATGTGGGAGACCTCGGTTCGATCCCTGGATTGGGAAGATCCCCTGGAGAGGGAAATGGCAACCCACTCCAGTATTCTTGCCTGGAAAATCCCATGGACGGAGGAGCCTGGTGGGCTACAGTCCATGGGGTCGCAAAGAGTCGGACACGACAGAGCGACTTCACTTTCACAACTGCACTCTGGGTCTAAAACAGCCTGGCAATATGGTGAAGTCAGTCAGACAAGCAATCATTTCAGCAAGTAAACAAGATGGGTAATTCTGTCATAACTGCCCCATCTCCCCAATGAAGTTTCATTCCCTGCTGGTATAAAGAATTTTGCAAAATCATCAAGGTTGTGAGACTTCCTTGGTGGTCCAGTGGCTAAGACTCTGTGCTCCCAGTTCAGGCAGTACAGGTTTGACCTGTGACCCAGGTTTGACCCCTGGTCAGGGAACTAGACCCCATGTACTAAGACCCAGCACAGCCAAATAAATATAAGTAAATAAATATTTTTAAAAATAAAATCAAGGTTGAAAGAAAGGAAAAACTGGTTCTGTAGTGATTTACAGGGTAAGATGTGTAACAGCAATAATAGTAATAATAATAATAGTGGAAGAAGATTAGCAAGAGATTTATTGAGTGCTTACTATATTCCAGGTACTGTGCAAAATACATCATAATTTAATCTTAATGAGAAACCATTTTATACATCTATTTTTGACCTTTTATTTTTACTAGAAATAAATGTTGCATGGATGGTAAACTAGCGAACTTTTCCAAAATAAAATCTAGGCTTTGATGCCTACTACTTGATCAAATAAGTAGATGTGAACAATTATGACTAAAACTTCCAGAATTTCTGTCATGTAGAAGAACAAGAACCACAAGAAATGACCATGATATCTAATTTAGTATTTGCTTCTTAAACAGATGTTGCAACATCTGCTTTCTCCATTCATTTGCCCTGCAGGTGTAAGTTAATATTTCCTACGTACTGGCTATTTTTCATGACAGAAAATACTCATGTGCTTTATGGAAAAACCATGTCCAAAGCTAGGAGCAAGTTTCACCATGATAATCTAGTGTTATTTGCCTATGCTTTCTCTCTGCTCTCACAAATAACTTCAACCTATCATCTAGACAAGTAGAGACACTGGGACAGTTTAGGTCTTAAAGTTTCTATAGCATAATTCTTTCATGAAGATGTCCATATTTAATCCCCACATAGTCTGTCCATATTTGATCCCCATGTAGTCTGGTGGTATGATCAGAAAAAGGCTTTGGAAATCAGAACAAGAATAGTGGCGATCGAGTGATACATGTTGACCTTTTCATGATAGGCAGTCTGGGTTTGAATTTGCCTTCTGCCATTTATTAACTGCGTGACCTGAGTTGCTTACCTGTCTTCTCTGAGCTTTAATTTGTCATCCTTAAAATGAAGATAAGAACAACATCTATCTTATGGGGTCAATGTGAGGCTTCAAGGAGATAAGGCACGTAGATGTGTTAACATAGTGCCTGGCACATAATGACAGCTTAGTAAGCACTGTTTATTATGATCATGCCTTCCTCTGCCACTTAGTGCAAATTTGGCCAAGTCATTCAACCTCTTTAACCTCTGATGCTATAAGGAAATAGATTAAACTAGATGTTCTCTAAAATCTTTTTCAGCTCTAATTTTCTATGAGTCAAAATCACTCTGTACATTCATCGGAGATATTGTTCAGTTGTGTCCAGCTCTCTGTGACCCCATGGACTGCAGCATGCCAGGCTTCCCCATCCTTTACTATCTCCCAGAGTTTATTCAAACTCATGTCCATTGAGTCGATCATACCATCTAACCATTTCATCCTCTATCGCCCCCTTCTCCTGCTCTCAATCTTTCCCAACAATAGGGTCTTTTCCAAGGAGTAAGCTCTTTTCATCAGGTGGCCAAAGCATTGGAGCTTCAGCTTCCAGCATCAGTCCTTCCAGTGAAAATTCAGGGAAGCCCAGGAGATATAGTTGAAAGTGAAAATCACTCAGTCGTGCCCAACTCTGTGACCCCATGGACTATACATTCCATGGAATTCTTCAGTCCAGAATACTGGAGTGGGTAGCCGTTCTCTTCTCCAGAGGGTCTTCCCAACCCAGGGATCAAACCCAGGTCTCTTGCACTGCAAGCCGATTCTTTACCAGCTGCGCCAGCAGGGAAGCCCAGGAGATACAGTGATCACCAGATATTCAATATGTTCCTCTACATTTCTCAACATTGCACTTGACTTGAGACCTCACGACTAGTTCTGACCAACGGAAATGCGAACATAAATGACGTTCTTCTCTGGGTCCAAGGCAGTTGTGAGCAGCTGTGAATCTCTGCCTTCCCATGTTACAGTATGAAAGCAGCCTGGACCTCTGAGATCCCGCTAAAGAAAATCCGCCTGGCCTGCGCTTGACTGTGACAAGAATAAGAAGTAATACTTTGTTGTGTTAAGTACATGAGATTTTAAAGTTTGGCTGTTATAGCAGCCAGCAGTTACTTGCCCTGACTTATACAGTACTCAGACTCCTTCACATCCTATATCTTAAAATTGTAATGTAGGTAAAGCTTTTTAAAAATAAGGCACACAATTTCTGGGGAGAGGGAGGGGCAGGGGGAGAAGAAAGGAAATGGAGTTCAAAGATCAACATGTGGCCTGAGAGGCATGCGTGGAAAACATGAAGAGAATGAGAAGCCAAATATGGCAGTGTTTTACGTGTAGCTCCAGGTTTGTGGTTTTGTTTGTTTTTGTTTTTTTGGCATTTACTAGATCCCATCTTTTTCCCATTAGCTTGCTTCCAGGTTTATTCCACTGTACAGGCAGGAGGCTCTGACTCCTAAGTCAGAAATGCCTCTGTTTTTACAACATCTTAACATTTCTTCTGGTTTATACTGGACGTTGTACAATTCTTACAGCATAAGTAATTGTACTATAACTATACTAATTATAAGAAAAACAATTCACACCTAAGGTAAAATGAAAAGTCATACAATATCTGGTGGCCCTATCTCACAAGACTGTTGTGAAGATCAAAGTAGACACCAGAGGCTGAAAATTGTGAAGTGTTACACAATTCAGTGAGGTGGGTGATGTGATGATGAAACGAGAATCATATTGCAAAGGCAGTAGAACTGGATATCTGATATGGAAAACCTATATTTCTGAAGAGAAGAAATTTATGAAGGTCAAAATACAAAGCATGAAATCTTTGTATTTGTAGAAGTCTACACAGGAACTTTAATAACCAAAAGCTAGCTTCATTCTACAGAGTATGTACTCATTGCTCTATTCTCTTCCTTTAAAGAGAAAGCTACTAAACTTATATATATTTACAAGAATATTAACACCTTCTTCAGAATAACTGAAATTATAACAGCAGTGACAGTGGCCTTTCTAAGCAGCAACATATTTACACACTTCTGAATAGTTTAGGGCCTCCCAGCTGGCTCAGTGGTAAAGAACCCACCCGCCAAGCAGGAGATGCATGGTCAATCCTGGGCTCAGGAAGATCCCTGGAGAAAGAAATGGTAACCCACTCCAGTATTCTTTCCTGGGAAATCCCATGTCAGAGGAGCCGGGAGGTCTGCAGTCCATAGGGTCACAAAGAGTTGGACACAACTCAGCAACTAAAGAACAGCAGCGTCAGGATAGTTTAGAGAAACCGGAATTCTTTAAGAGTTTCCGTCCATGTGTTTTTTTAACTACGAAAATAGTGGTGGTAGACACACATCAATGTCATGTAATTAATAATGATTGATTTAAACACGAATTTCAAAGCAAATAAATACCAGTGATTCATCTCTCCGTGTCATTTATCAAGATGGATTTACCCAAGCCTTTTGCGATTTGGATGGAATGCTGGAACGGGGGGTCACTGCATCATAACAAACAAGACAGATGAAAATCTCAGAGGGTGGCTGTTGACCTAATCCAAACAAAGTATCTCCTGGCTCCACTGACTGTTGCCAAGTCTCAGCAGAGTGCTAAGAATAAATATAGCACAAGTGCGGAAAAGGGTCTGCTTGACTTTCTGCTTGTGATTGTTCGAGCGGATGAGAGAGAGAACTGTGAGCTGAGCTCTGCCAACTGCATGGAAACCATCAGCTCGTTGACGTCAGGGCTCAGAACAAGGTGTGCTGTGAAAGCAGCAGTCCCTCACAAGATAAAAGGGGAAAGTAAACAATAGGACCCAAAGAAGTGGACAAAGCTTGAGGCAGTGCATCAGGTCATGGAGACAGGAATACTACTTCACTCTGCCAAAGGCTACCATCCAGCGATACCCTGCTGGAACCCTGGGAGAGTGGGTTTTCCTGAAAGGGGATTGACAAATGGTCTGAAGAGGCACCTAGCAGCAGCTGCTTCATACCAGAAGAACAATGATCCATGCATTTCCTAAGGCTTTGAGCCAGGTACATTGTGTAAGTCACAGGAGACTTGCTTCTCCAAGGCCTGGCCAATATGGCCTGGTCAGGTCATCTCATACTTAAATTGTATATTGAACATGCCATGGTTTTTAAAAGAAGCAAAAATTCCAGTTGAATAGTCATCAGTGACTTTAGATTAGATGTAACTAATTGCCAAAAGGGTCCCACGACCTGGATATACTGAACAGCTCTTATGCTTCTCACCCAGTGTCCAGCAATCGGTGAAGGGGTCACTGCCAATAGGAACAGAGAAGGGAAGTGGGAGTGAGAAGAGTGAAGTGTAAGACATGGAGGATGGAGAGACGGGGTAAAGAACCGTGGGAACAGCTCCGAGGCCTGCATTTCAATAATTTGGTCTTTTGCCAACTTGCCGACCGCAAACGCCCTGGAGACAGGGGAGACTTGTTAACAAACTAGACATGCCTCTCCCTGAAACACACACACACATGCATCTCTACCTGAGCAACACTTTAAATCGCAGTTCCTTCTGTAAAAATTCAATCTTTTCATGCCAGATAAAAAGATTCTCAAAATAGCTTAAGTCCCCCCAAATCTGTTCAATACCAAGTTTAATCATGTTGCCTGATACCTTGATATGAAATATAAGATGGTTGGATGGGGCTCAGTGACATTCTTCCTTGTTCAGCACACTTAGAATTTTGTTGTTCAGTGTTGCTTCTTGACTCCATAGCCTTCTTCCAGGCTTAATTTCCTTCTTGCTGAATTATGTCAATCAGAAGTTCAAATGCAGAGAGCTATGAGTAGTAACAATTACTTTTTGGATGCCTGAGATTTTTTTATTGACCAACCCAATAGTTACAGTTTTAGGTAAAAGTTGATTTTTTTTTTCTCTGCGCCTTAAAGATGTTTCTTCATTTTGTGGCACCCATTGCTACCGAACAGAATCGTTTCGTCAGGCTAAATACCATTCCTTTATAAGCAATATTATTTTTCTCTCAATTGGATTTAAAGTTTTCTTTAAATATGACTATGCAACAGCTCCTTTTTCATAAAATCCTTCAGACTTAGACTTCTGATCTATCTTAAATCATGAAAACTACTTAGCCATGATCAATTTAAAAAAATATCTTCATTTCCTTTATTCTTTTCTTTTTTTTTTTTTTGCTTTTCTTTTTTTAAAACAATTAATTTATTTATTTTACTTGGAGGCTAATTACTTTACAATATTGTGGTGGTTTTTGCCATACATTGACATGAATCAGCCATGGGTGTACATGTGTCCCCCATCCTGAACCCCCCTCCCAGCACCCTCCCCATCCCATCCCTCAGGGTCATCCCAGTGCACCAGCCCTGAGCACCCTGCCTCATGCATCGAACCTGGACTGGCGATCTATTTCACCTATGTTCCAATGCTCTTCTCTCTTTTTTTGCTCTCCGCTAGACATACGACAGAGATTCTCAAACATGTGGCCCATTCAAGTTCCCTATTTCTCGATGTTTCTGTGTTGCATTCAGAGTGATTTTCTCAGGGCTGTCTTCCAATTCATTAGTTTCCTCTTCAGTGAGTATGTGTCTGTGTGTGCTAAGTTGCTTCAGACGTGTCTGACTCTGTGCAACCCTATGAACTGTAGCTCGCCAGGCCCCTCTGTCCATGGGATTTCCCTGGCAAGAATACTGGAGTGGGTTGCCATTTCCTCCTCCAAGAGATCTTCCCAACCCAGAGATTGAACCTGTGTCTCTAATGTCTCCTGCATTAGCAGGCGGGTTCTTTACCACTAGTGTCACCTGGGAAATCCCTCAATGAGTAGAGTCTTTGGTTAATACATTATTGACCTTTTCGGTATTTTGTATTTTAATTTTATTAACATATAAATATCATATGGCACACAATTCATTCATTTCAACTGTACAATTCAATGGTTTTTAGCATATTCTCAGAATTGTGAGAATATCATCACAATAAATTTTAGAACATTTTCATCACTCCAAAAGAAACTCTGTTCTCTTTAGGTGTCACTTCCCAAACTCTCCCAGCCGTAGAGAACAACTGATACACTTCTGTCCCTATGGATTTGCCTGTTCTGGACATTTCATATCACTCAAACAATATGTGGCCTCTTGTGAATGGCTTCTTTCATTTAGTGTTTTCAAGCTTCAGCTATGTTGTAGCATGTGCCAATAGTTCATTCCTTTTTACTGCCAAATAATATTTCCTGTGTGACTATACCACTTATTATTATCCATCCATCAGTTGGTGGGTATTTGGATTATTTCTACTCTTTGACTATTATGAAGAATGCCGCTGTAATCTTTCACATACAACGTATTTTGGTGGAGATGTGTTTTCTTGGGTGTAGGAATGGAATTGTTGGGTCATAGAATGACTTGAGGGCTTCCCAGGTGACACAGTGGTAAAGAACCCATCTGCCAATGCCAGAGACACAAGTTCAATTTCTGGGTTGGGAAGATCCCCTGGAGTAGGAAATGGTAACCCACTCTAGTATCCTTGCCTGGGAAATTTCAAGGAGAGAGGAGCTTGGCAGGCTGCAGTCCAGAGTCACAAAGAGTCAGACACGACTGAGCATGCACACAGACAGTATGTTTACCTTTTGAGGAGTTTCCAGGTTGTTTTCCGAAGTGTCCTATTTTACATTCCTAATAGCAGTGTATGAGGGTTCTAATTTCTCCACTTCCTCTCCAGTGCTTGTTCTTCATGAGTTCGTGTCATCCTTGCACAGGGGCAATGCTAATCTTCTCTGTAACCTTCCAATTTTAGTATATATGCTACTCAAGCAAGAACTTACACATCTTTTTATTATACATACATAAAGTGATATCCCATTATGGTTTTGATTTACCATTTGAATACCTTTTTAGAGACGTGTCTGTTCAGATCCTTTCTGATTTTTTAATTAGTTTGTCTTTTTATTTTTGAGTTCTGAGAGTCCTTTATACACTCTAGATGCAAGTCCCTTATTAGATATATGATTTGCAAATATTTTCTCCCATTCAGTGGGCTGTCTTTCTACTTTCTTGATTACGTTCCTTGCAGTACAAATGTGTTAGTTTGGATAAAGTCCAATTAGTTAATTTTTTCTTTTGCTTCTTATACTTTTGTTTTTATATTTTAAAAAACCACTGCCAAATTCCAGGTAACAGATCTATGCCCATGTTTTATTCTAAGGGTGCCATATTTTCAGCTCTTACATTTAGGTCTGTGATGTGCTTTTACTTAATTTTTGTATATGATGTGAGGTATAGGTCCAACTTTATTTTTCTTTTTGCATGCAGATATTCAGTTGCCCCAGTATCACTTATTGAAAAGATTATTCTTTCTCCCATTTAATTTTTTTGGTACATTTGTCAAAACTCAATTGCCTATAAATGGAGGGTTTATTTCTAAACCCTGGACTCTTAGCTCTACCCCACTGACCTCGATGTGTGTCCTTCTGCCAGTGCCACACTGTCTTGATTATTGTAGCTTTACAGCAAGTTGGGAAATTTAAGTCCTCCAACTTACAACTTTGTTTCTTTTCCAAGATTATTTTGACTCTTTCAGTTTCCTTGAATCCCCATATGAATTTTAGAACAGCTTGTCAATTTTTGCAAAGAAACCAAGTCTGAGATTGATAACAATTACATTGAATTAGATCAATTGAGGGAGAAGAATTCAAGAATTCAATCTGTAGATCAATTGCTAGATGACACATGCACATAAAATGTCCTTCTATTTATTTTAGTCCTCATTAATCATTTCCAACAATGTTTTAAAGATTATTGAGTGTAAGTTTCACACTTTTGTAAAACTTATCCTAAGTATTTTATTCTTTTTAAGCTATTGTAAAAAAAAGTCTGAATTTCATTTTAAGATTACTCATTGCTAGTGTACAGAACTATAATTAGTCATTTTAAATTGACGTACATAGATTTACAATGTCATATATTAGTTTTATGTGTACAACATGGTGACTCAAAATTTTCATAGATTATACTCCACTCAATTTTATTATAAAAATATTGGCTATACTCCTTGTGGTGTACCATACATCCTTACAGTTCATTTTATACATAGTAGTTTGTACTTATTAGTCCCAAGCCCCTGTCTACAATTGATTTTTGTATATTAATATTATAACCTATAATTTTTCTGAACTTACAACTTCTACTAGTTTTTAGTGGATTGCTTCAGTTCAGTTCAGTTCAGTCGCTCAGTCGTGTCTGACTCTTTGCGACTCCATGAATCACAGCACGCCAGGCCTCCCTGTCCATCACCAACTCCCAGAGTCCACCCAAACTTATGTCCATCAAGTCGGTGATGCCATCCAGCCATCTTATCCTCTGTTGTCCCCTTCTCCTCCTGCCCCCAATCCCAGCCAGCATCAGGGTCTTTTCCAGTGAGTCAGCTCTTCGCATGAGGTGGCCAAAGTATTGGAGTTTCAGCCTCAGCATCAGTCCTTCCAATGAACACCCAGGACTGAGCTCCTTTAGGATGGACTGGTTGGATTGCTTAGCATTTTCTAAATACAAAATCATGACATCTGTGAATAGAAACAGTTTAACTTCTTGTTTTCCAATCTTGAAATAGTTTTACTTCTTGTTTTCCAATCTTGAAGACTTTAATTTTACTTCTTGGTTAAATGCACTGACTAGAATCTCTAGCACAATGTAGACTAGAAGTGATGAGAACAAACATCTTTGTCTTGTTCCTGACTTTAGGGGGAAAGTTTTCAGTCTTTCATCAGTAAGTGTGATATTAGCTGTGGACTTGATACCCTTTATTGGATTGAGAAAGTTCCTCTCTATTCCTAATTTTTAAAGTGACTTTATCATGAAAGGGTATTGGATTATTTCAAATAGGTTTGCTGCATCTATTCAGATATCCCTGGGTCAGGAAGATCCCCTGGAGAAGGGAATGGTAATCCACTCCAGTGTTCTTGCCTGGAAAATTCCATGGACAGAGGATCCTGGTGGGCTACAGTCCATACGTCACAAAAAGTCAGAAATGACTGAGTGACTAACACTTTCACTGTTCACTATTCAGATGATAATGTGAGATTTTGTCCTTTATTATTACATATTGGGCTCCCCGGGTGGCTCGGTGGTAAAGAATTCACCCACCAGTGCAGGAGATGTGGGTTCGATCCCTGGGCCAAAGAGATCTCCTGGAGGAGGAAATGGTTACTCACTCCAGCAGTCTTGCCTAGAAAAGTCCCATGGACAGAGGAGCCTGGTGGACTCCCATGAGATCACAAAGAGTCAGATACAACTGAGCATACAGCACATACACACACATACACATTACATAGATTTTCAGATGTAAAAACGAACTTTGTATTAATTGCACTTGTTCATGGTGTATATATATAATTCTTTTAATATGTTTCCATATTTGGCTGGCTATATTTTGTTGAGGATTGCATCTATAGTCATAAAACTATTGGTTCATAGTTTTCCTTTCTTGTCATGTCCTTGTCTGGATTTTGCATCAGCGTAAAAGTGATCCCATAAAGTGAGTTGAAATTGTTCCCTCCTCTTCTGTTTTTTGGAAGAATTCATGGAGAAGTGGTATTAATTCTTTAAATGTTTTCTTAAATTAACCAGTAAAACTATCCGGCCCTAGACTTTTCTTTGTGCCTAGTTTTTTGGCTAAATTTACAGGTCTATTCAGATTTTGTATTTTTTATTGAGTCAGTTTTGGTAGTTTGTATGTTTGTAGTAATTGGTCTGTTTAATTTAATTAATCCAATTTATTGGCATACAATGGTCCATATTACTTCTGTTTAATCCTTTTTTATTTCTGTAAAGTTGGTAGTGATGTTCACTTTCATTTCTAATTTTAATAGGTTGAGTCCTCTCTTTTTCGCCTTGTTCAGTCTAGGCACCATAGAACCCTTGGTTGCTTAACACTGGCTGTCACAGTGGCAGAATTTAACCCATTCAATTGAAACATTACAATCATTCAACTCGTGCTCTGATAGTTGCATTTGGCTTGGCAATCTTGTCGCAGGAATTTTGAGGATACTGTCAATGACCAAATTAAACTGGAATTACAGTAATTTGGTCTTATTAATATGGTGAACATACATTGTTCAGAAGCTTCGGTGAGCTCCATGGTCCCTAAACTCTGTTCCAAATCACTTCAGAGTACCACAAAAAATTCACAAGAGCCCTACAAGATATTTTAAAATTTTCTAGGGAAACATAGCAATATTTCTTACACAAACTATTACTAACAAGTTGTGTGGATATAAATATTTAATAAATAAGATGGTTAAGACATTTTTTGGCTTATAAATACTATGAAAAAATAATCAAATCACTGTGACTTGAGAAAATTTTGCAACCTCTGGATTGTTTATTTTTGTTTTTCCCCACAGCCTTATTAAGGATAACTGCATGGGTTTTATTAAACTTTTTGAAATATTAAAAAGACTTCCAAGAACCTTTCTAACCTCATGAGCCACAAGTTGGTAACTGATAGATGAAGGTGTCTCTAAAATCACATGATTAGGACAAAACTGTGTATTATTTGTAAGTACATGCTCCACAGCGATATCATTATGGTGATATAATGCCTCCTGCTCTTGCTCACATTTCCCAAAGATATTTTTCTAGAGGTAGAGAAGGAGCAAAAGAGGCAATTAACTTATTGTGCTGCATTTGGGGAACACTTCATCTATTATACAAAAATTGATTTAGCATATACTGTGTGCCAGACATGGTGAACAAAACAAAGAAACCCTGACTAATATTCTAAAATCTAAACACTTAATGTAATAACAGTGAGGTATGGTGCTTTAAAAAAGATGGTCAGGAAAGGGGTCAGATATGGGACACTTAAGTAAATATGTGAATGAAGAGACAGAGAGCAATGCAGATAATTGGAGCGGGGTTCCAGGGCTTCCTAGGTGGCTCAGTGGTAAAGAAATCACCAGCCAGTGCAGGAAATGCAAGAGATGCTGGTTTGATCCCTGAGTTGGGAAGATCCCCTGGAGGAGGAAACAGCAACCCACTCTAGTGCTCTTGCCTGGAGAATCCAATGGACAGAGGAGTCTGGTGGGCTACAGTTCAAGGGGTCACAAAAAGTCAGACACAAGTGAGCACCCAGCCTCAGGCAGAGGGTTCCAGCAGGTGCAGAGGTCAGAGCATGCTCGGCAGTCTAGGTAGGCGTGTACATCATCTAGCCTTTGCCTCTGGGCAGGTGTGTTCCTAGCCTCCTCCCACCCAGGGAGTGCAGCGCACAGGACATCTCACAGTGTCCTATCCCTGCCAACCTCCTGCTCTTCCTTCCTTGCTTCCTCCCTTCCTTCCTTCCTTCCCTCTGTCTTTTCTTCTTTCTTCCACCAAATGCTTACTGAAAGTCTACTGTACACCATCCATTATTCTTGGTACCTAGGATCCAGCAGTAAATAAAACAGACGTGGCCCCAACTTGCTTGAAATTTATAGACTAGCAAACTAGGGTCATTTGTAAACAAACAAACAAACCAACCAAAAGTCCCAAGTGTGGTAAGTATTAAACACTTGTTCAGTGAACCTGGCCCAAATTAAGAGATAAATATTTGACCAATGAATCAATGTTCAAATGAATGAACAAATGAAGAGATGAATTGACTGACCTTTAGGATGTTATTACTCTGAGATTTTTACCATAGCAGGATAATTAGAATTTTTTGTCTGATTCTCATTTTCTATTTCTATATTGCTACAAGTGAAAAATGTTGAGTACTAATTCAACTAAATCTGTCAGTCAAAAAAACTTCATAAGAAAATCAATTAACTTGCTCAAAATCATTTCTGTACTTTCAGAAAAAAAGAAAGCAGCTGCCTGATGATATTTTTAATTGAATTCAGAAGCTATTACCTACGAGAACCTTTAATTTATTCTTACCCAGTCAGTCGAAAACAATTTAAGCAAAGCAGAATCTGTTTTCTTTTAAGTTGCAATTGAGCTGAGAGCTGCCATGCCAGGTTTCACCCAGTGTGAGTTTCAGGAACTGAATGATAAACACCAGTAAATGAAACCTTTTCCTAGAATGCCAGCAGGATTGCTTTAACCGAGGTTAGGCTACTAGGCAACAATCTAAGAAAACCAATATTCTGTTGCTAATTACCCATCTAAAAGGCTAGAGAGGAAATTATAGAAAGAAGCAATCTTCTTAATAATTCCCCAATTACTCCACCCTGAATCATCTCTTACTCATGAAAGGGTGAATATGGTAGTTTCAGAGAATCTCAGCTCTCATTAAAGTGAGAATTAGAGAGATTGCCTGCCTGAAAGAAATGGCTTAACAGTTCTATGCAAACGCCTTATCCTCCGTATGAAAGGTAAAGTGTTAGTCACTCAGTCATGTTCGACTTTTTGTGACCCCATGCATGGACTGTAGTCTGCCAGGCTCCTCTGTCCGTGGGATTCTCCAAGCAAGAATACTGGAATGGGTAGCCATTCCCTTCTCCAGGGGATCTTCCTGACCCAGGGATCGAACCTGGGTCTCCTGCACTGCAGGCAGATTCTTTACTATCTGAGCCACCAGGGAAGCCGTACCTCCATGTAGTATTTACAAATGCTGTGGGTGAGAGTGACAGAGAGGGAAGGCTTCTGGAGGCTGAAGTGGTGGGAACCACAGAATGCAATCTGGTCTCTACTGGGTCATCTGTTTGCTCATTACATATGGACAAGACAGAAAAGCTTACAGTCGAATGAGGGAGTCATGTGAGAAACTGGTACACAAATAAACAAGATGGTCAAATATAACTGTGCCTTGAAGAAAATTTCCAAGGTGACGAGACAGGGAGTAACTTTAGAAGACTTGTTTAATAAAGTGGTTAAGAAAGGCCTTCAGGCTGTTTTTCTAAGAGTTTTATGTATTACATATGTCCTCTGTGTTCTTTTTAAATAGGGCATAACCATGCTGCTGTCAAATTGGCTAGTGTAGACACCCAACAAGTGGTTTTTTTCCAGCCAATTCATCATGAGTCTATGGAAAGGAAGGGAATGGGGGTAGGTCTTAACACAATGACTGGAATTAGCCAATACAAGATACAGGGGGGAAAGTCGCTTCCTCCTTTATGACCATGGCTAGGTAAAATAAGTCCTCAGAATTACTAAAAAACCAAGAATATTAAAGAAAAAAAATTTTTAAGTTGGATTTAAAAAAAAATCAAAGCTTTTGTTTTTAGAAAGACACCTTTTAGGAAATTAAAAAGCAGACCACAGACTGGGAAAAAATATCTAATATGTACAAAAAAAATATTATGTGTGTGCATACTCAATATATATATGTATAAATACATGTTGTTGTTTAGTCTCTTGGTCATGTCCAACTCTGCAGCTCCATAGACTCTAGCCCTGCCAGGCTCCTCTGTCCATGGGATTCTTCAGGCAAGAATACTGGAGTGGGTTGCCATTCTCTTTTCCAGGGGATCTTCTGGACCCAGAGATCGAATCCACACCTCTTGCACTGGCAGATGGATTCTTTAGTACTGAAGCTCCTATAAATGCATATATGTTCATGCACATATAACATATAGGACGTGTATGTTTCATATGTCATATAGATCTGGAAAAGGACACATAGAGAACATATAATGAACTCTTAAATGTTAATAATTAGAACATAACTCAAATTTTAATTGGAGAAAAGATTGAAACAGGTGCTTCATGAAAAATGATAGAAATGACCTATAGCGCTCAAAAAGATGTTCAACACCATTAGTCGTCAGAGAATTACAAATTAAAACCACAGTGAGATACCCCTTTTCACCCACTGTAATGGCTAAGATGAAAAAGAGTAACCATACCAAGTGTCGGTAAGAATGTGGAAAAATGAACCCATACACTGCTGGGGTACACACAGACTTGCATAAAATGTTCATAAGAGTTTTATTTCAAATAGTGAATAACTAGGAATAGTCTTTGGAGAAGGAAATGGCAACCCACTCCAGTATTTCTGCCTGAAAAATTCCACGGACGGAGGAGCTTGGTGGTCTACACTCCATGGAGTCAGGAAGAATCAAACACGACTGAACACTCACGCACAACAACAAGAAGGAACAGTCGTACTACCCATCAGAGATGGGTGGATAAACAAGTTGTGTTGTACGTACAGAGTGGAATACTACTCGGCAATAAAATGAACTACATCCAATAACATGGATGACTCTGAAAAACATGCTGAGTAAAATAAGCCAGGCACAAAAACACATGCTGTATGATGCCACTTGCATGAAATTCTAGAAAAAAGAAAACCTAATCTATAGCAGTAAAGAGCAGATCTGGTTGCCTGGGCTGTGGCTCACAGCAGACTGACGAGGACAATTTTGCGGTGATGGAAATGTTCTACATCTTAACTGTGGTTGTGGTCACACAAATGTGTACCTCTGTCAAAACTCGAAGAATGTACCCTTAAAAGGATCACATTTTATTGTGTATGAATAATAATATAGTTGCCTTTGACTCAAGTTGATTTTTAAAATGGGTTCTTTCAAAAAGTGATTTTAGTGTTTCCTTATAGGATGGGTGGAGGCATGTCGTTCATTAGATCAATTCACAAAATTGGAGGTTAGAAAGTCAGGCAAACATGGAGCCAATATAACAACCATAGCCCCAACATATTCTCTGACATGGTTTTATCAAATTTACTGTACCAGTCGCGAAAGATGCTCTGTAAAGAAAAGTCTCTGGTCCAGTAAACTGTAGAAAAACTGAATATTCTACAGATTCACATTATAATATGACCATAAATATGATTCTGAAAGTCCCAAAGTGAATAAATGAATAAATATTTACTATACCAGCCTTTTAAAATGTATTTTATCAAGAAATATCTAGTGGGACATGGCTTTGGAAATGCTAAATTACTTGACCAATGTCAATCTGGAAGGAAGTCTATTAAGAGTTTTTAATCATCAATATGTATTTTAAATCTCAAAGAGTGTTTTAGTATGTAGCATTTTCCACATGTATTTGAGCATAGTGTTCTATTTTCAACTGCATCTTGCAAAAATTGGTATTCTATTTTCTTCCAAAAACAGCTTTCTAGGCTTCCTCCAAAGAGCTTGGTCCTAGCCTCTATCCTCCTTACAAGCAACTTAGTAGCTATAGTATTAGTCACTCAGTCGTGTCTAACTCTTATTACCCTGTGGAGTGCAGCCCAGCAGGCTCTTTGTCCATGGATATCTCCAGGCAAGAATACTGGAGTGGGTAGCCCATTCCCTTCTCCATGGGATCTTCCCAACCCAGGGATCAGATGAGCCCAGGTCTCCTGCATTGAAGGCAATTCTTTACCATCTGAGCCACAAACAACTTAGCTGAATGGCAAATACAGGATTGTCAAATTTTCAGATGACACAAATGAGTTTCTTAAGAGGATAAGCAATACTATAAAACATGAATTTGCTAAGATCTGGATAGGCAAGATTGATGAAATTTAAAACTATTGAGTTTGAAAATTCAATTAAGTGTATATATATTTATGGGGACAGATGGAAGCAGGCTTTGGAGTTTTAGTTGATAATAAACTCAACCAAAACTACAATGTTGTGTCAAAAACCAATTCAACCTTAGTCTACACAAGAGAATGGTGTCAACAGTAATAAGAGAACCATTGTATGTGAGTACAACTATAGAATTACAAGATGGTCAAAGGACCAGAAATTTCAAAGGAAGAGTGTTCAGATTTGGTGGGGGAGGCAGAGAATGTATATGTGGAATGGTATTTGCCTACAAATATGAGGAGAAACTTCATGGAAAGTCATCCAAGTATCTTGATCGCCAGCTTCTAGACCTATTTTTAAAAGCTCTGATTTGGATCACAACAAACTGTGGGAAATTCTTAAAGAGACGGGAATACCAGGCCACCTTACTTGCCTCCTGAGAAATCTCTATGCAGGTCAGGAAGCAACAGTTAGAACCAGACATAGGGCAATGAACTTGTTCAAAATTGGGAAAAGAGTACATCAAGGCAATATACAGTCACCTTGCTTATTTAACTTACATGCAGAGTACATCAGGCGAAATGCCAGGCTGGATGAAGCATAAGCTGGAATCAAGATTGCTGGGAGAAATATCAATAACTTCAGATATGCAGATGACACCACCCTTATGGCAGAAAGTGAAGAGGAACTAAAGAGCCTCTTGATGAAAGTGAAAGAGGAGAGTGAAGAAGTTGGCTTAAAACTCAGCATTCAAAAACCTAAGATCATGGCATCCAGTCCCATCACTTCATGGCAAATAGATGGGAAACAATGGAAACAGTGACAGACTTTATTTTGGGGGGTTCCAAAATCACTGCAAATGGTGACTGCAGCCATGAAATTAAAAGATGCTTGTTCCTTGGAAGAAAAGCTATGACAAATCTAGACAGTATATTAAAAAGCAGAGACATTACTTTGCTCACAAAGGTCCATGTAGTTAAAGCTATGGTTTCTCCAGTAGTTGTGTATGGATGTGAGAGTTGGACCATAAAGAAAGCTGAGCACCGAAGCGTTGATGCTTTTGAACTGTGGTGTTGGAGAAAAGTCTTCAAAGTCTCTTGGACTGCAAGGAGATCAAACCAGTTAATCTTAAAGGAAATCAGTCCTGAATATTCACTGGAAGGACTGATGCTGAAACTGAAGCTTCAATAATTTGGCCACCTGATGTGAAGAACTAAGACCATGATGCTGGGAAAGATTGAAGACAGGAGGAGAAGGGGGCGACAGAGGATGAGATCGTAGGATGGCGTCACCGACTCGATGGATATGAGTTTGAGCAAACTCTGGTAGTTAGTGATGGACAGGGAAGCCTGGCATGCTGCAGTCCATGGAGTAGCAAAGATTCAGACACAACTGAGCAACTGAACTGAACTGAATTGTACCTAACCAGGACTATGTTAACCAGAATGAAAATTTGTCCACAAAATCCACAGGACATAGGAGGATCGGGTTCAGAAAAGATTGGAGGGAGCTCTGGGATGAGGTAGCCAGAAGCCCGGTGGAAGTTACACCCAGAAGAGAGCTGGTCCTCACTGACCCTATCCGTCATGCTGGATGCCCAGCACCTGCCCCTGTGTCCCTGCAGTTGCTGCCTCACTCAATATTCAAAACTCCTCTACAGAACATTCAATGGGTTGGACCAAAATTATGTGCCTAGCCCTGGCTGAGTTTATTCTGCTTTATTCCAGAGAAGAGAACTAGCTGTAATGAGATGGTTGTTGGTCCCAGACCATGTAGGAACGCCCCTGCTTAGAAATAGAGTTTATGCTCACTGCTGCTGCTGCTGCTAAGTCACTTCAGTCGTGTCCGACTCTGTGCGACCCCATAGACGGCAGCCCACCAGGCTCCCCTGTGGTATGCTCACGGAATGCTTAGCAAAGATTATTTCTCAGTGTGAGAACGGCAACAATTACTTAGACTCATTCAGTGAGAATTTTAAAAGTGACCATGGGCAAACAAGGAGATTTTAAGAGTGCAGTGCACATTAGAGGTCAACTACAACAACTCTTGACCTTTATCAACATGGAAACTCACCTGGAGAGATTAAATGATGTTTCTGGAGGAGCTCTAAGTGAGTATCAAAAAGAATGAACCCAGGTCCCCATGACATCAGCCATCCTTCTTTGTTATAAAATATTGCCTAATTTTCAACTGAACAGTCTGACTTAGTGATAGAATTGTAAAGTTTACTGAGATCAAAATATTGTTGTGTCAAAATATCCACTCATAGTTGTTAATAGAATTAATGTGAACACAGGGAAGAATGATCATGTTGGGAAGGGAGAGAAGGTTAAGAAGGGAGGTGGAGACAAGATGAAAAATTCATTCAAATCTAACTCAATTTATTTTTCTGATGTGACCTCTAATTTGCCAACTTTAGATTGGTTTCGATGCTAACCTTTTCCAGGAATTAAAGTTTGAGTGTTTAAGGAAAAACAATGCCTCTGACTACCAGCAGGACTTTAGGAAAATGTCACTGTGACGGCAAGTTATTTTTCATCTGCATAGTAAACTTTTTGAATGGTGAAAAAGCAATACTTCAACAATTCTTCTTGCAGGTGTTGTTTGTTTGATATGTCTCTTATGTCAGCTGGAAACAACAGTTTAAACACTACTTTAATGAGAAAAATTGCCCATGGCTGGTCTGGTTTTACCTTATATGGATTTGTAGCTGATTGGTGACTGATGTTTGCTTTAAACATTTTTTGACAGACAAATCCATTATTTGTGGCCACTTTTTCCAAGGTCCATGGAGAAATTAGCTTTAATTACTCCGTTGATTGGAGGACCATAGCAAATCTTCTTTTCTTAAGAAAGAAAGGCAAACACTACTAGTCACTGGTTTTGAGCAATTCTTTCATAAATCAAAATACTGAAGCTTGTGAATCAAACCATTAGACAGCTTTCTTTGAAGGACAAAGTATATTATATTAACCCTTCCTCCTCAACACGGAGGCAGAAGAAAAGAAATTGTTTCCTTAAATGTTGTGTCAAAATATTGAAATAAAACGTGGACATCTCAGACATTCAGATATTTCAGGTATTCATCTAATAAAACTGTGGCCTCCCACTTCCTTTCAAATTGACAAAGGGTATAGATCTCTAACTGCTATCATCCTGAAAATATGGTGTTCATTAGCAGCCACGGATGTAGTATAAGCCAGAAGCACTCATTTAAAAGAAAACAGACAATTCCTTGGCCGTCCAGTGGTTAGGACTCCATAATTCCACTGCAGCAGGCCTGGGTTTGATCTTTGGTCAGAAAATTAAGATCCCATTAAGAAAAGCAAAAGAAAAATAAGAAAGAAGAAGAAAAGACATTAGTGGACAGGGAAAAAGAGACCATCCAAAAATTAGAGGCTCTCATCACTATTCCTACACTTTCCACGCAATTTCTGGGTTTGTTCTCGAATAGCAACTTGATAGTACTCTATTCTGTCACTCATCCCCTCCAGTGGAGACACCCTGTCCTCTCAGAGTATGAATCCTACCATTTGGCTGATTCTAGACATGGTCAGTGACAGCCTGTGCCCACCCCATAACAGCATGGGTCAGAAGGACTACCATGACTCTGTCTTAGCCAGCTCAGTTTTCTTAGAGTGAAACTCATGCTGTGAGGTTCCATCCAGATTTGTAAATAACCATCTTCTTCCTCATTTGAATGTCTCGTTAATTCACCTTGAGATGTTGGTCATGACTCCCCTTGACATTCGTAATGTTTCAAGAGGAAATGCTTATATTGAACTAACTATGGGAACCATCTGGGAGGAACACTGCTTGACAAGCACAGCACTTTTCAAAATAATATCATGGCAGGCTTCCCAGCTCACAGCCGCAACATCCTGTGGAATCAACAAAGCAATTTAAAAAGCCCAAAACTCATCATCTCCAGTGGAGACACCCCTTCCTCTAAGAGTATAAATCCTACCATTTGTTCTTTGAATTAGAACAATTCTGTGGAGGCGTAGGGGAACAAAGCTTCTCTTCCTAGACTCTAGAATACTGGTCTTAGATCACAACCTGCTGCTGCTGCTGCTGCTGCTAAGTCGCTTCAGTCGTGTCTGACTCTGTGCGACCCCAGAGAATGCAGCCCACCAGGCTCCCCCGTCCCTGGGATTCTCCAGGCAAGAACACTGGAGTGGGTTGCCATTTCCTTCTCCAAAGCATGAAAGTGAAAAGTGAAAGTGAAGTCGCTCAGTCGTGCCCGACTCTTAGCGACCCCATGGACTGCAGCCCACCAGGCTCCTCCATCCATGGGATTTTCCAGGCAAGAGTACTGGAGTGGGGTGCCATTGCCTTCTCCAACATCATGACCTAGGCAGATCTAAAACAAATGTTTCACCCCCTACCATCTCACTAATCACAAGCAGGCTTCTTTCTTTATTTGATTTCATTTTAATGCTGGTTATGACCCACTGAGGACCTAACAGAAGCAGAAGAGATTAAGAAAAGGTGGTAAGAATACACAGAAGAACTATACAAAAAAGCTCTTACTGACCCAGATAACCACGATGGTGTGATCACTCACCTAGGGCCAGATATCCTGGGGCGTGAAGTCAAGTGGGGCTTAGGAAGCATGACTACAAACAAAACTAGTGGAGGTGATGGAATTCCAGTTGAGCTATTTGAAATCCTGAAAGATGATGCTGTGAAAGTGCTGCACTCAATATGCCAGCAAATTTAGAAAACTCAGCAGTGGCCACAGGACTGGAAAAGGTCAGTTTTTATTCCAATCTCAAAGAAAGGCAATGCCAAAGAATGCCCAAACTACCACACAATTGCACTCATCTCACACACCAGCAAAGTACTGCTCAAAATTCTCCAAGCCAGGCTTCAACAGTACATGAACTATGAACTTCCAGATGTTCAAGCTGGATTTAGAAAAGGCAGAGAAACCAGAGATCAAATTGCCAACATCCACTGGATCATAGAAAAAGCAAGAGAATTCCAGCAATACATCTACCTCTGCTTTATTGACCACGCCAAAGCTTTTGACTATCTGTATCACAACAAACTGTGGAAAATTCTTAAGGAGATGGGAATACCAGACCACCTTACCTACCTCTTGAGAAACTAGTATGCAGGTCAAGAAGCAACAGCTAGAACCAGACATGGAACAACGGACTGGTTCAAAATTGGTAATGGAGTACATCAAGGCTATATATTGTCACCCTGCTTATTTAACTTATATGCAAAGTAAATCACATGAAATGCCATGTTGGATGAAGCACAAGCTGGAATCAAGATTGCCAGGAGATATATAAGAACCTTAGATGTGCAGATGATACCACCCTAATGGCAGAAAGCAGAGAGGAACTAAACAGCCTTTTGATGAAGATGAAAGAGGAGAGTGAAAAAGTTAAATCTCAATATTAAAAAAAACTAAGATCATGGCATCATCTGGTCCCATCAGTTCATGGCAAATAGATGGGGAAAAAATGGAAACAGTGACAGGCTTTATTTTCTTGGATTCTAAAATCACTGTGGATGGTGACTGCAGCCACAAAATTAAAATATGCTTGCTCCTTGGAAGAAATGCTGTGACAAATCTAGACAGTGTATTAAAAATCAGAGGCTTCATTTTGCCATCAAAGGTCTGTATAGTCTAACTATGGTTTTTCCAGTAGTCAAATATGGATGTGAGAGTTGGACCATAAAGAAGGCTGAATGCCAAAGAACTGATGCTTTCGAACTGTCGTGCTGGAGAAGACTCTTGAAAGTCCCTTGGATAGCAAGGAGATAAAGCCTGTCAATCCCAAAGGAAATCAACCCTGAATATTCATTGGAAGGACTGATGCTGAAGCTGAAGCTCCAATACTTTGGCCACCTGATTCGAAGAGTTGACTCACTGGAAAAGACCCTGATGCTGCGAAAGTTTGAGTGCAGGAGGAGAAGGGGATGACAGAGGATGAGATGGCTGTATGGCATCATTGACTCAACGGACATAAGTTTGAGCAAACTCTGGGAGATGATGAGGGCTGACATGCTGCAGTCCATGGGGTGGCAATGAGTTAGACACAACTTAGCAGCTGAACAACAACAAATGACCCACTAAACTGATTTCATAACCTACCGATTTGTGATAACCCACAATCCAGAACTCACCTCTCTAGAACATGGAGAACTTTGTTCCCAGTCTGGAGTCATTTCACGCAGCCATGTTTTTAAGATGATAAAGCAAGTGCACCTTAAACACACTCTTTAAAAATTAAGATGGCTGAGTGCCCCAGCTCCAGATTCTGATTCAACTAGAACCAAACATCAGTCATCTGTAAAAGCTTTCTGGATAATTCTAATGTGTGCCAGGATCAGTACCGATTGCTCGGTCTAGAGCAACTAATAAGAAAATCTCTAAGTTCTTTTATGGCAATACATGTTTTAAAAGACTCTCATAAAGTTATTTTACATAATATGAAGTAGCCAGTGAGTAGCTTGTGTATCCATTTGGTACAGGATGGTCTTCAAAGCACTTTACAATCCCTATTTTTCCACTTGAGCCGCAGGACACCTGAGCGCCTGGCCTCTTGCCTTGGACATGGCGTCTCGACAGGAGTGGGTTATTACAGAGCTGCCTCTGCTCTGGGTGACCTTTTCTCTACTGAGCTTTATTTCCCTGAACAGAAACTAGATGCCTGAGAATGACGCATGGAAAGTGGCTGGAGCGCGGCGGCCGTGACCCTTCACCTACTAAACTTCCCTTGTTGACTCCACCGCCAGGCGGGGCAGCTCAGGCTGCGGGTGCGGGGCTGACCTTTCCCCCAGTTAGCCTGCCAGCGAGAGGCCGTCATCTGCTTCGCTTCCACGGAACGGGCCAGCGTGTTTCCCCCAACACAATGTGGATGAAAACTGCACAGCAGAGTCACTTTATTCTTAAACAGCAAAGGCATTTATAAATTCATGTCCTAGCAAAGGAAAACTCACCCCGTTGCTCCAACACACAGTACATTTTGTACACAGTACACTGAGGTGCCCATTTATAGAAAGCAGAAGTGGGAGAAGCTTATGAGGGAAGGGGCGGGAGAAAGAACAAAGATGGGGAACCCAACACCTTTCCTTTCTGGACTCAGCCTTGACTACTGAACCCCACCTAGGTCCCTATGAACTGAGAACATAATATAACCAGGTCCCTCAAACTCGGTACTGTCAAATTCTCACGTTTATTTTCAAAAGGGAGGGATTAAAAGGGGAAAGGTGTATGTGTCTGTGTGACTACTGTTAAGGCTAAATGCGGTTTAATTCCCTCTGCAGCAAAGTCTAACCTGTGCCCCGTGTCCTTAAGGAAACAAGCTGTTGAATTTCCAGCATCCTTTTTTTCCCCTCAAATTCAGTTTCACACAGTTGTCTGGTCTGGACCAAGAGGACAAGCAGGCATTCTCAGTTCTAAGAGGTCAGAAAGGTTTAGGTAAAAAATAATCCTAAAGTTGCCAAAGCCTAGAAGAGCGTGGCAAAGATTCCAGTTTCAACTGAGGTTTACAAAATTCAGTTTCTACTACTTAGGTGACTTAGGTGACTTAATATCCTGTCTGCCTCCATTTTTCCTCTGCAAGTAAAAGTGGTGGATTAAGTGAATGTTTTTGCTATTTATCTTTGACAATCTCACTGAAGGACACCTCTTGCAAGTGGAAAGGAGAGGATGGAGGCAGGGGTGTGGTTGCAGGCTGAAATGTGAAGGCTGCCTGGATTCCCCAGCCCAGAAATAAGCAGAGGTTGAATCTCCCAAATCTGATTCTGCTTCTCTGATCTCTGGAGTGCTGTGTTGGAAAGAATCCTAAGGCCAAACCACACCAAACAGGAAAGAATGTTATGATCTATAATTGGTGGTGTCAGCTATAGTTGGAGAGGGCAGGACTAACTGCTTGGACAATATGTACTTGCTTAAATTGGTATTTTCAAATAAACAGAAAAACTTAGTATGTCATGTCTAAGTATCTGTCTTTTCACTTCTAAGCATAGCACGCAATGCTGTACTAATGTACTGCATATAATAACAGGCCAATGCACATGAATTAATTGAATTAACCAGGTAGGAAGGAATGTCTGTATAACTGACAAAATTTTCCCATTTTTAAGTGGATATTTAGTTGGGTATTGATTCAGCTTTGACCATCCCCTGCACTGGGATGAGCAAAGAAAGGACAAGAAGTAGTGACCTCTAAAATTTGTGTTCCAGATGACCTGATACCTGTTTGTGTTCCTCTTATTTTCAGTAAAAGTTTGTCTCAGGCAGTCGTCAGTCAGTGCTACACAAACCAAGCTGGGCCTTGGCAATACTTGGGATTTTCCAAATTAGAGATTTCTATTTGGAATCTGTAGGGCGCAGGAGGGCTTCCCTGGTGCCTCGGTGGTAAAGAATCTGCCTGCAATGCAGGAGACCTGGGTTCGATCCCTGGGCTGGGAAGAAACCCTGGAGGAGGGCATGGCAACCTACTCCAGTATTCTTGCCTGGAGAATCCCCATGGACGGAGGAGCCTGACTGATAGGCTACAGCCCATAGGGTCGCAAAGAGTCAGACATGAGTGAAGCGACTTAGCAGCAGCAGCAGCAGGGGATGGGGGGAGAGGGGTGAGAAAGAGATCCCCCTTGGTGGTAATCTCAGGAAATCTGGGCAATGATCAGCAGTCAGAGAAAAGGAACAAGTCACAGAAGCAGAAACAAAGTCTCGGCTGACAACAGCTCAGTATCCGTGTCAGAAGATAAAGGGCAGGGAGGAGAAGAGAGAAGAGCTGAATTCAGGCTCCTCGGGTCCCGGAGTTGTCAAGCCTCCTACGCCCAAGGGGTTAGCAGCAGAAGGCAGGGGAGCCATTAACCCAATTCCCTGTCCTGATCCTGCCTTCCAGTTTCATCAAAAGCCTATTTTGATAGATCTCTGCCAAATTCTTCGGCCTGTTCTTTCGCTACATGTGGTTTCATTTCAACTTTTGAAATAACATTTATAATTCCTTATAATTAAGAAGTAACACATGTTCCATTGTTTAACATTGGAAAAGCACAAAAGAAAGCAAATGTAAATAATGATAATTTTACCACCCCAAAAGAATCACCACAAACCTTCTGGGCTATTTTCTTTCTACATATGTTTATGCATATGTTTGTTCATATCATATTCAAAATAGTAACCAGCTATGTTTTCAGACACGCCTTAGCAACTAAACAATAATTGTTTTCTGCCAGCATTTCTTACTTTCCAGTGCCCTCCTCCCTCATTTGGTCAGCTAGGCCATAGCTCACAGAAGAAACCCCAAATACTTATCACTAAGTTTGGGAGATCTGAGAGATAGAGTCAGATGTTTTCTTTCTTCCTAAAAACCTATGTGTGGTTTCTATGATCCATCTACTAACTCCTACTTAAGGTTCATTTGAGCTGTTTTCAAGTTTCTTTCACCCTTTATTTTCTTCTGTACCCCTCAGACCAGAGAATCTCTTCTAGTTTGAGAGGCAATAGTGGGAAACCTGATGTGATTTACTGAATATTCACTATGCTCAGGCTTCCCAGATGGTGCTAGTGGTAAAGAACCCACCTGCCAGTGCAGAAGACTAAAGAGATGTGGGTTCTGTCCCTGGGTCAGGAAGATCTCCTGGAGGAGGGCACGGCAACCCACTCCAGTATTCTTGCCTGAGAATTCCATGGACAGAGGAGCCTGGCAGGCTATAGTCCAGGGGGCTGCAAGAGTCAGACATGACTGAAGTGACTTAACACGACGCACACTATGCTCTAACTCCTTCAAAGCCTAGGCCTTTGCAACTCATTTTCTGCACCAAGACCCTAGGAAGACAGTGAGAGCAGAAATGGCTGCAGGAAGATCAGGCAGACAGGCACGCGGCAGCCTTCTAGAGCCTCCTGCAGCCCCAAACAGAATAAGCACAACAGAGGCACTGGAGTAAATAGCGTAGGAGACTGCGGTCCAATGTGTTTCAGGAACAGCAGGATGAAGCGCTGCCCATGTGGCCAAGGGCAGACAGATGCGAGAGAGAGAAAGAGAAACAGACTCAAGTGGGTCTTCTAGATGGGAATGAGGACTGATGTTGCAGCAATTCACACGAACCAACAATCGAGGACCAGATATAATGAGAAACATTGCGGCAGAAGCTAGTTTGGCTAGGTGACACCAAGCACTAGATCTCCACCTGCCGTGAGACCTCGGGGAATGCACAGATGCAACCCTGGGGGAAAGGATGATAAAATCTCCCATTAATCAAACAGCCTTGTAATAGACACAAAGCTGGCTTATAGACAAGACAATATCAACAACTGCACATCTGGTATTTGTGAACTGAAATTCGTACCCACTGTATATATTTAGAATGGCTTAACTATGGTTGGCTCACCTAATGAGTAAAACAGGAAGAGAGAGAGATAAGAGTCTTCCTAAGTGTATAATTATGGTGTTGGACCATGGAGTCCAACTGGACAACAGGAGAGAGAAGACACAGAGGAAGGAAGGAAGGCAAAATTGGAGTCTCAATGAGTTTGAGATACTGTACATGAGATGACAGTTGATGTCACCTAGGAGTATGGGAGGTGGCATACAGAGAGTTAGTGATATTTTCTATGTTGTGGCATTACTTGTGAAGATAAGTTCTAGGGTGTGTTCATGGGAATGGGTAGCTGAGGTGAGCTATACATGGATATTGATCAGGTAAAGAGAATGATGAATTCAGGGGTAAAAGGATAGATATATCATTCATAGTAGTGTTGAAATCAACAAGAATGATGACAGAAAGCATATTGGAATGGAAGTAGTCAGCTATGCTGTAAAATGCAGCAAAAAAAAAAAAGTAGTAGGTAGAACTGTCTGATGCCTTGTCTTCAAAGTTCCTATGATTTTAAAGGAGAATGGAGGAGTAATGTTTTGAATGCAGAGGGATAACAAACAAGGTGTGGAAAGATGAAGACACTCATCTCACCTTCAGGTCATTAAATACTTTGAGTTAAGGAAAACATCCATCTCCACTTAAGAGGTTGCATGAGACACGAAGTCTGTAGGTTGCGGCAGGAATATAAACATATTTAGAGATACACACATATGCACACAACCAATAGCATTAGTAGCTTATGTTGCCATTCTCTAAATTTTTCTATAAGTGTATATTTTGCTGATAAAAAACATCAAAAGAGTTGTATAGATGTTTTTGGAAGATCTGTATTGACAAGAAAATGTTTATGATATAATGCTTAAAAAAGAATACAAAGTTATACACACACAATGATAGCAAGTTGATAGAAAAAATATTTTGAGATAGAGAAAGGCTGTTAGGAAATACACTGAAATATTCACAATGGCAGTCTCTAGGTAATTTTTTCCTTAAGATTTATAAAAATCCTATGTCAAGCATATATTATCTTTAGCATAAAAAAGCTATTTTAAGGCTTTTTATCTGTATTGTTCTACCTATCCCCCTAGCTGAACTGGTTCATAAACTTAAAGCTGGTAAGACAAAAAAAAGAAAGAAATTGGGGATGTTGGGAATGTACAGTGTTTGTAGACAAATGCTGAGTTCTAGAGGGCAAAATGGAAATATTTGGAAGAAGGACAAAGAGCATGAGAGACTAGGTCAGATTGTGAGGTACAAAAAATGACCTGGAGAAGACACTAGTCAAAGATAGATAAATAGAGAGGAAGAAATATCAGGTGGTACCTGAGCTAAGTCACAATGTGAGGCACGGCAGGACTAGTCCAAGTCGACTCTGAGGTCCAACAGCACAACGTGGCATCCAGGGACTCATTTAGCTTAAGTGTGTGGTTCACTTTTTCACTGAGATATGTTATGACAGCCTCAGGGAGCAGGATATAACCTGGAACACAAGACTAAGGGAAGGCCTGGGGGCTGACGGTCCCCTGTGGTGCTACGGTGTGGTAGATGGGAAGAAAATCTCACAAACAAAATAGGATGCCTATTCTGCAGTTAACAGATAGCAAAACAGAGGCAACAGTAGAACACGAAAGGGATGAAGGTGAGAATGAATCAGGCGCAGGGCATCTAGGGTGAATAGGGAAGAAATGGAAAACACAAGCTGTGTGCCGGAACAGGATTAAAGAGAGCAAGGGAATGAACCAAATGGAAAAAGAGGAGACAGAGGGTCGGGAAAAGGAGTCTCCATGCTTTCAGAGGCAAGGCAGTCCTGACCAATGATCAGGCACGTGAAGTGGCCATGGGAATAAGTAACAGAAATGCAGTAGGGGGCCTTCCCTCATGATCCAATAGCCAAGACTCCATGTTCCCAATGCAGGAGGCCTGGGTTCGATCCCTGGTCAGGGAACTAGATCCTACATGTTGCAAATAAAGATCCAGGATGCTGCAACTAAAAAAGATCCCTCATACTGCAAAGAAGATTGAAGATCCCTTGTGCCACAACATGGCCAAATTCATTACTTAATGTTAAAGAAGAAAAGCAGCAGGTGTCAAGGTCACTGAGATTAAAGAATTCAAGGAACTATGAGGACAAAGTTAGATAATTCATCCACCTGACCTCTGAAGTTGTCTAGGATTATATGCTTTCCAGAGCCCCAGTTCTACCTTTCAATTCAGTGGTATAGACCAAAGTGGCACAGTGGTAAAGAATCTGTCTGCCAATGCAGGAGACTCAAGAGACACAGGTTCGACATGTGGGTTGGCAAGATCCCCTGGAGGAGGAAATGACAACTCACTCCAGTATTCTTGCGTGAAGAATGCCATGGGCAGAGGGGCCTGGTGGGCTACAAAGAGGCGCTACATGGGGTCACAAAGACTCAGACACAACTGAGTACACACAAAGACCAAGATACTCAGGCCTGGACTATCATCGCCCATTGCACAGCATTTATTTCTACAAATGCTCTCTCCACCTTACTTGCCCCATTTTTGGCATTCGGGCAAAACACAGTCACAGAGGACCCTGATATTGGCAGTAGCAAACTTAGTCAAAGCTGCTTCAGTCCCCTGTTGCTTCATCTTGGAATCCCACAGAGGAAGAAAAATGTAAGGGCAAACAAGTCCAGGGAACAGTTTTTCCCCAAGTGGCATTAGTTTCTACCCTGTTCATTTGGTCAAGAACTATTCCTGGCTTGAGTGTATGAAGCACAAAGTCGTGTATCATTGAGAACATGGAGTATAAAGAAGTGTGGGGGTCTCCTTCCATACACCCCCAATACCATGACTATTTGGTATTATTCCTTCCCAGACCCTTTACCTCCATATATTAACTCATATTCAAATATTCAGTTTTTGTTGTTTTTCTTTCTTTTTTAATTAATAATTTCAGTTGTACTGGGTCTTTGTTGCTGCACAGACTTTCTGTAGCTGCAGCAAGCGGGGGTTGCTGTTCGTTGTGGTGCACAGGTTTCTCATTGCGGTGGCGTCTCTTGTTGTGTGGCATGGGCTGTAGATGGCGAGCTTCAGTAGCTGCAGTACATGGGCTCAGTAGCTGCAGCTCCTGGCCTCTCGAGTTCTGGATTGGTAGTTGTGGTACACAGGCTTAACTGCTCCATGGCATGTGGGATCTTCCCCAATCAGGGATCGAAACTGTGTCCTCTGCATTGGCAAGTGGATTCTTATCCACTGAGCCACTGGGGAAGTCCTCTTTCTTTCTTAAAAAAAATTTGAACCATACCACATATATATTAGTATGTCACAAGCTTTTGACAATTAACAAAATATAGAGGACAATTCTCTAACATAGAGACAATGTTGGTGTAGGTCCTCTGGTAAGCAGTTGCTGAGACAAAAGTGCAAAAGGTTTGGAGTTTTTTGTTTGTCTATGTAGAAATAAAAACATACCAAATGCGTGACTATATACCATGTACCTGAACCAACTAATCTGCTCTAGGGAAAAGTATCATATCCACGGAAAGTTTCTATCAGGGCTACTGCTCCTTTCAACTATAGTAGTCCACAATCATTCTCAAAAAGCCATCTGTTTTTACAGATGAATTCGGTCGAAATACGAGGGAACCACCACCTTTGAGATGCAAGAATGGAAGTAATCTCCGTCATTCCCACCAGAGTATCATAGTGTTCTGTAATTGTTTCAGAAGCTTATACTTGGCCTTCTCCACTTTGACAGTGCTACACCTATAGGCCAAGGACTTACTGTGAAATTATTCCAAATGCCAGTTACCAAGTATGTAAATTCCAGTTATACCCTCAAGGACCAGCGAACCGATTTCCATCTCTGCCCAATATAGGATAGGCCTCTTCTAATGGGAACTGTGTGCTCCAGAGTCCCCAGCTGGGCTGCCGGAGGGGTGGCCTGTGGAAAGCGAACAGGGAGGAAGCAGAAGTGAGCAGAGAAAACTTTCAGACTGTGGATCAGTAGCTGTGGGGACATGAGAAGCAGAACTGAGCAGGGACAGACTCAGAACACGACGCAAATTTGACAGAACTTCAACCAACAGGAAGAAGGCCTCAGAGCAGAGAATTCCCATTAGCAGAGTCCCACACTGAGGAGAGGGCTTCTCAGGTGGTACCAGTGGTAAAGAACCTGCCTGCCAACACGGGAAGATGTAAGAGATGTGAGTTCTAACCCTGGGTTGGGAAGATCCCCTGGAGGAGGGCATGGCAACCCACTTCGGGATTCTTGCCTGGAGAATCCCATGGACAGAGGAGCCTGGTGGGCTACAGTCCACAGCAGTTGGACTCACATCAGTCTTAGAGTCGGAAGTGACTTAGCATGCACACACACACACACACTGAGGAATAATGGCCAGCCCTAGGTGCTTATCCATCACAGGAGTCTACATGTGAAAAGCCTGGCATTGGTTCCAACACAGTGTGGATCCCGAAGGGGCTGCAGCCTTGCTGTCAGCTAACTGCACACCCTGCAACTAACAGATAGTATTTTAGTGCATCGGTTCCATTGCTCAGTCATGTCCGACTCATTGGAACCCCCGGACTGCAGCATGCCAGGCTTTCCTGTCCATCACCAATTCCCAGAGCTTGTTCAAACTCATGTCCACTGAGTTGGTGGTGCCATCCAACCATCTCATCCTCTATCATCCCCTTCTCCTCCTGCCTTCAATCTTTCCCAGCATCAGGGTCTTTTTCAATGAGTCAGTTCGTCACATCAGGTGGCCAAAGTACTAGAGTTTCAGCTTCAGCATCAGTCCTTCCAGTGAATATTCAGAACTGATTTCTTTTAGGATGGACTGGTTTAATCTCCTTACAGCCTAAGGGACTCTCAAGACTCTTCTCCAACACCATAGTTCAAAAGCATCAATTCTTCAGTGCTCAACTTTCTTTATAGTAAAATTCTCACATCCATACATAACTACTGGAAAAACTGTAGCTTCGACTAGATGGACCTTTGTCAGAGAAGTAATGTCTCTGCTTTTTAATGTGCTGTCTAGATTTGTCATAACTTTTCTTCCAAGGAACAAGTGTCTTTTAATTTCATGGCTGCAGTCACCATCTGCAGTGATTTTGGAGCCCCCAAAAATAGCCTCTTACTGTTTCCATTGTTTCCCCATCTATTTGCCATGAAGTGATCAAACCAGATGCCATTATCTTCATTTTTTGAAGGTTGAGTTTTAAGCCAACTTTTTCACTTTCCTCTTTCACTTTCATCTAGAGGCTCCTTAGTTCCTCTTTGCTTTCTGCCATAAGGGTGGTGTCATCTGTGTATCTGAGGTTATAGATATTTCTCCTGATGATCTTGATTCCAGCTTGTGCTTCATCCAGCGTGGCATTTCACATGATGCATATAAGTTAAACAAGCGAGGTGACAATATACAGCTTAGACGTACATGCTCCTTTCCCAATTTGGAACCAGTTCATTGTTCCCTGTCCAGTTCTAACTGACATAGTTGCTTCTTGACCTGCATACAGATTTCTCAGGAGGCAGGTAAGGTGGTCTGGTATTCCCATCTCTTTAAGAATTTTCCATAGTATATTGAGATCCATGCAGTCAAAGGCTTTGATATGGTGAATAAAAAAAAAGTAGATGTTTGTTGGAACTCTCTTGCTTTTACTATAATCCAGCAGATGCTGGCAATTTGATCTCTGGTTTCTCTGCCTTTTCTAAATCCAGCTTGAACATCTGGAAGTTCATGGTTCACATAGTATTGAAATCTCACTTGGTGACTTTTGAGCATTACTTTGCTAGCATGTGAGATGTGTGCAATTGTGCAGTAGTTTGAGCATTCTTTGGCATTGCCTTTCTTTGGGATTGGAATGAAAACTGATCTTTTCCAGTCCTGTGGCCACTGCTGAGTTTTCCAAATTTGCTGGCATATTGAGTGCAGAGCTTTAACAGGATCATCTTTTAGGATTATAGTGCATGGGTGTCATTTACTTACTCATTCCCCCATGAGTAGACAAGTTCTTTTGTCTTCAAAATTTTGTTCTTACAGGTAGTACTCCATGAGCAGTCTTGTACATAAATCTTCATGCTCTCTCTTGGTAAAACTGTAGGTTGTTTCTAGAAGTGGGATGGCTGAAACATGAGGTAACTATCCTTAAAATTTTATAGATTCTGTCAATTTCCTTCCAAAAATGTTACCAATTTTACATTTCCACAAATAACATAGTAGAGCAGCTTATTTCCCCAGGACTTGCCAACATCAGATGTTATCAGACTTTTTCATTATTTTCCAATCTGATGGTAGAACAATGATGTCTCATTATCTTATTACTTCCTATTTTCCTACTCATTCATTAGTCTCAGAATGTTTCCATATGTCTGTTATTTTTTTTCTTTAGTTAACTTTTAAATTTCCTTTGCTTACCTCCTCTTATTGTTTTGTAAATGCAAACATTAAACACAGTTGAAAATTTTCTGGTGGGGGGAGGAAATTAACTATAAGCCTGTATTTGGAGCTGAGGCAAAAATTCTTCTTGCTTCCCTAAGGAAAGTCAAGATGTGCTACCTTCAGGATTCATTTGCTTTTTTATGATAACATTGGAGCTCCTGCTGAAAAAGAAGGAAAAGAATTTTGCTTTGGTGCTGCTTTAGTGAGGGGAGGGTTTTGACTCTGGTAAGTGTGTGTGTGTGTGTGTGTGTGTGTGTGTGTGTGTGTTAGTCGCTCAGTCATGCCCGACTCTTTGTGACCCCATGGACTGCAATCCACCAGGTTCCTTTGTCCATGAGATTTTCCAGGCAAGGATTCTGGAGTGGGTTGCCATTTCCTTCTCCAGGGGATCTTCCCAACCCAGGGATCAAACCCAGGTCTCCTGCATTGCAGGCAAATTCTTTACCAACTGAGCTGCAAGGGAAGCCCCTGTAAGTGTAGGGCAAGGACTACTCCAGAAGGAAGTAATGTGCACGGAAAAAAGGTGAGACAGAGCTGTAGGCGATTTTGAGGGGCGCCTTGTGTAAAGAAAGTAGGGAGAGACTTTCATTCATTTGTTGTCACTTCTCAGCAATGGCTCAATAGCCTTTGAGTTCTCATCTTTCCTTCACCAGTAATTACAACTGTGACTGTTTCCCCAGTGACTTCTCCTGAACTGAAAGTGTTCCCACTCACCATCTGTGTTCCCTTCTCCTCAGTCAACCTTTCTTCCCGACCCTTTTCACTTCTTTCTTCTATTGTCGAATCACCCCTCCCAGTAGCACAGGCTTAGAAGTTCAGAGAACTGATTTTTTATATTCTTCCTTCTCAGATTTGACAAGGCCTAGAGAATCCCAGGGACAGGGGAGCCTGGTGGGCTTCCGTCTATGGGGTCGCACAGAGTCGGACACGACTGAAGCGACTTAGCAGCAGCAGCAGCAGTAGAGATTTTGCGAATGAAATTACTTTTTTCATTTCCTCCCCACATTGCTCCAGCACTTTTCCTCTTTGTCTGCCCATGAATTTCTGTTCTACCTTTATAACTCAGATGTGTCACCTTCTCCAGAAAGTCTTTGCTGACTATTTGCACTTCCCTCCACTCCAGCACAGACTTTATATACATCACACTACTTTTTCTTATTTATATGTCATTCTCTAAACCTTGAAGAACTCAGAGAAGGCAATGGCACCCTACTCCAAGTACTCTTGCCTGGCAAATCCCATGGACGGAGGAGCCTGGTGGGCTGCAGTCCATGGGGTCGCGAAGAGTCGGACACAACTGAGTGACTTCACTTTCACTTTTCACTTTCATGCACTGGAGAAGGCAATGGCAACCCACTCCAGTGTTCTTGCCTGGAAAATCCCAGGGATGGGAGAGCCTGGTGGGCTGCCGTCTATGGGGTCGCACAGAGTCGGACATGACTGAAGCGACTTAGTAGCAGTAGTAAACCCTGAAGAAAGGAGCTCTACCCTTTTCATCTTTATGTTCCCCAGCACCTATCACAGTGCCTGATACATAATGGGTGTTCAGTGAAGTTTAGTTACGTTGTATTGTTTAGCTGCTAACAAATTTGAGCAGGGAGCACATTGCTTGCTGCCTAAGAGGCTTCAACAGTTACATGATGCCTACCCTGGAGAAGGAAATGGCAACCCACTCCAGTACTCTTGCCTGGTAAATTCTGTGGACTGAGGAGCCTGGTAGGCTAGAGTCCATGGGGTCACAAAGAGTCGGACACGACTGAGCGACTTCACTCACTCACTCCAGGAATAGCAAAGTCCTCATACCAGCATTTAAGGCTTTCATGATGTAACCCAATCTTCCATTTCCTGCCCACTTTGGTAAACTAGTCATTATTTCTCTGCTATATTCCCTAGCTTGTACACCCGTACTTTTTCTAGGCTTAGAAATCCTTCCACATCATCTACCAATAATTTGCCCAAATCCTCCTCATCCTTCTAAGGTTACCCCAAAATCCAGTCCTCAGAGAGAGCATTCCCTAATCAACACAGCTCTTCCTCCAAACATCACCTGAGTTTGGAGATGTGAGCATCGCCACCATTACTTTCACCACCACCGTGACACACTGACCAAATCTCTATTATGAAGTATTTGACAGTGCACTAATTGTATTCTTTGTCTTGCTCTGAGGATTAAATTTTTTAAAATCCCATAATTTTCTAAAATCGACTATTGTTTTCCATCACCCACTGTTAGTCAGGAGAAAATGTTTTTGTACCCACCAATGCATCCCCAGTCCTGCTCCTGATACACAGTATTCTCTAAAAGTACCAACTGTAAGAAGTTATCAGAGACCAAACAGTGATTTAGGCCTGGATTTCCTCAATCTCTTCACCAATATTCCCTTCTCACCCGGCAGTGGAAGCCTGCTCCATCTCTTACAATTGTTACTTTCTCAGAGAGACCTTCCTTGCCCACAAAGCCTCAACAGCTCCCATTATATTCTTCAAATTAATTTTCTTCATGGCCCTCACTGTCCATTTGCTTTGTAATGCCTGTTTCCCCCACAAATCTATAATCTCCATTAGGGAACAGAGGCATGTCTATATTGTTCTGTGTTGAAGTAGCCATTTCTTAAAGAATCATTTGTTTGTTATATACTCTGAAAATACTTTCTCCAAGTATGCTGCTCATTTTTTTAACTTGAAATATTCTGTAGTCAAATCTGTTCGTCTTTCCATTATGGCTTCTAAAGTTACTGTTATGTGTATTTTTAATCGCTTCTTTGGAATGTGCTCTTAGAGGTAGAAAAGTTGAATGGGCTTCTCTTTAGAGTCTTGATGCCTTCTTTAAATTGGACATGCCCAGCCCTTTGGCAAAAGTGTGACTTGCATTCTTGAAGTTCAATCACAGGTCCTGTGTTATTAGATTTTTCTAAGCTAGAAAGAATTCATCTGATGCTCCTGAAAATAAGTGTGCTCCTGAAAATTGCAGGAATCAGTTGCCTCCAGCAGGGAGGATGTGTTCAGCACAGGGTACAAGGGGGAAGCTCTGGTACTCTCCCCTGCCCATTAACACCAAATCCACTGATAGTCCTCGGATGTTTACCTTTACTCAAATGAATGAGCAGATCTGTCCACACCCATTGCTCCTCAATAATTCCCTTTCCTTTACTGTTATAGCAACAGGATCACCTCCAAGTTCTGAGATCAGCCCGAGAATATAAATGCAGCTTTCTTTCCAGGCCACATTCTAATCACGGTAATACATGGCATCTTATCCAACTGGGTACACAACTTGACCTGTCTACTCCAGCCTAGTTACCATGGATGTTGTCAATAAACAACTAGTCCTGTCATAGAGAAATGACAGAGAAGAATGTAATGTACTGTGAGAACAACCTGGTAAATATTATTGGATGGGATAACATGCACACAAAAGTGTGATGACCTCAGTTCACATTTAGCCCTTAGCCGTCTCTGTGAACATCATATGACTTCATCTGATCTTTAATCACCCCACCACACATATGGGAGTCCTGCAGGGTAAGCCAGGTCAAGTACTCAATGGGGCTCTCCTAAATTAAACCTGCTTGTAATGAACACCATCATTTCCGTTGCTTTTCCTCTGAAGATTAAAGAATAGAATTCTCTGAAATACTTTGCCTATTCCGGATCCCACACACAGGGTTGGAAAAGCAAAGGGATGCTTTTCTTTTACTTCTGTTCTTAGGATGTATTAAAGTAAAAAGAAGGGATTTTTTACCTTAAATTTACTTGCTTCATCAGAGAAGTTTTATTTAGTCTTTTGACTTCTTGACCATTTTTGTTGCTGTTGTTTCATAGAGCTATGCAATTATGTAAAAAAGGATTCAGAATGCAAAGACATAAATCATAGTGGTATCAAAACTTATCTCCAAGTGGAGATGCAATTTGGAACTTTCCCCATGTTTCCATAACTGAACTTGAGTATCAACAAAGCAAAAGTAGGACTCAAAAAGAGTCATCAGACATGGTCCCAAACCTTGTAGGGCAGAGGGTTCAGAAAGGGGAAAATATAAGAAAATAAATAGCTACAATATAATGTCATAAGTGAGAAAAGCTATATTTGGAAGAAGGAGTGAGGATAAGCAATCAGGGAAGATACCTTGTAGCACATAGGTTGTGCTGGACATTTACTAGTATAAAATAACATCTTAGGCAAAGATTTGGATAAAGGGCATTTCATACAGAAGGACAAAGTGGCAAAGTCTCTGATGGAAAGGGGAAAAAGTGAGTCAAATTGACAAGTTAATCCCTTTTGAATCTTGTTTTTAATTAAAAGCGTTAAGCCTAATGGAGGGTATGTATTACTGGAAGGAAACAGACTGATGGCTTTTTTTATCTCCACAAGGAAAAATAACCCGTTCTTTGGTCTGTTCCTCAAGTTCCAGCAAAAGGAACTTTCAGTTCCCGACCTGTACCATTCACTGATGGAGAAAACGCAGGAAGAACTCCAGGCTGTTGATTCTCTTCGCTGTCCAATAGCAGAGCTGCCCATACTTTTGGACAAAGCTGATTAGCTACTGTAAAAGGCCCGCTCTGAGCAAGGACCAATGATGTCTCCGAACGCAGATTCTTGGAAATAGTTTCTGGCCAGGAATGCGTGACATTGAGAGAGCCATCTCTAGTAAACAAGGACGGGTCTGGGCTGGCCACCAGCCCACGCTCTCCGGGGTCCTGTCCCAAGGGTCTGATCTTGAGCCCCCGTACCTCCTGACGTCCGCTTGGGCTTCCTGTTATCCCCTTACACCTGACAGCCTCTGGGGGCCAGGCCCCCGCGACCCGGAGGCGGGACCCAATGTTCTTTATCTGAGCCGACTGGCGCAGCCCCAAGTTCAGGAAGCTCTCCAAGTCCCAGTGACTCCTCCCCTCTGGGGCGGGTGCGGGGTAGCGGGGGGAGTGGAGGGACGTGCAGGGAAACAAATAAAACCTCGGAGGCGACGGGAGGTGACAGGACACGAACTGGAGTCTCAAGCCACCTACGGCTCTGCAACTCACTGGCCGACTCCTCAACCGCGAAGCTCCCCCTTCCCCGGAATCTCAGCCCAGGCCGGGGCGCACGAGTCTGCTGGCCCACCTGCCCGGACGCGTCCCGCCCCTTCTGCAGTCCCAGGTCAGCCTTCACCCTACAAACCAGCCCCAACTCCGGCCCAGGACGGTGGGCATCAAGATGAAGGCGGCACGCTTCGTGATGCGCAGCGCCGGCGCCCTGATCCCCCGCGAGGTCGAGCATTTCTCGCGCTACAGCCCGTCCCCGCTGTCTATGAAGCAGCTGCTGGACTTCGGTGAGCGGGGAAGTGGGGCCCGGGAGGGTCTGCGGAGTTGCCTCAGCTTTCAGTCCCGGTATAGGGAGGACTCGGTAACTTAAAACAACCGGGGTCCGCTTTCCTGCGGAACCCTGGAACCTCGACGCCAGCACACTTTGTCTTTCTTAGATCTCCCTCCTTTCTGACAGTCTGTGCCTGCAGGTCAAGACCACTTGCAGCCCCGCTTATGCCTGCCGGATGAGCTCACCCTCCTCCTTCTGTCCTAACCTTTCAGTCAAAAGACTTTTTGCCTCCAGTTATCATTTAACAATAGTGAAACTTCCCTTTGTCCCTAAAGAGGAAACATTATCCCCTCCTTCATCGCATATTACTTCTTGGAGAAGATTTCTTGTATTATTAAGTAGGCTTGAATTAATTGCTATTTTTTAACCTCTAGCCACCGTCCACAGGGTTCATCTCTCTGTAGTCCTAACAAATTTCTTTGTTTCTTTACCTTTATCGTTTTCTCTATATTTGCATTACTGCTGAAAATATTTGCAAACTTTCGGCAGAAAAATCTTATAGAGAAAATTTCAAGGATTTAAATATATTATTATTTATCACTAGTCTGCAAACATCAGGATATCTTCCTCCCCACCCCTCCCAAACCGCCCCGCCAACCCCAATGTCCTTAATCCAGCTTCCTATCTAGAACTCTGAATGATGTCTTCTCGACCTTGTTGTTGGATTGAATCCTGCACTCTTTTAGAAATACTAAGAGCCTTGGGATATTACGACTTCTTGGAAGTGAATCCTTATCAAAAAGAGAAAACAGTAATTCTCATATTTGGTCACTTTCTCTAAAAGAAAGAAAAAGACGATAAAGAAGAAGATGCTTCCTAATGAATTATAAATAGATGCTCTCTACTGAGGGTGAAATAAAATTTTGTAATATATATGTGTGTGTGGATAGTTAATGCTACTCAAATATATAATTTAGGTACATGTTTTTGAAAAAAATTAATGTTTGTTGCAGGTTCAGAAAACGCATGTGAAAGAACCTCTTTTGCATTTTTGCGACAAGAGTTGCCAGTGAGGCTAGCCAATATCCTGAAGGAAATTTATATACTCCCTGAACGACTAGTAAATACCTCTTCAGTGCAATTAGTTAAGAGCTGGTAAGTGGTGAACCATTCTGAAACAGTCTCTAGTTTTAAAACAGTTATCTGACTATGAATTCTTACAATGTATTAAAATCTTAATTGGAAAACAGGTGGTCTGAACCTTAACTATTTAGCAAGATGTAAAGAATTTTCTATTAATCTAGGGTAAGTTATCCTAAGGGCAGTTATAAAGCTATAAACCTGATAAAGTAGATATTTTCACAATATAATTTTTACCTCTAGAAGAAAATATGAAAAATAATCAACAGTTACCATATTTATATTTTAAATCATCAAAGAGTTTGATATTGCAAAAAGAATCCTATCCTAGAAATAGATACGGAATGACTACTATTTAGAGAGGGCCTAAAATGTCTTGCTGGCATTTGGCTATACCATTCAGAAACTAAATGGAGAGTCTGGCTAGAATTAAAAATTGGGGAGTATTCTGAATAAAAAAAAAACAAGACATCGAAGATGAGGGCTTCCCTCATAGCTCAGTTGGTAAAGAATCCGCCTGCAATGCAGGAGACCCCGGTTCAACTCCTGGGTCGGGAAGATCCCCTGGAGAAGGGATGGGCTACCCACTCCAGTATTCTTGGGCTTCCCTGGTGGCTCAGCTGGTAAAGAGTCTGCCTGCAATGC
>NW_024070202.1:13372225-13378844 GCF_014754425.2 Oryx dammah | reverse complement strand
TTGGGCTTCCCTGGTGGCTCAGCTGGTAAAGAGTCTGCCTGCAATGCGGGAGACCTGGGTTCGATCCCTGGGTTGGGAAGATCCCCTGGAGAAGGGAAAGGCTACCTACTCCAGTATTCTTTCCTGGAGAATTCCATGGACTGTACAGTCCATGGGGTCGCAAAAAGTAAGACGCAACTTTCACTCACTCACTCACTAATCTTTGTTGCTTACAAACCAACTAATGAAGCAGCTTCTGGATTCAAATCCTGGCTCTGTCCCTTCTTAGTTGTAAAAATGCTTGATTAGTATCTCTTATCTCTAGGCCTCAACCCCTCTCCCCACCCCCATCTATTTTGGAAGAGAATAAAGATGACGCCTCAAAGGGATGTTTGGGTGCAATTAAATGAGGTAATCATTTAAAGGCACTGAGAACAGTACCTGGCCCACGGCCAGCACTCAGTTCAGTCATTATCTCTATCTGAAAATAAAGACTGAGTTAGGGAGAGCAGATAACCCAAAGCAGCAGATTTTCAGAGAACAGAGCCAGGTTATGCACTGAGGCAGATATATGCCAGACCTTCACCCTAACCTACCTTCTACACAGCTCTTTGTTTATTGATTTAAGGAATATATGTATTATACAGTCATTAAACAGGGCAATCTGAAACACAGACTCAATCCCTAGTATTTACTGCTGCTTTCAAGACTTCTACTCTCCTATGAATGCAGTAGGAAAGAAGCACGAAGCCTTTCTGTAAAAGTTGTTTCTAAGTGATTTTGCTATAAAAATAAAGACTCTTGACAAACAAAACAGAAAACTGACTAGTGATCTAGGATAGTTAAAATATAAGTTATTAAGTTGAGGGTTAAATCATTTTCTTTTTTCTAAGACATAATGTTTTCCAAATGTCTTGGAAGAAAGTTTTCATGTTAAATATACTTTCTCTCTTCAAATCTTTTGAAAGAAGCAATATATTTTCAGCCACCTGTAACTGACTATTCAATTTTAAAACTTAAAGCACACCTATTGCTTTGTAGGTATATGCAGAGCCTGATGGAGTTGGTGGAGTTCCATGAGAAAAGCCCAGAGGACCAAAAGGCATTATCAGAGTAAGTGTTATGCATTAGGACAAGTGTCTAAAACTTTGATTATAAACATCATATTATTTTTTAGAACTAACTTAAAGGATAATTTATAGTATTGTCCTGAATAGTAAATAACTACCCCCTTACAAATGACAAGTTTTGGCTTGCTGGTTTTTAAAAGTAATAGAGAACAATGGCATTGAACATGATTCTGAGAATGAAATACGTAGAGGTTTTTTTGAAAAAGGAAATCTATTTTTATTATAAATTTAGTATGATGATCATATCTGTAGAAGAACTTCCTATCACATAATACTAATGCATGACAGTGTCATTGGAGAGTAAACATTTTCTTTCAGAGTAACTGACAGTTTCCAGCTATAAGATTCTTTTCTAAATCTGACAAGAAATTTGAAGTTTCTTTCACAATGGCATTTTAGAGCCATCTCCAATCTGATTTATTTTTTTAATTATTATTTTTTTAAAAGAGAAGCCTTAGTGAACAACTAGAATGAAAACACCAGTCACAGAGCTGTTATTTTCACATGCAAGCTAAAAGCAAAATAAATCTGTTTATGAAACTATCTCCTCTACTGTAGTCAAAGAATCTGTAGTGAGAATCTAAATAAAGCTTCATCCAAACATTTTATCATTTGATTTGTTTAGATAGGTACTTGTGAAAAGTTTTAACCTTCTTTGAAGTAATCTAAGAAATATAAATTAATGAAACTGACTTGAACCTCTATTAACCATAAATGTATTTTGGCGTAGTTTTGTAGATACTCTCATCAAAGTTCGAAACAGACACCATGACGTAATTCCTACAATGGCCCAAGGAATCCTAGAATATAAAGATGCCTGTACAGCTGACCCCGTCACCAATCAAAATCTTCAGTATTTCTTGGATCGATTTTACATGAATCGTATTTCTACCCGGATGCTGATGAACCAGCACAGTAAGTTAGTTCATCACGATAGTCAGGATACATATAGAGACGGGTGGAGAATATAAGCTGTACTCTAACTAGACACTTCACTACTTGGTGGGTCACATTCTTTCTCAGTGGTAGTTCTTATTATCATTATCTTATTATCTTATCAATTTTTATAATGATGTTCTTTGTTTTTATTTTTCAACAGTCCTTATATTTAGTGACTTACAGACAGGAAACCCAAGCCTCATTGGAAGCATTGATCCAAACTGTGATGTGGCAGCAGTGGTCCAAGGTAATCTGTAGATTTCTGCATTTCCCTTATTGAAAATGTACACTGTCTGATTGATAGTAATATACACTATCTGAAATGTACTCTTATCTAGTCAGTTGAGGTGACTCTCTGAATGAATTCATATTCAGAGTGTTCCTTTTATGTTTTTATAAATTCTGTAATGAAGGTCCTTTACTTTTGAGAGTCAGGTGTTTAAATATTCATTATAAAAAAATCCAAACATCAGTAGCTAATGTGCCACATTCTCATATATTGTATTTGATCTTTGACGTGCACATATTCCTATAGTAATAGCTATAACTTAAACATTGTCTTCATTTTTTTCAGTAAAATATTAAAAAGGTATTTTAACATACATAAACCTGAACTCTAATGACTATTTTAGGTTAAAGATAGTGTATACACTGATGATCACTTGAAAATTTTACTTGGCATAAATTCATTTAATCATTATGAAAACCACACTTCCATTCCAGATGCCTTTGAGTGTTCCAAGATGCTTTGTGATCAGTATTATTTAACATCTCCAGAATTAAAGCTAACACAAGTGAATGGTAAGTTATAAATTAGATATATTGCAATCTGTAGAAAATTCAGTGTTCTCCCAGTATGATTTCTTCCTGTAAAGCAATTTCTGTGTTCCTTTTTTCCCTTCTGAACTTGCCTAGAATTTTTACACCTTTTTTTTTTTGAAGCCAAGGCTCTCTTTATCTCAACTGGAAAGTTCCAATTGAGTATATTCAGTTGCTAAAGACAATTCATAAAGAATGGTTTGAGCAGATAATGTAGGATTTAGAGCAGCAGCTAAGTTCCAGTATCTTAGATCAAAGAAAGATTGCTAACTTCAGAATGTGGTGATAAGGCAGGCAGAGTAGGAGGAACCACTTGGTAGTAGAGATATATTCCTAAGGAGGTTTACTTATCAGACCTGAAAACAAAAATACTTTAAACTGTACTATAGGAAAGAAGCCAGTCATAGAAGGACAAATACTATGTGCCTGCACTTACATAAGGTATCGAAAATAGTCAAGCTCATAGAAGTGGAGAGTTGAATGGTGGTTGCCAGAAGCTGAAGAGGGGAAATAGGGAGCTGCTATTCAGTAGGTATAAAGTTTCAGTTATGCAAAATGAATAAGTTCTAGAGATCTACTCTACAGCACCACTCTTATAGTTATTGCATAGTTAAATATTTAAGGTATATCTCATGTTAAATGTTTTTACCAAAAATTAAAAAAAAAATTTTTCATGTAAGTATACACCATGGTTTTGGAAGCAGAACATACTTCAGAAGGGCTTCTCACACTGCCTGAAGTAATTACAGGATGAGTACAGTGCACTATTTTTATCTTATCCCATAGTTGCTTCTTAAAGGAAGACTTTACACTTAAATTGGAATAACCTTCTCCTTGTCACTCAAAGTAAACATCTTTTTCAAGTAATCATTGTACAGGAACAATATTTGTTGGTGGAGAGAATTTAAATCAAGTTGCTCAAATTAAGAGTACCCTAGCTCATGGATTTGGGAAAGGGAAATGGAATTGATGGCTAAACTAAAAGTTAGGAGTGGACTGAAAAATACTTCTCAGCATTAACAGAAATGTTGCATAATACTTGCAGATCAACTGCTTGAACTGTTTGCTAAAATAAAGAGGAAATTGTGCCAGACCTTGTTTTCAAACTCTGCCAAGGCCTGAAACACTGAAGAATAATACTTTTATTTTTCTTTTCAGAGTATTATGAGGTTTTTGTTTCTGTTTTCTTTAGCCTCTTGGTGAAATTTAAGCATATTTAGCCTATGGGATTTTATGTTTAATTCACAAAAATCAAGAATAATCAGATGGGTTATTTTCCCACGCATTAAAAATATAAAAATTATAGCTAGCTAGCATCAATTGTGATGTTATTGTAGACTTTTACATTTATTTTTCTTATTTCTTAAAATGCATATAATTTTAACTCTGCAAGTGTTCAACACAAAAGTTTTGAAAGTAGGAATAACATCCACATAATCTAATTTAGAGCATCCTCATTTTACATTTATCTGGCTTTATGTATTTGTACAGAAATGCAAAAATTAAATCATAGAGCACTAAGAAGCAACTGTAATAGCATTTTGAAAATAAGCCAGCTGTGTTTACTATTTGAAAGGGAAGGTTCTAAGGTAGGATTTTAGAGGAGGATGGGGAGTATCCCAATTCTGTTCAAATCTAAAATATTAATCAAATAGATATGAAAATATATTTTAATGAAATATTTGTTTCCCAATTCTAAATGAGCTTTATTTTTTTCTAGTAAAATTTCCAGGCCAACCAATTCATATTGTGTATGTTCCATCTCACCTTCATCATATGCTCTTTGAATTATTCAAGGTAAGACACTTCACAATAATTGCATTTTTTTTAAAAGTTCACTGGTTACATTTTTATTTCATTTATCATCCTCTACTAAACAGAAGCCTCACTCTCTTCTCCCAAGCATGCTTCTATGTTCTAACAGAAAGAAGCTACAGTTAATGTTTGAAAGGGTACACGCAGTTCCTCGTAGCATCAACATGTATTTGAGAATGTACAATATGACCCACTATGTCACACTGCTCCTTGTTCACATTATATTTTCAGGTGTCCAACAAAGCACTGGTTATTCGTACATTCATTAAGGAAGGTCATGGGGTGAATGCTTCAGGGACCGAGGCCTGTTTACCTCCACCCCCATGGCTGGTCCGACTCCAAATCCAGAAATTCAGGCCCAGAATTACTGGAGGTGGCAGGGCCCCCAGTCTATGACTAGAATCTACTCGGAGGACAGTCAGCTCCTTCAGTGATCTACTGTAATGGGAATGTACATCACCTAGGAGTTTTGTTAAAATTCAGATTCTGTGGGTCTGGGATTGGGCCTGAGATTCCGAATTTCTAATAAGCTAACAGTTTTTGCTGCTGGTCCATGGTCCACACTTTTCATAGCAGGACAGTATGGTGTGTGTGTGTGTGCGAAGTCACTTCAGTCGTGTCCAACTCTTTGTGATTTTATGGACTGTAGCCCACCAGGCTCCTCTGTCCATGGGATTCTCCAGGCCAGAATAGTGGAGGGGGTTGCCATGCCCTCCTCCAAGGGATCTTCCCAATGCAAGGATCGAACCTGCGTCTCTGGCGTCTCCTGCGTTGTCAGGCAGGTTCTTTACCACTAGAGGCACCTGGGAAGCCCAAACAGCAGCATAGTGTTTCTCAGACTTTAGTGTGCATCACAGTCACTAGAGGCCTTGTTAAGTACGGATTCTTCTGCCTGTCTCAGAGATTCCGATACCCTGGACCTGAGAACGTGCATTTCTAACAAGCTCTTACAGGAGTGGCTGTTACAGGTCTGCGATAGTCAGGTACTAAGGATCAAATCCTGTCCCAGGTTCTAAGCCCACACTAAAACTCTTATCCTTATACCAAAAGATAGAAAAACACTTAAAGCTTTGTGATGGTTCCTGAGTCCCCTGGCCTGGAGAGGAGGAAGCCTTAAAAAAAAAAGTGAAATCTGCCTCTGATATAACTCAGAGAACCCACTATTTCCTAACTTATTCTAATACTAGTGCAATGAGGTATTGATTGTACTACAAACATCTGATCTATTTTATTTCACTTCAGCTAATGATTAGAACTTAACATTGTTATATAGAAACCGGAAAGCAGATAACCTAACAGAAGGGTAGGAGAAAAATGGATAAAATAAACCAAACTTTTTATGAAATTCATCTAGCTGTCTGAAAACTTATTTGGGTTTCTTTCTGTTAAAGGACAAAGACACTTTTTTGTTGATTTGATTTACTTTTAAATTGAATGGTTCAACTCATAAAAGGATAGTAAATAATTCCAAATTAAATTTCAATTTGCATTTGATTATCATCTTAACTTTTACCAATGATGTTATTCATTGGTAAAAGTTAAGATGATAATCAAATGCAAATTGAAGTTTAATTTAGAATTATTTACTATCCTTTTACATAGTAACAGCATTTTCCCATCAAATTTTATAAAAGCCAATAAATTGGTTCAATGATTCACTGTTTATTTGTTATGTAATAGTCTTTGGTGCTGAGATGTAAAATGTAATGGAAAGTCAGAAAAGAGAGAGCCAGGAAATGGACTATAAAAACCAATTTCTACATTTAAATTAAGCTTACAAATAAGAATTTGACAGCTAGCAGAATTGTTTTTCCATTAGACATTACTCCCAAGAGCTATATTACATGATAAATGAATATTTTTCATTATTACATCCTGCATGACACATTCATAAATGGCTATTCACAGAGCTATTTTACTCCTAACTTAAAAAGTAA